>NC_048318.1:14080863-14223619 GCF_013100865.1 Trachemys scripta elegans | reverse complement strand
GTCGCTCACTGCTCCGCAGTTCGGTGGAAAAAAAATCTAGATGAGAGAGCAAAAAATGTATCTTTAGTGACATGTTGCAACCAAGGCTTTTGTATGCCTTGAGGAGGCTTTCCACCAACAACCTGCCTTGTTGTTTCCGAGAAAATGTATTGCCACTAACTGGAAGGCTTTCCATGCCGTCTTTTCCTTGCCACGCAGTCAGGGCCGGCTCTAACTTTTTTGCTGCCCCGAGCAGCAAAGAAAAGCGCCGCCATGCCGAGCCCACCCCGCCGAGCGCCGCGCCGCCGCCCCGCTGAGCGCCACACCACCGGAACCCCCCCCACCCCCCAAGTGCTGCGCCACACGCTGCCCCCCCGCTGCGCGCCACGCCTGCCGGAGCGGCCCCCGCCGAGCGCTGTGCCACCGGAGTGCCTCCCCCCCGTGGAATTCCGCGCCGTGCTGCCCCCCGCCACCCCAAGATTGGCCGCCCCTTACCAGGCGCCGCCCCAAGCATGTGCTTGGTTGCCTAGTGCCTGGAGCCGGCCCTGGCCCCGTGAGTTCCCCTTCAGCCCATGCTGCGTGCAGTTGTTGGGGATGGTGCGTGTGGAAAAGCCAGAGAGATACGTTAATTTAGAAGACAGGTGAGTAGTTCAGATAACGTGTAGCAGCCCCGCAGAGCAAACCTTTCCCCCAGCCTGGAAGCAGGGTGGAGTCACTCGTGAGTTAGGTAATGGCGGTGAGGTTCTAAAGCAGCTTTGACAGGAGATGCTTTCTGTTCAATGAACCTCTCCCCGGGCCAGACAGTAACTTGGCTACAGGCTCCTGGGTTGCTTGAAGAAGGCAGACTCCCTTGTGGAGACAATATGGAAGTCTGAAGCTGTCACGATGCATTTCCATCCATATGGAGCCAGCCTGGCAGCCACCTATTGCACCCCAAAGTCATGGGAGCTCTTGTAGTTTGCATGATGGTGCTGTGTAGAAGACTAGTCCGAGATCCAGGCTTTGTGCCAGGTACTGTACAGACACCTAGTAAGAAATGGTCCCTGCCCCATGGAGCTTGCAGACTCAATAGACAAATAATCAACACGCCAGAGAAAGGAAGGGTTATTCTAAGTGCCCTGGAGGATACTGATACACAGGAGTTAAGTGACTTGCCCGAGGTCACTCCAGGAGTTGTGGCATAGCTGAGAATTGAACCCAAACCTTCTGAGTCCCAGCCCAACTGCCTTTAACCACAGGGCCCGCCAAAATGCCTTTGCAGGGACCACCAGACATTCATGAGCCAGCTCTGGGCGAGATACGGGAATAAAATATAATTAGAGGCCAGGGAATTCTTTTCAGCGTGTTCCTTCCATGACCCCACTCCTAACAAATTAGAGGGGGATTTCAAAGGATCCTCCCGTGGGATGGAATGTCTTGGCAAAGAGAGAGGTGAGAGGGAGGTCAGGCACACACTACAGCAAAGGAGAGTTCTCCCACAGTCAGCCTCCAAATGCAGAGTGCTGCTGGCAGAATGCTCACCGCTTGTCCTGTGGCTACCAGTTCCAGTTCAATCCCAGCTGCTCTGGCTGTTCGCTCGGGACCTCCCAGGACTAATTCAATCTCTATCGTCTCTATTAGGTGGTGAAATATATCTCTTCTAATAAGCAGTGACATGGCAATTTTCTCCATCATGTCAGTTGTCAAGAGGGCCAGCAGATTTCCCTTGCAGCCCAGGACTTCGCTGCGAGTCTGCAGAGGTGGGGCAGAGAAATAAATCAATTAGAAGGCAGCATCTGTGATCCGCTCGAACGGGTTGTGCCAAACGGTGAATAGGCGCCAATCGATACGGCGAGCTGCACGCAAGGGGCAGGGCAGGGTGATGCTGGGCAATGACAATGCACCATTAACGCTTTGGCATCGACAGCCTGCCCTGGAATAAAACACCTCAGTGATGCGTGGCTGAACAACGCGACGGTGTCACTCCGACAATAAATGGCATTGACTCCCTGGGACGCCGCAGCTCGGCCTTCCTCCTCCGCCAGATGATGGAGGCGTCTCTTCAACTGGGTTGTCGAACAAAATGTGCACCCTACTAGCTGTGGTTGTCAAAGTCAATAACTTCTCTGAGGCCTGAGCTCCTGCTTCCCTGTCATTTTAAGGATCTTATGTATATTCATGTTTAATTTTAAAGGAAAACACAGCGCTGATGGAAGTGCCCTGCTGACAGCCCTGGCAAGTGGAGTCTGTTTATCCATACAGAGTAGGGACAGCCCTGGCAGAAGTTGTTAGAGCTTTCCCCAAAACACACACACCGCATACCCCAGTGTACTCCACTGTCCGATTCGGATACCCTCTGCGCAAGGTGAGAGGGGAGTTTGATCACCATGACCCATCCAGGACCTGGCCCCCTCTACTGAGACTGGGATCAATCAGGCCAGTTAGCGCCAACTGCAATGGTAGATTTTGTGATAGTGACATAAACAGGACCCCAGCAGGAACCAGTCTGTGACTCCTGTGACTAGCACTTGCCACAAGTCATTGCAAACAGTCCATTGGATGGAGAAGCTTTCCAGCCACTCTCAGCCATGCTCCCCAGGCAGACATTTATTCTGGGTGGAAATTGGTTTCAGAAGAAGCCAGGCCGTCAGCAGAATGCAGGCTCTGGGTAAAGAATACAGGCTGGTCCCAATAGGTGTGAGAGCAGGAGCTACTATCCACAGAGACGTGCTGCCAGGCCACCCCCACAAGGATGACTTTACTCATTCCTCTAACCCAGCACAGCTGCCGTACTCTTTCCAACTGAGCTGGCTCCAAGGTGCAGATGGCACAGATATGAGAGGAAAGAGTAAGGGAAGGGAGCATTAATTAAATGCTCCTCTGCCGATACTTAGGAAGGGCAGTTGGGTTATCCATCAGCTATTGGGCAAACCACCCCTGACATCACCATGGTGACAGCTTCCTCCCTCCTGCTGTGCTGAACTCAGTGTTACAAAAATGAAACAGAACAGTAGTGGTGTAAGGAAAGTGACCTTATTGCAGCTAATGGGCCCGGCCATGGAATGCCGCCCCATCGTGTTCTGTGAAACACCCAACTACAAACGCATAAGGGAGTTTGGTTTCATTCATCTTCTGAGCATGAGGGTTCTGAATGGACTATTCTTAGAGAGGGCCCATTGCTCAGTCCCAACCACGTGCTGTATATTCTCATAGCCAGGCTGGCATTTGGGTTTTGGGTACCTCTCCTCATCATCTCTACATCCGTGTTTGATATTATTTATATTACAGCAGCATCTGGAGGCTGCACCTGAGACCAGGGCGTCATTGCGCTAGGTGCTGTACATACATATTGTCAGAGACAGCCCGTGCCCTAAAGAGCTCACAATTTAAGTAGATATGACAGAGGCAAGGAGGAAGGAAATAGTATTAGCCTCATTTCATCAATGAGGAACTGAGGCAAGGAGAGATTAAGTGAGGTGGCCAAGTGACAAAGTTGGGAATTGAACCCAAATCTTCTAAATCCCTGTCCTGTACTTTAATTCCATGACTTCGCCCCTCTTATTCTCTATTCTTCAGTGTTTGAGGGGCTTTTTACGGTTTGTTAATATTTCATGGATTTGTTTTTTTTCCAAAGTTCACCATCTATAAGGATCAACCCTCTAGGTTCCAGGGACCTATTAACTTTGACCTTCAGCAGGTTCGATTATGCTGACGCTGTAAGAGTTAAGCAGCTGTCACTGGAGTTATAGGCTTTCATTTGGCTTTTGCTATCGGCATTCACTTACTGACACAACTAGCCTCTCGCTGCCTTTATTAGTGCAGTTGGTGGGCAATGTTCCAAATCAATTAATGTTATTGTTTCATTTCTTAGGCCCATAAAAGCACAAATTTTACAAGAAAAGTGTAAGGCAATGAAGTTTGCCATAGAACCATGGCAGAGACAGAGAGTAATTAGATCAGCGAGAGCCACTCAAATCCCATCTGTTAAGCACTTTCCATTTAAAATCACCCTTCTCTTTGCTTCAAGAAATATTATTAGCTTTAATATTGGGGTGTGGAGGGAGAAGAAAGCACAACAGATTTTTATGTTAGTGCTTCTCAGATGCATCTGAATAGGTGGAATTGCTAACAGCCTATTTGTGTCCAGGCAGCTGTGGTCTAGTTAGATATTATATGTCAAGCAGGGCTTGGTCTGGGTGATATGAGGATGGGAGATCTACAGGTGGGACCCACATGCTGCAGGAAGTGATGCTGGGGATGGGTCAACACCATTTCCCAGGGAAATCCGCGCCCAGAACTTGAAGCAAACGGCTGAAGGTGTGACCCAAGTAAACCCACTAAAGGTCTATGTGAATCCCTGTGAGCCAAACCTGCTGAGCTCTGTGTGACTGTAACGTACAGGATGACTATAGGATACCAAAGAATGATGAGTCTGAGATATGTCATGTTCACAGGGCTTATCATCATTATTATGACAGGAACCAAAATGCGTTCGGGACTGTGTTAGGCACTGTAGAGAGACAGAGTACAGAGACACTCTCTACACTGAATAGGATATTGATAAGATAAATTAATGGAGGGTGTGGAACCAGAAGCACAGAGATATGAAGCAACTTTCCTAAGGCCAGTCATGCATGTGGGAATACAACCCTCCAGGTCTCTTGATGCTCATGTGAGTACCCTGTGCAGTGCCCCACCCTGCCTGTCTGATACCCAACGGTGAGGCTGAGAAAAATGAGCAGGGAACGGCAGAAGGTCTTTCACTTTGCTCAGTGAGCCGCCACGTCTCAAACACACAGATTTTACTGATCGTGTCATTTTGCTGGCTAAATAGCCTGGAGGGACAGCAACAGTGGTCAAATTATTGAATGTAAATTAAAGTAAAAATAAAATACTGGAGCCACTGAGACAGTGAAAGAAGCATCTGGAGGTCAGTCTGAAACCTGCCCATCCCACGGGACAGGCTTAATGTGCGGGTGCTGGGTGGTGTTGGTGACCTGGGATATAGAGGAGGTCAAGATAAGTGATCTGGTTGTCCCTTCTGGCCTTAAACTCTGATTCTATGACTAGGAAAATCCTCCCTCTGTGCTGGCTTTTATTGGACACAGGACATCAGTTGGCCAAGAAGGATGAGAGACATCCTACATAGCATTGTAGTTCCCTCCCAGGAATGAGATGATATCTATGAATAAGGAACCTGATTTTCTTAAGTCTTCTCATTCAAAGCTGTTTGAAATAGTCATGCTATCATGTGTTGTTCTCCCATCATGTCACAAGCTAAGTGATACCCAGCTCTAGATCACTGCTTGGATGAAAGATTTCTCAGGAACACCCAGGTGTGTGGTGGTCATGTAGTAAGGGACCTAGGTGACACTCCACCTGGTGTCTCCGTATTGAAGCGCTTCTCCAGAAGAGTGCTGTGTTGCTAGAGATAGGATGAAAGTTTGGTCTTGTAGCTAGGCGCTGGCCTGGAGATCTGGTTTGAGTTTCTACCTCTGCCACAGATCCCCGTGTGACCTGGGGCAAGTCACTTAATCTCTCAGTGCCTCTGTTTCTCATTTGTAAATGGGGCTGGCTAAGGATACTTTTTTTTTTCTCCTATCCTTTGTCTTGCCTATTTAGATTACAAACTCTTCAGTGACGATGTACAATGCCTGGTGCAAGGGACTTTGATCTCATTTGCACCAGGCATTGTATAATTCTATAATTGCAGCTATAATATAATAACAGAGGTGCTGTCTTTTGGATGATGCATAAAACCAAGGTATTGAGCATGTGTGGTCATTAAAGACCCCATGGCTCTTTTCATAACACTACAGATGTTATTTCCAGAGCTTTAGTCTAATTCCGATTTAGGTAATTACATTCTGGTGTCCCAAATCCTGCTGGTGTTTCCATTAGAAAGGTGTTCGTCGCTTCCTGTCCTATACCGTAGAGTGCTGCTGGCCAGTAGCCACATTTCATTCCAGAGGTGGCTGCATTCCGCTTTGGGATTCTGTGGCCCCTCTGTGTTGTTTGCATATCAGTGTCAGTGCTTTGGGATCCTTTGGGGACAGCAGGTGCTATCTGCACGACAGAGCAGTTTTATTAGCCATGGCAGAAATGCAGCAATCTGTGGACTTTCGATCCAGTGGCTTAGCCTGTCAACCCCAGACTTTCATTTTTTCTAAAACAATTTATAATTGTTTCAAAGAAAACCTCTATACATCTCAGATTCCAGGGCTCATTCAGTCCTGGGGCTTCTCCTGCAACTGTCAACAAAAGGACCAGTTGTGATGGCTGTTTACTGATACAGACACTGAACTCAATGGACCAACACTGATTTACACCAGGTGAGAGACTGGACCTTGGTGATTACCAGCTCCTGGTTTCAGACTAGTGGTGTAGAGGAAATTTTTCACTTGACCACAGCTCAAAGTACTACCTCTGAGTCACATCCCTTCCTTCCCAATATACATAAGCTGATTTCTATCTCCGTTGTCATCAACTTTAATAATCTGATTTTGAGGGCAGAAGCAGATAATGACTCAAAGCTGATGGGAAGGAGCAAAGGAGGGATTTGTTGTTTAATATTCTTTATCTCCTCTTCCTGTGACGACATATTACATTTCCGAATCCACGGTAGCAGTGGATAATTGGCTATAAAACCAAGAACTCTGAGTGCAGAGTTCATGGCACCTTTAAGCCCTTGGTTTGGGGAGGGGAATTATTATTGAGCAGTGATTTTAATGTGCTGCAGTAGCCCGCAAAGATGACAAATCTGTAATCCTTTGATATTGGCTGGTGGCAATAGGTGCCAGCTCTTTAATGTGCATGGACATGTAAATTGTGGAATTGGGTCTCTTACCATTGAAGGACAAAGATTTTTTTCTTTAAAAAAGAGTCATTTTGACTATGAGGTGCTTATATCTAAATGTTTAACATTGAAATTTTACATTAAAGTGATGTTTTTAAGATTTAGATTGCCAATTGGAGGCAGTAACTTTAGGTTCATCTGAGCTGAAGTGTTGGGGCTTAGTAGTGAATCAAAGAACTCGCTAAGCAACCTTAGCCTTGGCTATCTAGCTTGTTAATTTCATTTTAGCCCCAGTTCAGAAGTAAGCTTCAAGTCCCGCTTCTTCTTTATTGAGGAGAGAGGATCAAGGAAACTTAAATGCTCATTTCTTACTCTATGGTCCATTTCAAAATGATGTTTGAAAGTGGTGGCTGGTGGAACGGATCAGAAATAACAGTCTCTTGCAGTCAGTGTGTGTTGCTCCCCGACGTTTGATTCTTGAGGCCTTAGGGAGCATTGAATTCCCATAGGGACAAGAAAATTGGTTTTAACAACGTGAGAAAACACAAAGAGAACTTCCCCAGCTGCAGTTACAGCCAAAACATGCAACAACTGACTACAGCAACCTCCCTTCTGTGTGGCAATAGGTTGTACTTACAGTAATTTCTATATTTTCCCCTGGTGTCTGTGTGGGCCGTTAGCACCACCCCCTGCTTCCTTACTGCCCCTTCTGACAACTTGAGTAAAGTCTGAACAGGGGTTGAACTCCCTGCTAGCTGAGAATCAGATGGGGCCCCTGGACCTTGCCACAGGAACTGCGCTAAAGGGGAGCTTCTCTGGGGAGCGGAGGCTCTGGTTTTTGGAAGGAGTTTCAGGCAATGAAGAAATGAATGTGTGGTGGTGTTGGGAGGGGAGAAGCAGGAAGAGAGAGAAACACACACTACAGAAGGAGAGGAGATAAGAAGAAGAGAGTGAGGAGGAGACACCTGTCATATGGAGTTATTCGCTACCTACCTGTAACCGCAGAGGCTTTTCCTTCTGGAACCCCCACGTCTATGTTTGCGGCCCATGCACTGCTGCTCTTCGTCAGGGCCGGCTTTAGGCCAATTCCACCAATTCCCCCGAATCGGGCCCCGCGCTTAAGAGGGCCCCGTGCCCAGTGGCAGGGTCGCCCAGAGTGGGGGGCAAGTGGCAGAGAATCCCTTCCCTGGCTAGAGGCACCTTTTTAATTTTTACTCACCCGGCGGCGCTCTGGGTCTTTGGCAGCGGGTCCTTCACTCGCTCCGGGTCTTTGGCGGCGGGTCCTTCAGTGCCGCCGAAGACCTGGAGCAAGTGAAGGACCCGCCGCCAAAGACTAGGAGCACGGCCTGTTGAGTACAAGCCCCACGTGTTTTTTTTAACGTGGGTTTTTTTTTTTTTTTAGTCATCCCTGTCGGGGCCCCGTTGAAACTGTTCGAATCGGGCCCCGCACTTCCTAAAGCCGGCCCTGCTCTTCGTGATATTTTGATGAGGGGAGCAATCCCTCTCCTCCACTCCTTGGAGTGGGATGGACAGACAGAGGCCATTCTATCTGAGAACCTTTGCAGGGTTTAACTTAAATTAGGTTTTTATATTGACTGAGTTAAACTGGTGAAAACTGCTGTGTGAACCCTCGTGTTTTGGATGAATGACTTACACTGGTTTAGTTTACACTGGTTTCTCGTAGACTTAAGCTCTGAACCAACCAAAATAAGCCTGGTTTAAACTGACATAAGAGCATTCACACAGCCTTTTGCACCAGCATAACTAAATTAGTTTTAAATCATCCCTCTAGATAAATTGTTGCAACTTCCTTGTGTAGATAAGGCCAGACACTGGGAAGTCCTCTCGTATGGATCTAGCTCCCCATTGCTGACATGCTCTGTCTGGACGGACCCAGGAATGCAGAGCAACAGTTAAGGAGTTAAAGGAAAAAGCAACAGCAATAGCCTTTGGGCTTGGTAAATCCTCTGAGAAAAGACACATGAAGACAAATTCATCCAGGGTGTAATACCAGGGATCACCAAGCAGTTACACCGGGGTGAACTTGGCTCTTTGTGCCATATTTAATGCTAGAAGGGGGGGGACCCAATGGGAATATTCTGCTCCTAAAGTTGTCACGCAAATGTAACGTATCACAAAGTAACCATGGCAACAAGAGGAGCAAATGTCTTGTACATTGTGTGTCTGGTAAACAGATTTCTCTGGACTCTCGCTTATTACATTATTAAATGGTATGTTTGTGTTGAGCCTCGGCACAGAACATTATTACTGCTAAGGGCCAATCCTTGTGACAAAACTCCCATCACAGACACTGGTCCTAAATGCCAAAACAAGATTCAGTGGTACAGAGGCTCTTTAAGAGGAAGCAAAGATACTGTCCCACACCTGGGGAAAGTTCAGTGAGTGGTGTGTCCCCCCTCTAGTGGCTGGTTCACTTTAGATCAGAATCCCCCATTACTTGCTCCCAGCTAATGGTGTTACTCCTTTAACCCTGTAGAAGCCTGTGCTTTCTAGCACTGAAGGCCTGGGGTTCAACCATGACTGGTGCTTTATGGTAATAGCAGTTCTTATGTAATTTTACTCTCAGACTTTAGGAAGGGCTGTTGGTTGATTAGGTACCAGCAGCACTAGTCTGATATTAACACCCAGGCCATTCATCAGCTCCTGGCCACGGGGACTTGCTCATGCTATGGCTGCCACCTCAATGTGCCGTGAACTATTAATAACACAACGCACGCACATGGACAGTTTGTTCAGCAGAGGTTTAATTTCACACATGTAAGAGAAATATTTGCATGAGCTGGTATAACACGACATTGTAAGCCTTTCACTTCAGAGGCTGAAAAACATGTTTTAATGTTTCACCACCTCCCCCGCAGTCCCTGATTGCATTGTCAAGGATGAACTAACCAAAACTGCTAAATTGGACGCTTTGCAATAGGAAAGGTGCAGAGCTGGGCTCTTCCGGGACAGGCAATGCAAGGGTGGCAGCTTGTCATACGGCAGGGAAAGGATCTCAGTGGACGAAAGAAAATCTCTCCTGTATCCCGCTATGTTGTGGTTGCACTGGGGAGTGTAAGTGATCTTGCAAGACCACTGACCCCCGTGACACTGTATGTGGCCCTGATCCTCTGTCCAGGCAGCAAAGCCATGGCTGTTTGGGTTTCTGCCTGATTTATAGCCTGATCTTCACAAGTGTCAATTATCATCACTCCACTGAAATCAATGGAGATTTACACCAATTAAAGATCTGGTTCTAGAGCCTCTCGTCTCAGAAGCAGATTCTCATGCCTAGAGTCTCTCCCTTCTCCAGCCTGCTACATTATGAAGCATCCGGGCATGTTCAGTGGAGAGCAGAGTGGCTAAGATAGCCCCCCTGTGCCATGGCTTAATTCACAGTGAGAAAACCTGTTGCTGTAATGCCCTGCATCCACACTGGCTCTTCTCTACTCAGTCATTTGCAGCACTAAGGGCTTGTCTATACTTACCGCGCTGGTTCGGCGGCAGGCAATCGAACTTCTGGGTTCGATTTATCGCGTCTAGTCTGGACGCGATAAATCGAACTCAGAAGTGCTCCCCGTCGACTCCGGTAATCCTGCTCGCCGCGAGGAGTACGCGGAGTCGACGGGGGAGCCTGCCTGCCGGGTCTGGACGGGGGTAAGTTCGAACTAAGGTATGTCGACTTCAGCTACGTTATTCACGTAGCTGAAGTTGCGTACCTTAGTTCGATTTGGGGGTTTAGTGTAGACCAAGCCTTAGACACCTGCGGGCACACCTCGGGCTTTGTAGCACCACAGCAAATTATGCCGGTCTGGGCATGCTTTTGTACTGTATTGTAGGAGCCCTTGTCCGGCCCTTCTGGAGATTGTGGGTGGAAATGGTAGGAGCCCAGCAACTCAGAGCTTGGCTGCACCCGGGGGTGTAAACTCTAGCTCACCCCTGCGTGTTACTCACTAACTGGCCCACATGGACCCTGCTGGCAGGCACTAAAAGTTCCCTAGTGCACATTACCGTAGTCCCAGTTGAAACAGTACTATATTAACATGTACTTAAAGAGTGTGCTAGCAGCATCTACACAGGCCAACTGGTGCACAACACACTGGTGCACACTCGAATTTACACCCCGTTGGTGCAGACCAACCAGTTCTGGGTGAGCACACTCCAGATTTCTGTCTGCAGCTTCCATTCCCACTGTTAGCAATGCCTGGATCCAACTTGGATCAATGACCTCTACCAAATGCTGTCACTATGTGCATGCAGAGTGCCTAGCACGATGGGGCCCTAATTTCATTTGGACTTCTGGGTGCTTTGATAGTACGAATAAATATTATTGTGGTGGTTGTTTAAATGAACTCCAGCTGTAAAGCATTTTCAAGAATGGAAGGCTCCGCAGTTCCCTTTTTGATCTAATAAACTTTGATTTGTCCAACTAGCAACTCCAGGTTTTATTTTCAAGCTATACTTTGCATTCTTTACTTGTCTCCTAAACAGGGTTGTCACGTTTCATGATGGGCATGGGCAGGGCCAGGGGGGAGAAATTCAAGCAGCATGAAGTGTGTCTGAAAATCAGAGTTGAACAGCTCCCAAAATGAGCTTTGGCTCGTGGGTGCAAGCAACAGATGTGGCTTCACTTCAAAGGCAACTTTCATGGGCAGGTTCAGGAAACGTATGCTGCTGTTTTTATGCCATTCCTTTGCCGTTTGCTTTTCTTCAAATCCATTTTACAGGGCACTCCATAAGCAAAATTAAAATGCGCTGTCTTGCATTTGTTCTGTTTCAAAAGGAAAGCCACAGAGTTGAGCGAAAGTTCACTTGTTTTCCCATCTCCCTACATTTCTCAAACTCTGGGCTGAGACACTCGTCCATCAGAATTTTAAAAATTTTCACTGCAGCTATCAGTGCTACAGTGGTAATATTAGTCAGAACCTACCCTGTTGCCTCATCTGGACAGTTTTGACAGCACCTGATTGGGAACCAGGCAGCAGAAAAGTCCATGATCAGACAGTCAACACCAAAGGGTGACATTTGTTGACAAACTGGTTTTTTTTTTTTGGGGGGGGGGGGGGGCGGCCGGGGGGATTCTGATACATGGACCCAAAAACATTTGTGTTGATTTCACCTAACTGTTAGAACCTGGAGGGAGGCGGGGGGGGACCTTTAAAAAAAATCAGAAAATATCCAAGTACCATTTCAACATTTTCTAAAGGAAATGTTTTAAAGTTTTGATTCAAAATGACTTTTTGTTTGGAATTTTTTTCTGAAATTTATTTAAAAATAAATAAGTACATAATGTTCAAAATTCTCACAATCAAAAAAAAAGTTTTGTTTTTTTTGGCTTTTGGTTGAAAATTTTGGGAAAAAGACTACCTCGTTTTTGGCTCAACTTGAAATATATTTTCCCCAACTCTTTGGAATTGACAGCAAACCAGAAAATCCATTATTCACCCAGCTCTGTCAGTAGCTCATGTTGCTGGCACTGCAAGTCAAGAGTTTAAAAAGCCAAAGGTGTTTGCTCCTGGTTGTAATGATTTTTTTAAATCTATCCTGGGAAGTGATTTTAAATTTATTGTTGGCCTCCCACCCCCAGTCATACTTCCTCTTTGTAATGAATTAAATGGGAGTTAAACGAAATGTTCTAAAAGTGTTCAAAATAAGAGGAAGGGAGAATTTGTCTGTCACGTGCAAACGGCCCACTTCCCATTTGCTCTGACTGAAAACTCTGGGCAGGGTCTCAGAATCCTGTGATACCCTCCTCTCCGTTATGGGATAAGGTTCTTTGTTTTGTCTGTTCCTCTGGGCAATGGCACCTGGTCCCTGCAATCATTTTGTGGAGTTAAAAATAGCATCACCTCTTCGGGATGAGCTTTATTTGCAGTTTGCATCTCATTCTGTGGCTGGTAATTAATAATTTTCTGAGAGTCATTAACTAGAAGGCAGTTTAGCAATTGGAATCTATAAGTCATTTTCATACAGTGAATGTGGTTCACATAAATTACTGGAATGGCTGGAGCTTGTACTCCTCATCCTGCCGTGTTTGACACAATGGAAGTTGGACAACCTGATCTAAGGACTTTGTGACCGTTTCGGTGTAACACCTCTCAGCTGTATCCTGGTATGAGTCTGGATTGCAAATGGCTCAAGAAATTTCCACACCCTTGGCACAAATCTGACTTGTCTTACCCACTGCCCGGGTATCAAAGTGAAGCTTGCGCCTTAAAAGGTCAAATGGATTTTGGCAACTAAAAGGATCTTTGTGGAATGGGTGAAAAGCCGTAGCCTGTTCCAAGCTGGAATCTCACCCTATCTTGCTACATCATCATATCTTTCAAACAGTGAATTATTGATCTTGAGCAAATTTGCACAAAAATCCCATTATTTTTGCATTCCAAATTTACATGTGGTGCATGGCTTTATTCCAGAGTTATGCTCCTGGGCCCTGATCCTGCAATTGGATCCATGCAGGCAGGGCCCGGCACCCATATGGCGCCCCTTTGATGTCACAGGAGCCTGCCTGCGTGGATCCAGTTACAGGATGGAGGCCCTGGTGGTTATAATTCAGCCAGACAGGATTGAAGTGTTGTCCTCGTTTCCCTGTCTATAGCTCTTTTGGGGGCAAAAACTAATTCATCTCACGAACCAAGTCTTTGCAATGAAAGCAGGAGCTTCCCACTTCCGCTCAGCACCTTGCGTGTGCGACGTTGTCTATTAGCTGTCAGGGATGCTCCTGCACAGGGGTATTCGGCATCTCAGGTGTCCTTTGTAATCCAGGGAGGAATAATGTGTAAAAAAAATGACCATTAGGAGCTGGATGAGGCTGCTACGGGAAAGTAAACCACGAGGCTCTGCAATTTCAGCCGCTGGCATGTTAACAGTAGAACAGAATGGGCAACTAGTTCCATTAGAGCTAAGGGCCCCACGCCCATCTAGGCCACGAGGTACGTGTTAAAGACTCTGCAGCTGCAGAAAGACACCTATGCACAAGACTCTGACTCTGTTTTTTTAATAGGTAACGTCCTCCTCATGCAACTCTCCTGCTTGCTGCTGTACTTCCGCTTTGTCATTTCTTTAGTGCAAACTCTAAAGACGAGTTCCCTGGCAAAGAGCTCCCCCTTGAAATCAGTTGTTAGCAACATTAGCCCAGTCTGCACAAGCATTTGCAGCCTATGATTTTCCTTATCAAAAACAATCCATTAACCACAGGTAAGGAAAATCATAGGCTGCAAATGCTTTTGTCCCCGGTAGGCTTGGCCAAAACTCCATGGGGCCCAGTGCACAGCCCTCTCTTCTGAGGTTCCCTCAAGCCAGATCGTTTGGTAACTGCCACCCCAGGGAATAGAAAGGATGCACAGCCCTTTGGACCAGGGGCTGTCTAACTTGGGCTAGATTCTGACTTGAGCTATGGACCCACCCAAGGGAGGAAGAAGCCCAAAGATAGCCCTACCCAGCTCAAGAGGCACAGTACATAGGGATATGTGGAGCTATGAGGGTGGAAAGGGGCAGAGCCGTCCTGGCATCCATGCACTGGCCACAATAGCTGAGTCAGCACAGGGAAAGTGGGGCAAGGTAACAGTTTACTGCTGGTCCATTGTCCTCTCTCCAGCAGGAACCAGTACAAGTATCTGATGCTTCAGAGAAATGTGCATCACAGAATCATAGAATCTCAGGGTTGGAAGGGACCTTAGGAGGTCATCTAGTCCAACCCCCTGCTCAAAGCAGGACCAATCCCCAACTAAATCACCAACCCTCAACTAAACCATGGACAAGACAAACTCTTTTGGTACCTTAACTCAAGGGGCAAGACCAGCTTCCCTCCAGTATCATTGGCACTCTTGCCTGCTGTCCCACTAAGCAGCACAAAAGACCAACACCCCAGCAGCCTCCTTTACATCTTCTGATTAGTTCTCTGTGCCGCTGGAAGGGGAGGAATGTGTCCCTACAGTATTACCTAGCCGTGGCTGCCATCTGGCTTCTTCCAGGGTAGCACTTCACTCATCCAGTCAAGCTGGCAAGGCGGGTGTGTACGGCGCCTTATGTTTTTCTAGTTGCCCTTGTTTTTCAGCCCCTAGATTTGAAATTCTCTAGTGGCCTCATGAAAGGTCCCACTGGCAGAGCGACTTGGCGACAATTTTGCTTTCAGTGGCTTTTTAATAATAACCCCCCGACCTTCCCCCTCCCCGAGACAAAAGAATTTTGCTTTCCTTGTCGACTTTTCCCAAGTCCCCCTGGTCTTAATCTGAATCTAAATTGGGACCACACCAAGACGCTGTACATGATGGGCTTTGACTCAGTGCTCAATAGCAAACATGTTTTGATTTTCTCCCCTTGATTAATTCTGTTAGAGAGGTGACAAACTCAACCTCTGACCCCCAGTCTGCTTTCACTGACACAGGCAGCTTTTAAGCGACTCTGGTAACTCAATCATCCCCGCAGGCCTTTTTGTTGCCTGGATGCGAATGTCTTTTGTCTGCAGGGGAAGTGAGATTAATGACTGAGAGTGGCCCCAATGATTTCAATATTCAAGTTGTGGCTAAATGTGCTAATGCTGATGGAATGACCTACAATATCAAACTGCAACATCACTAATGAATTCCACCAACAGCTTGAGAAGCTGGCTGAATCTGTGGGAGGGGCTGGGTTTATTTCCCCCTCTCCAGGTGGAATATCGACCTGCAGATCTAATGCTTTTAACTTTGCTCTTAGGCTGCAGCACTGTTTAACAGGAGGCACTGAAGTTCCATTTGCTGGGAGCAGCACAGCAGTTGGTACCGTGATATCGGCCTCTTCCTCTTCACACCCCACACCTTTCCTCTCTTCATGTAACAGCTACAGAACAAAGTGGAAAAACACGAACACCTGCCTGCAAAGCTTCACATCTCCATTCCTGGAACAGAAAGGGTTTAAGTGCCAGTTTTGAATCATACTGCGTAGCACCTTAGTCCATAAATAGTCCTGTTGGAATCACCGGGCAGAGTGAAGTTGCTGCTGAATCTGGACCTCTTGTGCTAGGACTTCCATCGTTTTAAAGAGCCACGGTTAAGCTCAGGTGAACTTTAAAAGTCTTCGTAGCCTATGTGCAACATTCCTCAGGTGGTACGTCGCCAGGATTCATCACCGAATTTGGTCCGCTGGTTGGATTATGCATTCTTATATCAAAACTGCTAATATACTTTAAAAACTCCTCTTTATTGTCCTTAACTCTACTGGACATAGAGTTCTTCTTTTGTCCTTTTGCTTTCCACATCAGTTTCCTACAATTCTTTGCTTCTGATTTATATTCATTACTATCATCTTCAACTTTCTTCCCTTTGTTATATAGTCTTCTTTTTTTTTTTTTTACAGTTGCCTTTACTTCCCATCTAAATCAGGCCAATTTTTTAAACAATACAGCCTCCTTCCTTGATTGTGGCCTTTTGGAAATCTAGTAACGTGTGCTTAAACAATTCCCAATGATCATTCATATTTTTGATTCAATTCTTCTTCCTAGCTCACTTGGCTCATAACTGTTTTCAGCTTTGTGAAACTAGCCCTTTTAAAGCACCAGGTATATATATCACTGGTCTGGACTTTATTCTGGTTTGCACATTATAAATGCGATCAAGTCCTGATCACTTATACCTAAGTTACTGTTAACTTTTAGTTCTGTGAACAGTTCCTCCTTATCTGTCACGAGAAGGTCTAATACAGAATTCCCCCGTGTTGGATGCAATCGTTTTTGAGTTAGGAAATTGCCATCTATAATATTTAGAAATTCCAAGGATGTTTTAGTACCTAGCGATTGCTGCTGTTGAGAGCTGACAGTCATGTAATTTATTGAACAAGAGCAGCTATTTATTGAAAGGGGCTGCTATTAAAGCTCATTAAAAGCATTTGGGAACTGCAAACGTTACAGTGCAATCCAGAGGCAAGTTCTACAACCCTGTACTCCTATGAGTGATGCCCAAGCATACAGGGAATTGCGAGATTGCAGCCTGGAGCTGTAAAAATCACCACCCTGGAGTGTTCAGACAACCTGCCTAACAGGATAGTCCTGTCACCTCTCGGATGTTATACAAGGCCTGTGTATGCAGCACTTCAGTATATTGCTTTGTCTCCTCCAGATCTTCACTGAACAAAACATGTAACCGAGTCTTGCTTGGCACAATTACAAGGTTTGGTTAACAAAGGTAACAAGTAAAAATAAAGATGCGTGAAAGCCTCCTCTCCTTTGGATCTCAGCCCATTCCATCAAGTCTCCGTGCAGGGCTGGCAACATCTGGAATTAAAGTGAATCACAAGGCAGCTTATAGTTGCAATTCGCAAGAACTCTCTTCACTTAAGCAGGCCCAGGGGTTGGTCTCTAGCTGGCAGAAAAGCTTTGCTGGCTTGGGGCTTGCTGGCAGGGCTTGCATCATGTCTATTTGCATATGAAAAGCATCGGGCCTGTATTTTGTTTATTTACATGGAATGACTGGGAGTAGTTAGTGGGAGATGGTCCAGTGGCTAGAGCCCGGACTGGATGTTAGGAGACCTGCATTGTATTCCCAGCTCAGTTAGGTGACCTTGGGCAAGTCACTTTCCCTCCCATTGCTGGTTTTAAATAATGGGCCAGGTCTCGCACAGCTTGTGGGCAGGTGCTTTTATTTATTCCAAACTGAAATAAATGTTATGATAATGAATAGCTCCTTAAGGTTACATCTACACTGTGAGCTGGGGGTGTAATTCCCCGCTTGCATGAGTCCTAGCAAGTTCCGGAGATGTTTAGCCAGGAGTCTAGCCTATTGCAGCTCCTACATTTGCCAGGAACTCTCTTTAGTACCATACTGAAATGGTTAGAAGCGTGTCCAAGCTTAGTTTTTGCACTGGGGACAGTGATGTTGGGAGCCGCACAGGGAAAGCTGTGGAAAAGGGCAAGCTGCAGAGCTCCTGCCAGGGGAGTAGCGAGGGCATCGTGCACAGCGGAGCAATGCATTGCAGAAAGAGACTGATTCAGCTGAACAAATCGACATCAAAGAGTCAGAGGGGAAAAAAGCAGCGTTTGTGATCTGCATATGCCCACCCGTACCTCCCCCCCAAAGGGGATTCTCTGATACAAAACTCCAACCGCGCTCAGTGTACAGGTGACCGCCTCAGCCACCTGGGGGGAGAGATAGCTCAGTGGTTTGAGCGTTGGCCTGCTAAACCCAGGGTTGTGAGATCAATCCTTGAGGGGGCCACTTAGGAATCTGGGGCAAAATCAGTACTTGGTCCTGCTAGTGAAGGCAGGGGGCTGGACTCGATGACCTTTCAAGGTCCCTTCCAGTTCTAGGAGATGGGATATCTCCATTTATTTAAAGCTGACAGCCTCAGCCACCAGGTCTCAGGCAAGCATGATGCAGACCATGGGGAATCGGGATCTAAGCCCTGCAGTGCGGACACAGGAAGCAGAAGCTACTGAGTTAGTCTGGCAGAAGAGGAGACATGGGAGGGCGAAACCAGAGAGCTCTGCAGTGGGACAAGAGTCAGAACGGCGGGGAGCGGATGAGCTGCAGGCGCTGCTCACCATAGGAAAGGCAGCCATTGCACCCAGGATGAGACATGGGAGGAGGACTCTCCCTACAGCTCTGTTCCATCATGGTCATATGCACATTGCAAGCCGCCCAGCTGAGAGAGCTGAGGTGGTGTTAGAGCGGCTGGTCCCCAAGGGTCAGAGTCACCTTCTGCCAACAAATACTGTCATCCGATCATTGCAGAAGTGTACGTGGGACCCAGCAACCTGGTGGGGAGCAGTCAGGAATTACACACCCTCCCTTTCCATCTCCTGACGTGGCAGCGGTTCCATAGGGTTGCTACTGGGGATGAGAAGGACAAAGAGACAGCTGTGTGGGAAGATGGAAAAATAGGTCCATTACATAGTAAAGAAGCAACGATCTGCCCAGTACAGAGACGTTTCCAGCATGAGGGAAATGTCCCAGGGCAAAGTTCAAGGCTCCTTGCGATGCCACCCATTTTCTTTAGTGGGATAATTGTCTTCCAACCATCACCTGTAGAAAAGCATCTGAAAGCTTTACCACGCTATCAGAAGAGTAACACCTCCCTTTGCCCCATCTGGGCAGCATTCGAATGGGCCAAGCTCCATCTCTAACAGGAAAAGTGCATTCTATCTGGAACAAGGTATCCTGGTGAGATGATATGGCAATCAGCAGATAAAAGTGACAGTTCATTACACCAAGCAGGGGCAGTGACTGCTAATGCGACAGAGCCAGGTAATGGAAGGTCAGTTCAGGCCGATGTCCTGGCACGCGAGGAAGCTAGAAGAGGCATCAAGCCTTCCTGACCTTAAAATGGGACAATGAAGAGGCAAGAGAGTCACTTCCAGATCACCTACAGACTAGAGTTCAAACAGGCACAAGTCAGTAAATCACAAAGGGAAACTTGTAGAGGGGCTTGGCATTTTTAGTGCAAAAAGATTTCCCATCAGAAAATATGGTTTTGTTCAAGCTGAAGGTTTTCATGGGAAAATATCTATTCTGACCAAAAAATTATTTGTTCCTGCTGGAACTGTCAGCACAAACATTTTGATTTTGGATGGAGCTTTCAAAAAGTAATGGAAAAAATAATTTTGTTTTAAGTTAAACTGTCATTTCTTTTTTTAAACCAAAAAAGAAACTAAAGAAACTTAACAACTGCCTGTCACTTATATTGTCTCATTGTCCCTTTGCATTCCCCCATCAGTCTGTATCCATCTGTTGTCTCTTGGCTTGTAGTGATATTGTAAGTGCCTTGCAGCTTGGACCAAACCTTAATGTTCTGTGTATTTACAATGCCTAGCACAGTGGGGTTCTGATCAATGACTAGAGCTCCTGGGTGCTACGATAATATGAAGAATAATTAATAATAAAAATGTTTCATCTCCACATTTGAAGAACCTTTTATGTTTCAAATCATTTCAAAACTTCCTCTGAGAAAACAGACATTTTTGACCACAACATTTCAAACATTTTTTTGTTTGATATTTCTTGTAGGAAAAATGTTATGGTTTTCCCAGTGAACTCTAGAAATAAGGCCGAATTGTGGATACTGCTCCAGGTAAATCCATTTCCACGGGGAAGTCATGGAATGCAGCAAATACCGACGGGAATCTGGTCTTGTCCTCCTGCTCCATGTCAGATCAATCACGCAAATGTGGACTAGGTAAAAGGAATTCAGCACAAAGCTTTGCTTCCTCTGAGAACATCCCCCATTGCAACCGACAACCATTTCAGGCAGAGATAACACAAATACTGTAATTACCTGCCTAGAGCCATGGCTGGTATCAGAGTTAAGATTAGTGAGTAAGTGTTGTAACTACAATTTGTACATCTCTGTCTCTATCTCCATGTTTGAGTGGTGCCGGGAGGCATGCTCATTAGACAGTGGTGTCAAGTGGGGCTGAGTATTTCCATTCAACAAGCAATCCCAGTTACTATCTCTCTAATCGCCTAATAGGCAGGTACACACAAGGCAGGCTGTTATTAAAAGAGCTACAATGGATGAGTGAAGAGCAGGAAGGGAAAGCAACTTTGTTACCCAAAACTCCCACTAGGGAATATTTGCCAGCTACCTGCCGTGCAAACATCTGTCTGAGCTGACAGCAGCTCTAGGGGGTGAATTCCGATGGGGCCAGGTGGGGACGACATTTGTGTTTTTCCGTGCAGTCAGGTGCTCGATCAGTAGTGAGTAGAGATGGGCCCAGAAACTCAGGGGACGTTTGGATCCCGATCTGAATTTCATGGCCATAAGGACCATGTGCAAACTGAGGCCAAATTTTAAAGAACAAACCATGAGTGAAGGAAACACGTCTCCCTTGGCAGAAGCATGAGGTCCTTGTGGCAAAGGCTACCTGTTGGGTATCACCATTTATAAAATATTGCCACTGCTCAACAGTGCTTTTGTAGTAGGGGAGGGGAGCCATACAATAAACCCATGTGCCCCTGAAGGGCCTTGTACTGGTCTGATCCATCCTTATGACTGAGAGTCCCCTCTTCATTGCAGGTTTGCTCAGCTAACAGGAGTTGCTGGAGAACAAGCAGGGATGCTCCCTCTTTCCCAGGGGTTATGTCCTTCCCACAGGCTTGTTGAGCTCTTCTCCGCTACAAACCAATTGCTCAGTCCACCTTCAGTATATTCCCCAAAGTTGCCGTTAGTCTGGACTGTAAACTTGGCAAGAGGCAGAGACAGTGGCTTGCCCCTGTATGGGTCTTTCATAGTCTACAGCACTAGAGAGAACCTGTCTCGGGTCTCCACGACCATAGTATCTGAGCACCCCCTAATATTTAAATGTACCTTGCAAGGTAGAGCTGTGGTGTTATCCCCATTGCACAGATGGGGAGCTGAGGCACAGAGACTTGCAGGAGGTTGCACGGGAAGTCTGTGATGGAACAAGTAATAGAACCCAAGTCACCCAACTACCAGGCTATGCCCTTCCCACTAGACCATCCATCTAATAGATAATTTAAGGGATTAGGAACAGGATATCAACCCCTTTCTTATATTAGGGACACTCTTCTACTGGTGGCCTCTTCTAGTCAAGGGTGATGCACACTGGCAGAGGAAGGAATGCTGCGGGGGAAGTGGTGGTGGAACCTGCATCCTACTTGTTGATGTTGTGGGTACATAGCACAGTTCACACTCCAGGGCTATCACCAGCGTGGGAGATAATCCACGTGAAGAGGTGATTTGCACTAGCTTGGGGGAAAATACCTCTGAGAAGGTAATGAAACCACTAGCACTCTCTTTGGTAGGTGTGACTTAATTAAAAATCACCTGCTGGAGTTTATTACCGCACAAGGCCCTTTTAATATTTCATTCCTTATCCATAGCAACCTGGAAATCGCTGTTTGCAGCCAGCTTTGCTGGTATTAGGGAAGACAACCAAAATGTCACTCGAAGAAGAATGTACTAAATCAGAACTGAGCTGGGATAACGCCGGGCACATGTAGCAGCTTAGGTTGTGCCAAGAGCGTTAATCAGACGTCCTGAGTAATCATTGTCTTTATAGAATGTGAGCTCTCTGGATGTGTCAATGATCAAGGCATGAACGCCACACAGACTATACAGAGTCGAAGGTTGTAATTCAAACGTTCGTGGGAAAGGTGACTTTCTCTGCAGATCTGCAAGAAGCACTTGGATGCATTTGTTGAAATTTATATATTTATTTATAACGTGGCATAGATAAACGTGCTGATGTGCAGATATTGGAGGTAACATGGTCCCCATCACTCAGGCCCGGAGACATGTGACTACCTTTACTATAGGCATAGTCCCGTAATCGCCAGCATAAAGTTATTCATGTGCATAAGTTTCCAGGCCGAGACTTCCAGTTCTGTTCAGATACAATACCCATGTCCTTGATATCGTGCCAGACTGATGTTCTCTTTGCAGGTAATATGCTGCAAAATATACATTTTGATTTGATTTAATAGAGTTTCTGCTAATTTACAAAGCTAAAATTAATTAAAAATTCTTGTTAGTTTCATAACAAACTCACTTACATTGAGTGTACCCATTTCTCGGACACTCTGTTAGGTATGAAAAAGGGTCTCCACAAAATATGCTGAAATGGAGGATATTCTTCCAGCTCACACTGATGGTGAACATTAACGAAGTGTTTGAATTTCACTCATGGGGTATATTTTGTTGGTGCAGGCACCCAGATGGAATGATTGTCACAGGCCTCTAAGGTTTGGTGGACATCAGTTGTGTTATTGATTTAAAAATGATCATCAGAGCTGACCTCTATATATTTTCATTTACAATAGAGCTGATACTACAATCAGTAAGAATCTTGCTGTTCCTAGCTGTACGTCAGTGAAGCGGTCTAATCCTAGTTTGCTTCAACAGTGTCTAAAGTTACAGTTTATGGAGTGCTGGTTTTGGGGAATTTTATTTGTCTTGGTAGATTTATTCTGGATAAGATTCAAAACTGCAAATATTTACAGACATGATTTTAATGAACCTTAGGGTTTACATAAAGATACTAGAGCTCTGGGCCAAATTATTGCCCCAGACAGCAACTCATGGGTCTCTGTCGCATAATATATATGGAACTGACCCTGGGTCAGGTATAAAAGGAGCTGTCCCAGGGCAGATCTGACATGGAGTGTGTCGCTGCCTGAAGTGCCTTCTGCACCTAAAGAGGCAAAGTTCATTTGTAATCAACAGACACCGAATTCCAGGTGCAATGAACTGTGACAGGGTTTTTTTACAATCCATCTTCTGATGAGAAACAAATGTTGGTGCTTTCCTTTCCTGCGTTTGACTGCGATCCCACTCAGCCTGGTGTAAATTGGGAACAAATGCAATGGAGTCAGGGGGGGTTACACCAGGCATAAAACCAGGGTAAAGAGAAAACAGTGAGGCCCCTGTCTTTAGCTGGGTAACTAATCCAACGCTGACATGCTCTTGCACTGACTAATACTGATTTATCTCCTCCAGAATCTCTTCGTTGCCTCTCTTTCCTTTATGCCCTTCCAACCACCACCACCCCCTCAACCCAGGCCACCATAACGGCAGCCCATGTCCCAGTGATAATACCTGGTGCGTAAGCTAGCCTGAGTCATGGTATACTTTCCTTCATGGTGCTTCCTGCATTGGCCCAGGGATCAGGATCCCCCCAGCGGAGCAGCACATTTTGGGCCGGCTCCCACTTTTTCCTTTAATTTCGTCAGGAGGAGTGTGGCCATCATCTCATAAGGCAAATATGTGACTGAGCATCAGTACTCCTGGCTTCTATTCCCGAGTCAGCCACTGACTCACTGCATGGCCTTGGGCAAATCACTTTCCTGCTCTGTGCCTCCGTTTGCCCATCTGTAAAATGGGGACTATAATCTTATCACCTGGGCAAGGGGGCTGTGAGGATAGAGTTGTGTCCATTTACACTGGTGCATTAACTTTAGTGGAACTGCAGCAGCGTAGCTAGAAGGAGACGTTGGCTCACTGTGTAGCACTACATGCTGTAAAAGGCTAAGGACTATTGTTCATTTGAATGTATAGAGGATTTTGAAATCTCTCCATTTCAAAAAAGAAAGCTGTCAGGGGGTGCTGTCTGGTGTCTTTACCCTAGTGATGCTGCTGTCGGTCCTGCGATCACTTAGATCAATGAGCAGCTTAAAACAGCATCAGTCAGGTTATGGCACAGGTTGATAAAGCAGTAGTTCCAGCCCTCGGTCGCTGTACAAGGCAAAGATCTTGGTTTGCTACCAGTACGTGATTAGTAACAGTGCATCTTGTTTGCACTGGAGACCCTCTGGCTGCTGCTGCACCATCATCTGATGTCCATGTTGTTTAACTCTTGGCTTAGGGAATGGCTTTCCCTTGTATAAATCACACACAGGGGTTGCCTCCCAGCGCAATCCACCTAGGGCCTGATCTTCAGCTAGTACAAAGCAAAGGAGCTACATCGACTCATATCCACTGAGGATCTGACTCCACGTGTCCATCCAGAACCTATGTCATAGGTGTTCCTATGTGTTCCCGGGAGGCTGTGGCTTTCAGCGTCACCCAACAAGCCTGTGCAATTCCACCTTCGCTAACGAGCCAGCGAGTAGGTGCGCCAAGCGGAACCGCCTGTAGAAAAGTGCTCACAACCCCATTCCTGCACTCCACCACAGGCAAATGGGTTCCCCGTGCATTCCCCAACAGGAAACATAAACCAAAGGAAAATCACCCAGGGCCCTATGCAGGCATCCCATGAAATGCCAGCGCATGCTATTTAACATGTGCCGAAGACTCCCGATAGGCATAAGTCTCCAGGCGCCGAGGGAAGGGGCGGGGATGAGATTAGTGATGTTCGGATCAGAATGGCAAGCTACCTGAGTTACCCCAGCCTGGTTTCTGGCACTGCCCATCAAAGCAACAGTTGCCTTCTGATTATCACTGGACTGCATCCATGAAATCATTAAACAAAGTTGTCTTTGGAAAAGAAAAGCTCTTGACATTGTCATTTCATCTGGAATAAGAACATAAGAATAGCCATACTGGATCAGGCCAATGCTCCATCAAGCCCAATATCTGACAATGGCCAGTGCCTGATGCTTCAGAGAGAATGAACACAACAGGGCAATTTATCAAGTGAACCATCCCGTCGTCATGTCCCAGCTTCTAGCAGGCTTAGGGATACCCAGAGCATGGGATTGGTACCCTGACCATCCTAGCTAATATCCATTGATGGAACCTGCCCTCCATGAATTTATCCAGTTCTCTTTTGCACCCAGTTATACTTTTGGCCTTCACAACATCCCACAAGAATGAGTTCTGCAGGTTGACTGTGCATTGTGTGAAGAAGAACTTCCTTTTGTATGAATGTCATCTCCATAATGCTGCACTTTCCAGGGGGCAATTAACTGGAGCCATTCAGAGGGAACTGGTAAACATAGAAGGTTAATCTCTGAATAAATAATACAGAATTGTTCCAAAATGCATGCACCTTTAGGAACTAAAAACCAGCGCCATGAGCAAAAAGAGAAAAGTGCCTCTCGCACTTTGGGAGGGTTCGGTTTGATCCCACAGGCTGTGCCAACTCAGACACGTGTTTGTTTTTTTTAATGAGATGAACTACAGTGAGCAGTGACCAGGAAGGGGTGCCATTGACCAGTTTGTTCCAGGATTCAGGAACACTTCTGAGCAGTCGGTGTCTCAGCCACACAAGGGGTTCCTTTCTCAGGATGGGCATTCCGCTCTTGTGGATCAAGAAGCGTTTGCAGTTGTGGGCAGAAATATTTCCAGGGACTGTGGTTAGAGCAAAGGGATTGAGATGCAATGACTTGCTGAAGGTCACATAGCAAATTAGTGGCAGCGGTGGGAACGGAACCCAGGTCTTCCGACTCTTACAGTGGGACTCTAGCCACAGCACCCCACTGCCTTCCACTACAGGAGCTCGGAAGAAAAAGCCAGATAACTGAGGGATTTATGAGAGGCTGCAGGAAAGCAAAAAGCGCCGGGGTTCTGCTGCCAAGGGTTGCTGCTTGGAATACAGAGGTTGGAGAGAACAAAAATCTCATGTTTACAGTATCAAAAACCTCTGTGGCATCAAATTTACTTTCCTCCTTCCGCAGATGCTGTGAGTTATTAATAGGAACAGTTGAGGGGCTCTGAGGGCAGCTGTTGTAGAAATTATGCTTCTGCCTTTAGCTCATTTTTAGCGCTAGTTTAAGCCCTCAGAATCTCCTCCCACTCATTTGCCTCCCAGAACTGATACAGAAATACCTCTATCTTGACTGTTCCCTAGAACTGGCACAAACCACTCCTGGAGCAGGAGGGGGGACCTCAACAGAGGATCGTGTAAAAGGCACCGAAACGTTTCAACAACTTGAAGGAGCTAAATCACTGAGAGACTGCTGAGTCCAACCTTCCAAGTCAAAAACACCCTCCCCAGACTGGCTTAGGGAACCAGAGAGGTCAAGGATTGAATGGGCCTTGGAAAGAGAACTGCCTTCTCCTACAAAGGGGTAAGGCCCATTGGCTGGTGTGGGGTGGGGAGGAAACTGCAGTGCCCATGTGGCACCTGTCCTCCCTAAGCCAGCAGTCTCTGGGGTCATCAGTCTATGGCCAGTTTTCACTAGGGCTTTTCTCAGTGTGCCTGGGTCCAGTGACCCTGTTTTTAGTATCATGTGTATTGCAATAGAAGAAGGATTAGTATCTCCATTTAACAGATAGGGATCTGGCTCAGAGAGATTATACGACTCACCCAAGGTCACACAGTGAGTCTGTGGCAGAGCCAGCAACTGGACCCAAATCTCCTGGTTCCCAGTTCATTGGCTCAATCACAAGACCAACCTCTCCAAAGAGGTGTTTTGTTTTGCTTTGGGATTTTGCTTAAAGTGCAGCTTACTGGGGGCTGCGAAAGAACAAATCCACAAGACTCAATCTCTGCCAAAGAAAGTAAGTCACACGAACACCCACAGAGGGAGAGCACTGCATTGCCGATGGCTCTTGGAGATGCCATTTTTCCAGGGTGTATCCCAGGAAGTAACACAAGCAGCTGCTTGTTTCCTACAGAGTTTCCTACAGAGCCTCGCTTGGCAAGTACTGCATTACTCTCAGCATTTTCCAGCCAGCTCTGCAGAAATGGTGGAGAAACAGTGCCTGTCCCCAGAGATAACGGCCTATCCGCTTTAGCTGCAGACAATATTGTCTAATAATTAGACACTAAACCACAGCCGCTTGGTTCGCAGGTTCACTGAGCTCTTTTGATGCGGCGTTAATCAAAACTTGTGTGAGTAAATGAGAGAAACCCTCATTCTATTCAAAGAACGTGCTAATGACATTTGTTTTTTGCATCTGATGCATTCGTTAGTCTGAAAATGGAACTGGATGTTTCTGATGTTTCTGTCTCTCTTTTTTTTAATGCCTACATGAGCTTTACAAATCAGACACAAGCCCTTTCAATTTGTCTTCAGCTTGATTTAATCAGAGCAGCACTGTTTGGAGAAACTGTGTTCCGATCAAAGCGGAGAAAAGGAAACGCGGAGTGTCCTCATTTTATTCTGATGCAAAGCAAAACAAATGTGCATCAAGGGCAGTAAAACAAAATAAGAAATAAAAGAGAAAAGTATTAAACACAGGGATCTGAATGGCACCATCCCTGCCCCCAGCAGTCTCTTGTGCATTAGAAAAGGGTTAGCAGAGCCAAAAGGTGCCTCGGAAATGTGAGTGCTCGTCATGTCTTCTGCCAGTGGAGACTAGGCAGCACCTGCAGCATGAGAGATCGCTCTTCAGCTTAGATATCACAGGCTTTTCCACGCTCAGCTAAGACTGCAGCTTCACTTGGTTTGTTCCTCACCAGAAGGGGCAGGCATGAGGGGTGGCAATTACATCGATTTACCAGGGGTGTGATTAGGTGTTGCACGATTCTGGGAATATGATCCTCAGGTTTCAATTCTATCCTCCTACAGGTATCAGAATTCAACGGTTTTAAGATTTTATTCTATTCTGATCTCATGCAGGACTCCCATTAAACAAGGCGACTAATGTCTATCAAACAAGGTCCTTCCCCATTCTCCTCTCCACATTTATTACGTGCAGGGTACATGTGCAGAAATGTTAGTGCATATCAGTATGCTATGTGTCGTTCTGGGGGAAGGCAAGGTGGTGCAGCGTGCATTTAGACCAGAATACAGTGAGGTTTGTGGCAGTTTGTAGTAGGGGAGAGTTCTGCAGGCTGGGGCCAGGCAAGAATGCAACCTTCATACGTCTCTACAGTGTCAAAGCATGGTCTCATGTGGAGAGCCTGAGGAGAACTGAAGAGGATATTACTTGACGTTACTAAACCCACCCAATCCCTGGCTTTTCATCAGATGCTTTTAAATCTGTCAGCCGCACTGATGCATGGTGGGTAATGGTATGCCGCTTATGCAAATGCCTTCACCAAAGGCTTATTAAAGAACATTTAGCCTCCCAAACTGACAGCATTACTGTAACACTGAGGTGATTTCTGGGAGGCCTCTTTATAGGCAAAGTATAGTCATAGGAGCTTATACCCCGGTGGGAATCACACTTATCTAATCTCTTCCACTTCCCTCCCCCTGCCTCCAAATTCATGAACTTTTATGGTACCGCCTGTATTTTTTGAAAAGGCAAATGGGAGAGACAACCCTTCCAGAAGAAACAGTGTGCATGAAAAGAATTATATATGCTACAGTAAATTTAGTATGAAATTGCCATGCCAGCCCCAGAGGAAAAACAGCCTTTTATGTCTTACTTTTCAAAGCACCAAAATCTGCATTTGCCTCTGCACCTCTTATAGCTATTTTAAGTGACCTGCGTGACCATATTGCATGGCATATAAATTTCACCTCAATTGTTGTTATTAGCATTATTTATATTATGGTATCAGGTAGAAGACCTACCTGAGACTGCGCTAGTCACTGTACATACACAGAGTAAGAGGCAGTCCCTGCCTCAAAGAGCTTGCAATCTAAATAGACAAAACAAAGAATAAATGTCCCAGTGAGACATCACACAGCAGGTGAGATGCTGTGGTGGGACTAGGCCCCACATTCACTGTGTCACATGCCATGTCTGACTCACTTGTTCGTGGAGCCTCATTTCACAAGGTTCCCAAAATGGAAAGTAAGTTTTACGCTGTAAACCTCTGTCATTTCTGCCTTGCCTCTTAGGGTGAATACATTTTTCTCTCCTTGGGGTCAAAAGCTGAACCAGTCAGCTGTACAATCACTAGGATTCCAACCTAGCAGAAGAGCTTCCCTCATACTGCATGGGAAGTGCGCAACATTTTGCTCGCTACTTGGAAAGTGTCTGTCCTACACTAGCCGTGTATGACCCACAATATATTAGCACAACTGTGCCCAGCAAACTGAAGAATTTTTAAAGTTTGGAAGAACTTACTTCACTGAATGCATCTCCCAAGGCATTGTGGTTCTGGAATGAACATTTTAATTAACTGATCTATGACAAGACAAAACAGCTAAAGAAGAAACTAAATTATAGGAAGAATCATGATGGGTTTCCCTGCTGAGCATTGCAAAGAGAGCTAAGAAAACTTTCAAATGGTCCATAATTATCGGACATAAATCTGAGAATCTCAGAAGATGGGACTGTCACCAGTGAGACATGGCAGTGAACATCTCTCAGGAAATGGTAAGAGAAACAAGAGAAATACAGTAATAATAGAGGAGAGTCACTGGGACGAAGGTGGGAGAAAAAATACAGAAACTAAGATTCTACAGTAATATCTATTTTGTCCCGCCAAATGAGCTAATGAGCAGTAATGCATGTAACTGAGAGGAGAATATGGCCCATTGTCTACTAAATGCTACGTTCACAGCACATAGCGAGAAGTTAGATACAAACATAAATAATCTTGCTGGAAGTTTGCAGCATAACAGGACTTTATTTCTTTAGAATTCAGAACAAGAACACAAGAACCAAAAACAGAGAGAGAGGAAACAGGCTACTCCCTGAGGCAGCAAGGCACAATTCACCCTACCTTGCTTTAAACTGGCTCTTTCTGATTGACACCACCTGGTGCTCGCACACTTTGCTACAGAGCCCCCTAGCCTGCAAGCAAGACCTGGAACCACCTAACCCTCTCTTATAGCGATAGCTTGCAATTCCAGTGCAGTGCTCAATACACCACACTAAACAGGGTTCCATCAAATGCAGTAGAAAAAGGAGGCAGCGTTTGCTGAGCAAGATTCTGGAGATAAGAGTCAAGAGCATGCAGCTGAGAAGACCCTGAGCAAAACCAGGGTGTTTGTATTTGGGGGACAATTTCATTGCTCCTCCAGCTTGGCAGTAAAGCTGCACTCTCCGCTGGAGCCCTCGCATCTCCCCTCTGCGTAACAGAGAGCACCTTAGAACATTAAAACTGAGAAGACTCAGTGCAGAGCATCTGTCGCTCTGAATCTCCTAATCCCATGGTAAACCAGAGAGCGCTCCATTAAACAAATGCACAAGGAATGCTTTCCCTTAAGGACTAAGATTCCTCCCTCCAAAGGATCAAATAAGAGGCCAGCTCCCATTGCATACAGCGATCCCCATTCAGGCTTCCCCCCCCCCCACCCCGAGGCTGACAAGAACATCAGACTGTGCAATGAGCTTTACTGGGACAGGAGTTCACTTCCTTGAGAAATTCAGTCCCTTAATATAAGATTAAATAAATTCTCTGCAGATGTGCCAGAAAATCTGTTGGATGGGAATGCAGCCACTCTTCTGAAGAGTGGAAATCAATCTAATTATCTGAGCTCATTCTTCCATCAGGCAAGGAAACCTGGAAATGAAGTGAACAGCATTGTCCCACTGGGACTTGTGAGATGTTCATTCAGAGGAGACCTCTGAGCAGCTTCCATTTCTACAAGTAAAGAAAAAGTGACTGGGCAGCATTTTGCTGATTGCTATTGTATTCCCCGCCCTCTCCCCTAAACAGGGATTAGCTGTCGCTGCCAAGCAGGTAGATTAGCTCCTGCAGGGTGCAGCTAAAGAAACTCACGATTTGGGGATCAAAGCTTCAGGAAGCAAGAAATCTGGTGTGTTTTGCAGTAAGTTTTTCATTCCAGTTGCAGTGGGATGAACCACCTAGAGAACTAAGGAGTTTAACCAGGACAATCATCAGCTTTCCTAAAGGGGCACCTGGGGAAAGGACGCTGCCTGAGTGTGTTACATGTCTCAGAACAGTCTAAACATATCATCCCATGGACAGAGATGAGGTCCATTATTATTATAGTAGCTCCTGCCCCCCGCACCCCAAACCAAGGTCTGAGGCTCCAGTGAGCCAGGTTAGAGAAGGCCAGCAAAGGAAAGACAGGGACAGAGAGATGAAGTGGCTGGGCCACTCAGCAGGTCAGCAGCATAGCCAGGACTAGAATCCGTGTCCCAGTGTAGTGCCTTTTCCATTAGATCCCACAGTCTCATGAGGTTCAGAATTGTCCCCCTTAAACCAATCAAACACTTGTCAAGCAGGTTTCGCAGCCATCCCTCCCAGATGGATCTCAGGCTGCTGGTGAATCAACATGTGTGTGGAGCACTTGCTAGTGGTCAACAGCAAGTTGGCAGGTCATTTGGTGTGGGCTAGCTTCCTTATTTCCACCTAAGAGAAACGGAATAGCTGTGAGGGGGAGATGAAATGGAGAGCACAAGCAGGCTGCACCAACTGGCCCACAGATCACTTACCACGCAGAATGCCGCTGAAAATACAGGAAGGATAAAATCCTGGCCCCATTGCAGCCCATGGCAAAACTCCCATTCATTTCACTGAGGCCAGCATTTCACCCTAAATACTTCCCTAATCTCACAGTTCCACATCAGCAGTTGCTGTGGTTGCAGGGGTGGGTTTTGTACTGGAGCGAATGGGAGGGGAGGTCTCCCTGGGACTGTCTCTCTCTTATGATGTGTTCATCACGCCGGCAACCTTTGAGAACCCCCTGCACCTAATCAGTGCAGACTGAAGTTTTTCAGGGGCTTTGGAGTTGTCAGCATGTGATCACCAGGGAGTGAGGAAGGGGAATGGTCGCAGCTGGAGGAATCCATGAGCCACACACGTAGAGCAGATGTACATAAATAAATATTTGTGATGTGTCTCAGTTACTGTAAATTCTGGCTCTAATCTTTAAACTACTTGTATCCAACATGTGGGTTAGAAAAGCCCACACAAAGCCTCAGGGCTGGAATTACAGTAAACAACAGCCTTTAGCTTTTAGAAACCCACTACTGCTGTCTCTCTGGCTCTAGAGCATTCCCCTGATTAGTGTGGAGTTGCTGATGAGCTCATCAGTCCCCTGGCTGGGAATGTGAGCACAAGGGGACTTAGCTCCTTAGCAACTATTACTCCAGGAGTTGGCAGAGCTATCACTTCACACACCTTAGCAGAGCCACTCAGATGTCCTCGTTAGCCTGCCAGCAATTTTTATTAGGAAGTAACATGAATGTCAAACACTAATTCTTCATTAATCAATTAGCCACTAAAGATAAGGCAATAATTCTCAACCCTGAAACAACGAATTCTAAGAGAGCTGTGATTGGCTCTGTCACTCATTAAAAGATTGTGAATGAATGTAGGGGTCGTTCATACGTTGTATGTAATTACATCATGCCCATGTCAATTAATGGCTGCTGAAGTTACAGAAAACACACTGCCAGAGAAGGGAAATAGATTGGAAAATGATTAGATTAGTGATTAATTGATTTTTGTAGCATTTTACTATTGCGTGTGTCCCTCTGTAAAGAAATGGAAATGTCCAGGAGCTTAAATGTTAGACTTGCTGTTTCCCCATAGGTTTGAGTTAGTTTGCACCGATGTCAATGGAAACTGGATATATAATACTACAAACTAGAACTCTCCCAGTGGAAGTCTTTTGCACCTGCATTGCACAGGTTTAAATGACTACTCTAAGATCAAAGCAGCAGAGATTCAGGCCTTATGTTTCTGGTGCGGCTTGGTTTTGTGCTCTATGTTGTCTGAACATAGCTCACTGTCTTTTATTTTATGTGTGATGTGGTGTTTTTATGTATGAGGTGCTGGGTTATGACACCGAAGGACTCTATGTTTGTAAAACTAAACTGGCTTTTTATTAAGAGAACTATTTACAGAGATGCTGCAACTGCAGCTAACATTCCAGCCATGTGTGCACAGACTGACTTCCTTGTGTCTCCTCCAAATTCATCCTTCCTGCAACCTGAGCTTCTCCCTCCAAGTTCCATGAAGGATGCTACATGCAGGAGTGCTAAAATCTTAGCTGGTATAAAGCAGCACAGATCCATTGGCTTCCGTGGAATGACATTAACTTACAACTGCTGAGGATCTGGCCCTGAAAGTTGTTCAGCGTCAGTGGCTTGCAGTCATACAGCCTCCCTTTGTCTACAGTTGCTCAGTACGGTAAGGGATTCTTCCTGAAAAGCAGTAATCATGTGATAATGTAACATCTGCTAAACCCTTAGCTAGCTTGCATCATCTTACTGAAAAACAGGGATCTCGAGGGAACTCTTATTTATCTGCATTATTCAATGGAGATTCACTTAACAAAACTTGGCTACAGTTTATTTGGCAAGCTCTGATAGCAACCGAGATCATGGGGGACAGGAGCTAGCATTGATTCAGTTGCTTTTGAAATAATCCCATCCCAAGAGTTTTATCTGCAGCACCCTAGTAAGGAATCATCGGCACCTAGCAAAATAAGAAGACACCCAGTAATGGATCAAGGGCCTCATCCAAAGCCCACTGAAGTTAAGGGGAATCTTTCTATTGACTCAGTGGGATGAGAATCAGGATCTTATTGCAATTCTGTTCCATTTGATATCGGTTCTTACACTCACTGTAGTACCTGAGTACCTGAATTCAGAAATTCATTGTCACACGTAACTGTCACACGTGGCTCTCCCCCTCTTCCCAGGGGAAACTGTGGGGTGATATTTTCATTTCTACTTTATTTTATATTTATTTACTATAGTGATATGAGCACTGTGTTGTTTCCATTAGCAAAGGCAAGGTGAAGACGTGCACTATGCACACGGAGTGTAAGGTGGAGAACGTGGCTGATCAGAACATTTCAAATTTGACAATTTTCCCACAAGAAAAAGGGACACACTTTTTGCAAAATAATAATAATAATAATAATTAATAAATTGATGGAAAACATTCCCATTAACCAGCTCTAGTGGTGAGGTTTGTAGTGGTTAGGAACATAGGACTGGAATGGATCTACTGAGTCCAACTGCCTGCTATCACTGACAACCCCATCATAAAATCCTGTTCATACACGTATCAAGCTCCATCTTAAAACTAGGTGAATTGTTTTCCCTGAACTATTCCTGTGGGGAGGATGTTCCAGAATCTCACTTCTCTCATGGTTAGAAACCTTCTTCTAATTTCTATCCTAAATTTATACAGAGTCAGTTTATACCCATTTATTGTATATGCATTTGAGTGACGGTTCCAGAGCCTGGGACTAGCTCCTGTGAAAGGCCTGTTTCCTGCTTGTTAACTCTACTGCACCTGAGTACTGAAGCTGTTGGCCACAGATATTTTAGATATCCCGGGTCCAAATCATTGAGCTCATTGAGGAGAAAGACCAAGGCCTTGAGTTGGACCTACAGAAAGCCAGCTCAGAGAACAGACCACAGCTTTGACATGCTCCAGGTAGGCTGTGCTGCTGTTGTGACAGTCTATCACATTCTGTGTAGCTGGATTCAACCCCGTCCTTGGTCCTCTGTACTGTGAGGCTGTCTTACAGAGTTCAGCCCAGAATGGCTCAGTCCCCACACTGAGCTGTCAGCATTTTGGGGCCCTCATGACCCTGGTTTAAACAAGACAAAGTAGTTATACTGCTGTGAGGACTTTAAAAAAATGAATGAGTTTTAATTACTAAAATATATACAACCAGGTGTTTTGGTTTCCTCAGTTACAAGCTCTGGCAAGGAGGGGGTGTATTTAAAATGAATTTCTCAGGCTAAAAATATCTTCAAAGGATATGTTAATTTTGCATATGCTATTTAAATCACTGGCTCACATCTCCAGCTGTTTTGAGTATTGAACTTGGGTAGCTCTTCTCTGCCATCTTTTTTCATCAGCTGTAACCTTTCCAGAATCTTTCTAATGTGTTTTTTGTTTGAATGTATGAATGTACACGTACGCCACCTGCCCACAATGCAGGTAATTCTACATGCTGCATTCAATGCAATAAACTGGAGCGCCCCACTCTGCTGCTGGACTTCTGCCTGCATTATTTTTATTTCAGTAGGGTTTTTGTTTGTGTATTTTCTGGAGGGACTATTGGTTCAAGCTTAGAGTATGTTTGTTGAGTGTATTTGCCTCTTGCACTCCCTGGAAATCCCCTCAGGCCCCCTCCCCCATTTGCTGATCCTGTTCATTAGCTCATCTTGCTAGGTCATGTGCTGGGTCTATGACTTTCATCCATACATGTTTTCAGAATCTGGCTCTTTATTTTAATCAACTTGGGCTAGAGTGTCAATCCCTTGCTCAGAGTAATGAGCAGTTACTCACCCAGGTAGTTCCATTGAAGCAGATGGGGGCTACTTGTGTGAGAAAATGATTCCACCACTTTGAGTGAGTGGTTCACAATCTGGCCCCACTAGCTAACATTAAAAATCATCACGGTTGTTAGAAGCACCCAAAGGTCTATTTCAAATAAATCATTGCCCTGATCCTAAGCAGTTCCAAGCTTCACATTTTAAAGTGAATCAGAAGCAGCATCATTTATTAGAACAAATTGCTAATGTTGTGTAATCCAGTGCATGTAAACAAGTCCCGTCGTCCCCGGTGCCTTTTTCTATCTACTTTCCAGGCTAATTGGGTGCTTCCACTAAAGCTCTTTTGATAATAAGCCCTTCTGCATGCCTGGATATAGACAGATGCTGATATAATATAGACAAAGAAGAAGAAGGTGGCATGTGATAGGTTTGCACTGGCTGCCAAGAACTGGGGCATTACAGGAGGCAGTGTTGGAGCAGATACTTTCACAGATTCATAGATTTTTAAGGCACGAAGGACCCCTGTGATCATCCAGCCTGACCTGCTGCATAGCACCTGTCAGAGAATTTCACCCAGTTACTCCTGTACACTGAGTCTGAGACAAGGCTGGAACTTAATGGATAGTGTCCAGCGTGGCTGTAACATCTTCTGATGGAACTAAATGGCAGAAGAGTCGCAGGAGCAGAAAGGCTGCTAGAGCGAAGGTCATGGCAGTGCCCAATGGCTGCAACCTCTGTGCCAAGAGTGGGACCTCAGAGGGGTACCACCTCCTGAAAAGTTGGCTGAGAGATGCACAGCCTCTGCAGGATCTACACCAAACTAAACCTGCACTGCCCTGGCATATCCCATCCAAGGAAGAGCAGTGGTAGACCGACCCTTCTGTAGGGGTGAATGCCCCACTGCTAGCAGAGAGTCATGCTGACTTAGGGTGATGGAAGTGCCTAGCACATTTCTGGCCTGAGCTTTTCAAAGATGTCTAAGGGATGTGGACACCCATTTCCCATTACAGGTAATGGAAATCAAGCCTCTAGATCCCTCCTCTCACTTTGGAAATCTCAGAATGGGTACTGTATAATTCATTAACTTGTAGCCCCAGACACGGCCGGGTCAGATTTAACCCTGTGTGTGTGTGTGTATATATATATATATGCCATGCTTAATATGATAGCCACACTTTTGACATACACACTGAGGATTGAACCGGGGATGTCCCAGGTAAAAGCAAGAGCTGTTACAGCTTGAGTTAAAGAACGAAGCCGCCTTAACCACGGCTGTAACAGACTCACATTCTTTGTGAATTTGGCACAGATGGGGACTTGTAACCTACACTAACCGGTGGGTTGCATTTACACTCCATGGGCCTGATCCAATGGCCATTGAAGTCAATCAGGTACTATAAGTCTTCAAACCATACATGGTTGAGACCGAAACACCCTGCAGCCATCCTTCCCGGGAAGGGTAGTTGTAGTCCTATTGGGCTCGCGCCTCAGCAGAATGAACCCTGAATACCAACTGCCTGGAGTGTGTGCCTAGATGTCAAGGAATCTGAAAGTCCCCCTCCCCATATACAAATGGATTGAGAATCCTCAGCAACTCTCTTTGCTTTTATTATATTTGCCTTTTGAATGGGCATGTTCAAATATCCAACCCCACTACCCATAATCTGCCCTGCCACATGGCTTTGGCCCTTGGGTAACCTGAAAGGCGTCTGGGGATGCAAAACCTGTCCATCCAGTACAATGGTGGTTTGAATAATAGACTTTATTTATTTATTGCTTAGTCTCAGCATATAAAATGTCACTGTGACTGCTTTAATAGGGCCATAAAACGGAGACTAGCTTTGAAGCCTCATAATTCTTAAATATAGATATTGTTTAAATATTTAAAAGCCCACATTAATGATATTTTAATCCTCTCGGAATGTGCGAAGTTGCAGTCATTTGCATTAATTCTTAGTTGTTGGCCGTTTCATTAAATCTCATTATGAAGATGCAATATACAATGGCGCCTTGTCAATGGGGGTGTTTGTTAATTCCCACCTCAATGCCGGTACGAACAATGCGCCGCTTTAAAAACAGCCTTTAGTGCAGCGAGATAAAGCTCGTAACGGCGGCTGTTGTTGGCACTTTCAAGCAGAGCAGCAAAGCTTTGATAATTTTTTTTTTTTTAATAAAAATTGTTGTTTAGGATCCTGAGTCGTTAGCCGCATCTCTGGGCATTTACAGCTGACAACAAAACACTGGCAAAATAGGTTCCTCCCCCCGCTTGTAGTCAAGATCCGAGTTCGGATTTGTGTTTCCCTGGCAACAGAGGATCAGATCCCAGCCCGCCTGTAGCATGGTGGGGCCCAAGCCGAGAGTTTGAGCAGGAAAGGGCAGGCTTGTGTCACACATGCCATGATACAAGACTTTCCCCTGCAGTGTAGACAGAGTGTCTATGCGATCAGGGGAGCAGACCACAAGTGAGGGGACAACCCCTCAGTAGGGAAATGGAGCATGTCAAGAGATACTGAGGTGTAACTGCTTGGGCATGTATATTACATTCTTCCCATTTTGCATTGGGCTAGATGATGTCCTTAGGAGACAGCCCATAGCTGCTAGACCTAGGAACACACCAGGTAAAGAACTAGGGCTCGGGGAGCCTCTCTCTTCCCCCATGTTTCTAGGGGGTAGTACGTAAATTGACCGCTTTCCTATTCCGGCAGTCAACTGATACCCCTCCTTCCATCCACACTGATTCAGTTGCATTGGTCAGCGAGTGGAGCCAAGGCTGCTCCTACTCCATCCCCATTTGCTCTGGTGCGGGCAGCAACACATAGCCACACTTACTCCTTCCTCTCAGATTCAAGGTGTGTAGGTATTCATTGTAGAGGAGAAAGGGTGGATTTTCACCCCTCCCCAGGGGCATAGACAACTTTTTTTATTTGGGGGGAGAAAGAGGGGCTAGAGTTAAAAAAAAATAAGCCTAGCTGTTAACTATTGGTTTTGCACGATCTGATAATTCAGTTTGTTCTTTACAGCCCAGGAAGGGCACCGTCCTCTGATGGTCTCAGCTGTTTGAAATCCCTCTCCTGCCCCCAGGGAATCAGCTGGCTCTTTGTAGCAGGGCCAGGCTGGAGGTATCCCCTGCAGCAGGTTCTGACTCCATTCTTCCCTGCCCGGAAAATGGTTCAGCAAGCAAGGTCTGCTCTTTTTATGAAGGGACATCAGAGTGTTTGTGCTTCTCCCACTCTATCTGCAGCCCTCTTTCTCTTTTTTGTGCATGAGGACTTCTGATCCTGGGATAGGTCCAGCCTGAGGCCACTTCTCTGGGGCTGAATCCCAGAGCTTCCTGGTTGGCTCTTCTTCTCCCCCACCTCCCAGCACTTCCGCTGCACATACTCCACGTACTTTTTCCGCAAAGGGAGCTGGGAGGTGAGATATGATGGAGTCTGTGGGGGTTTTTTTGGCTGTTCTTTTGCCTCTGACTCCAGTCCCATCATGCCTGGGGGTCCCATCATGCCTTCAGCTATCGTCTTCTTTGTAGTATTTCCCTTGTCATGATCTCTGGGTGAGAGAGGAACCCTATGGAGTTACCTAAATAAAACATAAAAGCAATAGTTTTCCAGGGTAATCCACAGATCGGGTTTAACTGTTCCCTTGCCTTATTCTGCCACATTCAGGATTGTTCTACAAAGAATGCAGTGACTGTATAAAACCAAGAGGCCAGCTAAATGTTTGCCAGAGAGTATTTTGTGTGTGTGTGTGTGTGTGTGTGTGTGTGTGTGTGTGTGTGTGTGTGTGTGTGTGTTTTCTGCAATCCTGCACTATTCTTACTGAGTAGTGACCAAGTGAAGTACAAAAAACAAGTGTATATTTTCACGGTCCTAAAATGAAATTGCTTTAAAACATGGCAACTGGAAAGGGAGGAAACTACCCTTCCAACAACAAGTGGATTAACTCCTGCTGCTTGTAGTGATGAGCTGTCTCTTCCATCACCTGCAATTGGAACCAACGGCCAGTCGCCAGACACCTCATCAACTACAACTTATGTCTTTCCCCATGCGTAACTTTGGAAATAAAGGCCATTCTTTCTCTTCATCCTGATCTGATTATTTCCAATGGCTTCATTATTCTGAAGCTAGTGACAGCACATTTTGTTTCTATTATTGTACAGCTTTTAGGTGCAAACTACTTTTGACAAAGTACACCGATTAAGCATTCACACAGTTTGGATTCCCTAAGTGGAAAAAGGCCCGATCCAAATATGAGCGGCACCAAGCTTCTTCATGTCATTACGAAGCATTTGATATCCTGCCAAAGGCCACAGAGAATACTGGTGACAAACTAAGTTTCCAGTACTCTCAGGAGAAAGAAGGAAACAGGAAGATACAAATGAAAATACTAAGTAGCACATGTTATTTTACCAGACAAGGACTTGGACGGTCATTATACTGAACAAGCTGAACGTATGTCATTAAGTGGAGATGCTGACTGTAACTTTATTCAATTGCTTTGGTTACAGGCAGAATATGATTCAGACCTTTCAAAGTGTCTGCAAAAGAGACTACTTCCCAAGTCCAGCTATTCAAGAGGAGATAATGGAAATCATGTCTCTTAAAATTCAAAGGGATATTGCTGAGAAAATTTCTGGACAGTGGTATACAATTATGGTAGATGACACAACAGACTTCTCCAACAAAGGGCAAGTGGGTTTATACCTGCGTCATGTGGGCGATGACATGAATGTTTATGAGGTGTTCACTAGATTATGCAATGTAACTTGTACATTGGCGGAGGTAATGGCATCAGTAATTAAAGATATATTATTGTGTCTACATCTGAGGATCAACAGCTGTCACAGACAATGCTATAATGGTGCTGCCAATATGGTAGGCTTAATTTCAGGTGTAGCAATCAGACTCAACTGAAGGAATTACAAGCAACATATACTCATTGCTATAGTCATACTTTGAATTTGGCATGCCCACGAGACTATTAAAAATCCGACTATCCTCAGAGATGCTCTTGAAATTGCTTACTAAATCAAAACATAATTAAAAATACCCGAACATCTTGTTTGGGTATTTTTAATTATTTCAAGACATAAAATCTGAAGTGTTAAGCACATCACCAGGCACCTGTGTCCTCTACCCAACATGGACTCTTAGTGCAGAAGCATTGGTTTCAGTTTCTGAGAACTACCTTGCGCAGTGTGCAACTTGGGAGGTTGAGAAGAATGTAATGAACAACCCTGAACTGGTGGCATAGTAGCTCATATGGAAAAGTTTAACTTCTTCTTTGGTATTGAACAAGGTAAAAAAGTCCTCAGTGTGTTAGAAAATCTGTCCAAAACTCTGCAAGTCAGAGAGCCAGGCTCGAATGGCAATGACACTGAATTCATGTCAGTCCATCCAATCAGATGAACACTACAACTTATTCTGGGAGCAAATCCACAGAAAAGTTTAAAGTTGGAGACATTTGGAATGCCTAATCTTCCAAGGAAGAGAAAAGTTCCCAAGAAAATGCAAATAGGGACAGATGAACCCAGCTACTCAAATTCAGCAAAGGAATTTTATAAGTACATTGACTCTGAAGTAATTGATTTTACAATTCAAGTATTCCAGTATTCAATCAAGATATGAACAGAAAGGCTACAAAATTATTCAAAAACTTGAAATGCTCATAATGCCAAACATAACAGAAACTCAAGTTCAAAATATGCTTCTGGTGTATGGTTCCTATTTCAACCAGGATCGACTGATTCGTCAGCTTCATCTGCTGCAAGCCAACTGTCAGCTCACAGAAAGATCACTGAAGTCAGTTCAGAAATATCTGAAATATCAGTTCACTCAGACAAACTGAATGTCAGCTGTTCTCTGAAGTGGCAAAGTGGGTAAAATGATTTTGGTGAAACCAGCAACCAATGTGTAGACAAGCGTAGTTTCAGTGCTCTGCACTGTATTAAAACATGGCTTGGATCCACAAGGGGACAATCACAGCTCAGCTGGTGTCAGATTTTACATGTACACAAAGACAAAACCGATGTCTTACAGTTTACAGATGATGCAGGAAAATTCATTTCAAGATGGTCATTGTTTGTAACCTCTTCCGATGTGTGAGTCATTCTTTCCATTCATTTTTTAAAAAGCAACAATTTAATAAGTAGACTGGTGCCATCACTTGTCCACTTTTAATGAAGTGAGATAAATGAGACCACAGCACATACAACCCCATAGGTGCAAGTGCCCTTGAGTCTCGGAGTACAAGGGAATCTGTGGCCACTTCCATCTGAGTTGAATTCAGTATATTCCCTTAACTCTCTTGTGAAAACCAGGTGTCAGTCTCTGAGGTTTGCTCTGGAAATGTTCTACAGCTCACCTGGGAGGTCTTGCAGGCCCTAACCTCTGACCAGAAGAGACTGCTACTCCATCATTGTCACTGATCCCTGTTCTGATCTCAGCATCCTTTGTTTGCTTTGGCTCTTGAAGTCCTCCTCTCCAAAGGGTACTAACAATCACAGGACCTCTCTCTGTCTCTCTCCGCTCTCTGTCCTATGGTGTGTAGGAAGAGAAGATACAAACATTCACCTAATTTAAGCCCCTCCGTTGTGAAAACTGATACAAAGAAAACACTTATTTTCTCCATAATGTCCTTATCCTTCTTAAATTGCTCACATTAGCCTCTGTTGGTCCAGTGGACTCACCAGTTCTCTGGCAAACTTCCTGCTTCCTTTACATGTAAAAATGTCTTCAGATTTGTTTTTATTTGTTCTTCCTGCTCACTCTTACTCTCCTAATTTCCACCTTGCATCTTGCCTACTTCTTCCTATTGGCTTCACTCGGACTGGATTTCCAATTGCAAAGGACACCTGTTTGGCCTGAACAACTTTTTGAACTTTACCATTCAACCATGCAGATTTTTTTCTTGTTTTCTTGCTTAGGGAGCATACATACCTTCTGGGACTCCATTGTGGTTGTTTAAGTAGCCTCCATGTTGAGTCTAAGTATTTAAATGTCCTCATTTTCCACATTAGAACCTCTTTGGGGGATTTTTTTTAAACGAGGAAGCTATCTAAAGGGCAGTTGCATTTGATCCAGATATCTCTAGCATCTTCAAATTCCAGATCACAATTGAACAGCCTTCAAGATGCTCCAGAATTCCAAAAGTATCTGAAGTGATATTGTTTAAATGAGCCTGGCATTATTTTCAGGCATGCTTTAGTAACGTGTGCTGCAGTATGTTGTTTAAAATGTGCCTAGAATGCAGACACTGCTCCTAAAAAAAGAATGAAAACTATGTGACCATCAAGTTATTTTTATTTGGAAACTATCCCCTGGGTTAAACAGAAAGGCCTCTGTCTCGGCAAACGTCCCCTTCTGCTTTGTAAATGCCCCAAGAATCTCATTGGATATACTGCATCTGACCAGGAGAAGTGATTCCATTTCTGGCATGTTGATTAGCTCCTTGACAAAATCTCCAAGCATGACAAGTTATATCACAGAATGATGCAGTCTAATCCATCCGATGAGAGGTCACAAATAACAGGCAATGAAATACAAAAAAAAAAATCCAATATTCATTCACTGAGTATGATTTGGTTTATATTACTGTGGCGGAATGAGGCATTGTTATTCTCATGCCGCTGGACAGATAAGAGTATGGGGCTATTAGAAATCATTGTGGATGGAGGCGAGGAATTGCCATTCCTGACTTTTTTCATTGCCACCTTTCCAAAGGCCAAAGTAATCTCTCTGAATGCCCTGATCTCCCAGGATTGGACCTTTACATGCACGATACCAGTGCAGGGGTGTATTGTTGATGGGAAAGAATCACTGGGCAGAATCAGGACCAGGATATCTATCAAATAATGATGCAAACCTAGAAAGACGCGGGGAAGAAGGGGAATACAGCCCTGCTTCAGATAGCTTGAGGGGTGGATTTCCCTGGCCGCCTCCCCCTAAAAATAAAGCACTGAGGAGCACCAGCCCAATTGGAAGCATCTAGCATTCCCAAGGGTGTTGGGACTAGCCGTGGAGCAGTTACGAGAATTCCATTTGTAGTGGAGCTACTCGTTCCCTAAATGGAGACAATTTCTCTGCTGAGGAAATACCTAGTGGCTTCAGAGTACGGCCCTTTCAAAAATGCATTTCCACCTCTGGCTACTGCTCTAAGACGTGCAGGTTGCCCCTGGGATTTGGACTGCGTAAGCGCTTTTACCATCAAGAGCCAGGACACAGGAGAGAACAATTGCTACTGTAATCCCTGTGAAGGCAGCTGGTCACCATATGCCACTTGTTTTTATTGGCTGTCCGCTGTCATTATCCTGTCACTAAAAGGAAGGGAGGGGCTGCAAGAGGCATCAGTCTAGTACTCCTAGGTTAGGCAGCAGAATTCTCCAGACACGACTTTGGCACCATCCAAGACAGCACTAGGATCTCCAGCTAGCTTACTGGGGGGAGGGGCTCTGCATCTGGCGCTGCTTGCCTGCTTCGGCAGAACAGTGACCAAACTGGCCATCGACAGAGTCAAACTGTTGGAAACCAAGGCCTGGTTCTCCCCTTGCTTTACCAGCTGGGAGTCACTCCAAGGAAATGGGCAGGCGCACATTGCTGTAAGCCAGGGGGAGGACCCAACTGGCCTGTTCTTCCTAATAAATGCCACCCCCTTTCTGGGAGGTTGTTTATTTGATTAAATATGGTGGAATGTTCAGAGGGATCCTCAGGAGGCTAGAGCCAGCTGTTTGCAGTTCCAGGCTTCCCTCCTTCGGCTCCCCGGCAGCGTGGCTCCATAGTCCTGGACGAGGCTGCCCAGGGACCCCCTGCACCCCTCTCATTTAAGCATTTATGTAGATACTTACATCACCTGCACCCCGTAGGGTCTGAGCACCTAAAGGGGGGTCCCTCTTGTGGAGAGAACTTAGTGGAATAGGTAAAGAGCTGCAGGATGCATTCTCCATTTGAGGGAATTTCCACAGGGCCCGAGGGGGGTGCTCTGCATGTTATGAACCCATCCCATCACTCCCCACCCCCAGCCCTCACAACCCAAGCCCCCACATGGTTCCTGACCAGGCGTGGTGTTCTGAAGGTGTCTAGCATCCCTGCCATGTAGTCAGAGAGATTCCTCTCCATGCACAGGTCTGGTATTCACCATCCGGCCCCTCTCTTTGTAGAGATGTCTAACTACAACCAGAGGCTCCCGCAGAGTCAAACAGAAACTCAGACTCCTTCTGGGGCCCCTCTCTGTTCTTTATGATCTCGTTCAAATTAAAGCCACTCCATCCCGCAGGGGTAGGGATTAGTTCAGACACCTTTGGGGCGGCTAAGCAATTGTTTAAACCTTTAGGACAAGGGTCCAAGTCGGGACATTCTTGAGGCCGACAGACAGTTATGGTTAGTTCTTCAGAGCCTGGGGACAGTGGCTGGGAAACATCTCCCCAGAGGGGCAGTGGAGCAGCAAGGTATCAGGTATCCATGTCCCTGCCAATAGATTAGAGTGAAGCCACTCGGCAAAAGGAGATACGAGCACGCTCAGCAAACGCAAGTGGCCTTTGAAAACCTGTAGTCTGACAAGCTGAAGGAGACTTGGGATTATAATAAGGCAGCTTCTCAGAGAGGGAGAGGAAGGGAGGGAACAGGAGAGAGGGAACAGGAGACAAAGCCCAAAACAGTGTGAACGTCTCCAAGAAAGCAAGAGGCAAAGCGTGGCCTTTCTGTTCAATCCATGGCTGTCTACTGTCACTGCCAACAAGCAGGCCAGCTAGTGACGGGGAACACGTGCCTGCTAGGAACTAGAGTGCCATCACCTTGCCCTTTAAACATAGCCTACCCAGCAGCCATGTGATACCACCTGGTAACATTTCAACCACGGTGACCAAACTGGGGCATATTAGAAAGGCTCTGTAGCCATTAAACAATATCCAGTCTCCCTACACATAGTCCTGGGGCCTTCAAATTCCTTCAGGAAGGGGATGTCTATTTTTCTTTTTGATAAGTCACTCATGATATGGAACGTTAAGGAACCAATAACTGTGTGACTCTTTTTTTACCAATCCTTGGTCCCTGGGCTGTAGACTTTGAGAAGTTTCTAAACTCTCAGCATGTGGGATGTTTTTTGTTTCTAAAGTAGAGGCCGTTCTTTGTCTGCCAGATTTGCTGTTGCCTGTTTCCCTGCTAGGCACAGCCTGATAGATGGTTGCTGGCAATACCAGAGTACCAGACAGACAGTGCATAACACACACACAGGGAGCTATTTATCAGCCTTCCACCAGGCAGGCAATCTACTTGCATGGTTGCCCAAATCTGAGCAAGGCTGTTGATTCATCTCTAATTACAATAACCTTAATTTCCCCTTCAGATCTCTTCTATAGATTTCCATACTAACTAGGAGAGTTCTTCACTCAGACAAATGCATCAGACTGACTCTTCACTGGGGCGGTTATTATCTGCATTTATTCATGTTCTATTGAAATGTTCCGACCGAATGAGTGTCTACAAATAAACCATCTTGTTCCTTTTGATCCCAAAGCTCAGTGGAGAGCAGTCATGTTAGAATGATGGTACCAGCGCATCCAGCCAACTGGAAGAGAGCAATGCCAGGATAGCAAGAGCAGAACAGTTGGATCCTTGTCCTGGGGGTAAAGTTCGCCAAAACTGAAGACGTTCTTAGCTTGGAGCAAAAGAGCTTGGATTAAAGATGGATCCCTCAGGTCCTGGGTCCACTGGAGACAAGTAAGCAGTGCCCATCACTCCATGCATTTCCTTATGGGGAATAGAAACATATGGGTGTGATGCTTGGTATATTAAGGAGGGTTTGAATAATTCATGTATATCCCTTGGTGGGGTATTTGCCCCATACTTGCCCTGAAAGGGTCAATCTAGGCTAAAAAGGTGGTCAGTTAACTGGACAGGCCACCTCTGAGGGGAATCAGGTGGATTACCTAATCCCCTGACTGAATAATGAGGGAGCCCAGCTGAGGAGGAAGGAGCTGGCTGAGTTTATAAAGGCAGGAAGCTGATAGCAGCGGGGGCAGCTGGGAAATAGGCTGCAGTCACTGCCTAGGAGAAGGGAGGTGGGTTTGGGGTTACTGAGGCAAGTAGTTTACAGTTACTCCCTGTCGGGGAGGGAGTTGTGGGGCTGGCAAACCCAGAGAAGTGGGGAGGGCCAGAAGGTTAGGAAAGGCACAAGGAAAAGGCAGCAAGGTTCAGAGGGGGAAGACCTTGACTGCTGACTAGAGGGTTCCTGAGGTAGAACCCAGAGTAGCGTGTGGGCCTGGGTTCCCATACCAGCGGCTGGTTGGGCTGTGAATGGGAAGATTGCCTGAGTCTGTTTGTTAGAAAAGGCTTTGGTTCCCTGCAGGGGGGGAAACTCGTCTAGTGAGGTGGCTGGAGGGCCAAGTCATGAAGAAGCTCCCAGAGTCACCACAGAGCAAGACCAGCAGTAGGTGTGCAGTAAATGGAAGAAAGTGGCCTGGAAGAAGCTACTCCCCAGAGCAGCCAGGAGGCGGTGTCCCTAGTGGTGAGCGCACACCATGACAATCCCTGCTGGGGCTCTCCTTGACCCTGTCTACATTAGGGGTCCTAAGGCTGCTAACAGCTGGGTCAGATGCCCCCCTTTTTGGAAAGTTGGGAACTCAGTGGCTCCCCTGGGGTTTTTGAGCCATGCTGGTGAAATATTTCTGAACGGAATTACAGGCATTGCATTAAAGTGGGCAGAGACAGCCAAACCTCTCTTTCCCCCTCACACTAGGGCAGCCAACATAGCTAGCACCAGTGGATCTTAATTCAGCCATCGCAAGGATGGAAAGTGTTTGGAAAATGCCCTATTGTACATGGGGCTGGGAGTCCCAAGAGCCTGCAAAGAATCATGCTCCGGTTTCCATGCGTTGGAACTGAGTTCATGCACCAGAGATGAGTTTACCATGTGCAATCTATTTCCAGACTGCCCAGTGATTATTTTTGAAGGCTTTACCTATCCAGGGTAACCTTCCCAGGATCATAAACCTGGGTGGAAACTTGGGGTAGTAGAGGAGCACCATTAGGCAATAATAAACTCCCCACTCTATTTACCTATCTGTCTACATGCTTGTAGGGCCTGTGAGGAATGCAGGGCCAGAGCAACTGAGCCACCACTCTGGTCACAGCAACTCCAGTTAGTTGCTTGGGAATAAACCTGATGATGGCAGCCAAACCTAATTGCTGGAGTGGGGAAGGGCTGGAGAGAGCTACCAGGCTCATGAACCCATTCCAGGAAGTAGTAAAGGCGCAAGGAAGTACCAAGGGGAGGGTGCTAGACTCTGAGTCCCAAAAGAGATCTCAGAGGAAGAGGTGTCCTACCGCTTCCGTCCTTGACTTAGGAAGCTGAGGGTGGGTGATCTCTGCTGTTATAAACAAGGTGTTGCATAACATGGTCAAAGTGGCAGGGGAACACTGTAAATAACCCACATGATGATTTTACAATCAGAGAGAGTTTACAAGGGACCTGCGTGCACAGGGGAAGCTAGGGTAGAGGGCAGGCCCAGCACATAATGACTGCACTCATTAATGTGTTTATCCTCGTGACAGGTGTTTCTCTTACCCCCATTGCACGGATGGGGGAACTGAAGCATTGTGACACTACAGTCTTGATCCAAAACCCATTAGAGTCCGTGCCCAAACTCCTATGGACTGAACAGGCTTTAAATCAGGCCCTAAAACACAAGCATTAATGAATTTATCCCCAGAAGGGAGGGAGGAATCACTACCCCATTTTGTAGACTGGGGCCGGAGAGATTAGGTGACTTGTACCAGGTCACACAGCAGAGCTAAGACCTGAACTCGCGTCTCCTGAATTCCAGTCCAATGCCAGGCTCTTACTGTCACCCCTCAGTGCTTCTCCACTCTCTCCCCCAATGCCTTTCCTCTGCCTTTCCTCTCTCTAAATCAGAGTCCGTTGGGTCTCTGGTGGTTTTTAGTGGATTGTTTCTTTATGGAGCAGGCTTTATGAAACATAGATATATATGCATCCAGCATCTGCGGAAACATTTAAAATGGGACATTAAATTATAGCCAAGTGCTTTCAGTTCCATTTAGTGCACAGATGAGACCTAGGAAATAACAGCTTTTTCTTTAAGGAGCACCTAGAATCCACATCCATTTTCATCTGCTTACAGACAGGGAACAACAAGAAGAAAAGTTATTTGTGTGGAGATAGTTGTAAATTGAATGTGTCTCTGGACTCTCCTGTATTTTTATACCAGGTAGGCCAATGAGCCTCTTTCTCTTGCATTCTGAATGTCTCCAGCTTCTGCTTGGGCAGCTTTGCTCCCTGTTGTGCATGGTATTGAGGGGCGGGGTTGGCTCTGTACATGATGGCCGCAGTAGTTTTGGTGGCGCATGCGGCATAGCTAGCTGGGGAAATCCTCTGAAAGGAATAGAGGATAAATTGTTTCTCTTTGCTCCAGCACAGAGATAGCAGTAGCACCTGCAAATCTTCAGATGAGGGAGCGGGGGGTGAAAGCTCCCTCTTTGCTGTTGGTGAAATGGAATAGATCACTGTAACATGCACGGCAAACATTACCAGGCTTTTACTGAGCGGCTATCAATTGTAATACAATCCCCTTTCCTAAAGATCGTTGGGGACGTAATCCTGTTCATGTATTGCTACATCTCCTGCAAATCAGCTAGCATACATGCCCTCTACCCCTCTTTGATGGACCTGTGGTTAGAGCATAGGACTGACAGGCAGGAGAACTGAGAGTTCATCTCAGCTCTGCCACTGTCTGTCTTCCTGGTCAAGTCAGAGCCCTACTCTGTGCCTCAGTTTCCCCACTTGTAAATGGGGATAACAATACCTGTCCTGTCTGGGTGTTGTGAAGCTGAGTGAATGTATGATTGCAAAGTGCTTTGAGCTCCTTGGATGTGCTCTAGAAATGCAGGTGAGGTGTGGGTGGAGGCTTTCAGGTTGGCAGCTCAAGACGGTACATTAAAGCTAAGAAATATATCCATCCTTCCATGTTTTCCTCCTGTTAGCTGATAATCCACAGAGGGGGTTTGTCTTTGCCCCATTGTTGGTGCATGGGTGTGACGTGATCGCTGGCCAATCAGAATGTGGCCTTGTGCACTCAGTGTCTTCCAGCTGGATTCTGATATCAGTTGGTGACCACTACAGTCACCCACTAGCAGTGTAGATTCTCGCAGGGGGGCACGCTCACAACCTCTGCACCAAAAGCACAGCTCTTGAAGGGTAAAATACACCCTTGGGAAGAGAGTCACCATTAGGGCTGTGCACCACTTGCCGCTCGCGTAGGACCTCAAAATAGTGCATCAGAGGACTTACATGGTGGATAGCATTTTTTATGCACGGGGCAAATTTCATCCTGAAGGTGTCTGGCCAGGGGATGGATAGGTAAATGAATGGATCTAACACATTCCCGGCAGTATAGAGCAGCAATACACATGCCTGTGCTCGCACATGCACACATTGCAAACTCCGAGGCTGCAAGACCCCTGATGCAGAAGGCATGCTACTTCCGACTTCACCATTTCTCTGCCTCCTCCTCCTCCCCCTTCTCCTGACTGATGCCCCCTTTCAGTCCAGGGTGCTCCTTTCTATTAGATTGCCAATCTCGTATTTTTATTAGCCCCTAATCTTCTCCTGGAGCTGCAGTGTAATCTTCTCCAAATTTGGTTGTTATCGTAATGGACATCGACTTATTCTATTTCCAGAGTACATCAGCACACTTAGAACAGCAATCTCCTTAAATGTGCAAAAATCTCCTGCTCTGGACCCTAATAATGAATAATAGGTAACAATTTACAAGTTGCAGTGATAGTGAGTTATGATGCTTACAATACAGAGCAGCTGCAGTTACTCCAGATAAAGCTGAGGAAGAGAGTCAGGGTCTCTATTTTTAAGATTTGTTTTCTTTTTCGACACACACTCTGATCAAATTCATATGTCCCGGGGACTTGGATTACCCTTCTCCTGGTCTTCCAAGCTATGGTGTTTAATGTGCCTCTAATCTGTTTATCAGGATAGTTTTATATTAATACAGAAATGTTTAACAGCAGGGGTCACAAGGATTTACCACTGGGTTGTTTAGTGTCTGGCATCAACATGACAAAACATGAGCTCTGGCATAGAGAGAGTTGGGCAGAGGAACAAAGGAGGGTGGGAGATGGGAGGGAAGCACACCTGTGGGCAGCTGGATAGCTGGAAGCTTCATGAACAGCCTCCTTGTTGCATGGAGGGTCTCTAGAATCAGGGATGTAGCGGGGCATGCAGGAGCTACTGTATGGCTTGGAGATACAGGTGTAACAGGCAGGCCATGGGATCAGTGTAGGAACTCAACTCCCTGGAGCAGGGACTGGGTCTCCCTGGAGAATTCCTTTCCTCTCCTGGGTGTGGAGTACCCAAGTGCAGCACTCGCTCTCAGCTGGGCATTCATCACAGGCTGATTTAGAAGCTTATTCGCTAACCTTTCACACTCCTCCTCTGTACGCTGCTTGGCAGGTCAGCTGCGGTGTACGTGTCACCCTCGTCCTCGGAGCCGCCTTCTCCCTCTTGCAGAATGGGAACCAAGCACAGTCCGTGTGCTTCCCTGAGGAGAGGGGGATACCCAGATCACCCCTCAGGAGCTCTCTCAAGAGCTAGCCCCAGGCCAGGCTTCGCTTACACAGTTAGGGCTCTGAATAGCAAAATGCCCAGTGACTGCCACGGGAATAAGCTCAAGTCCCTACACTGCATATTCCCTAGAGAAGGGCAAAATGCTCCTGCTGCTGCTTGCTCCTTCATGTTCCTCATCCTCCTCGTCTCTGGGCCAGATTACTCCCTACATTCCTCTCTCCTGCCTGCCCACTGAGCGGTTCCATCTCAATGACATGTCAGCTGAGCATCTCTGGGCCATATTATCCTGGAGAGGTTTCTCAGAACTCAATTTATCAAAGCCAAGCAGCTCTGATATATGGCATCCGCCTAATAGGGGTCCCGAATAGTGCCGCTGCTTTGTACCAATGTATCAAGGTCTGATTTAAGTTCCATGCTATGCAGGAAACAAACTCATCTGGGAGACTAATGTATGTTAATAAACGCACATATTTGCAATTAGGCTGTTACCTGAGTCCTAGCGAAATTTGGCAGATGCTAAAAACAAAACCGTTGGTCCTGTCGGTTTAATTCAGAAGATTGCCGGGCGAAGTGTTTCTTTGAATAATTAGGGTGAGTACTGGAGCTGGTGATTTGAAGACTGCGTGTTTATAGACCACATGACAGAGACTCTTCTCTCTAGTCAGTATTTACTGTTTTGGAAGGGGAAAGAAATGAAAGGAATTTTGGTGAAATTAACCTAACTGCGAGTCCTATGGAAAGACCCTTTGACCCTTGCAATTCACTAACAGGTGAGAGGGGCTGGTTTTCCATAGGATCAGTTGAGTTACGCTGGCATGAAACCAACGTAAAGCACTGTAAAACTGACATGTAGAATCTTAAGAGCTTAATTAAACAAATACATGTACTTTTAAAAACACTTTATGTATTTATTTATTTAAGACGTTCTAACAGGTTTACAAATCCTTGCCAGGGAAATATCAGACAAAACAATCAACAGCCAGCTTTTGTTTAGGGAAACATACAGTAATATAATCATCAGAGCTATCTATCTATTTAACAGGGTGTTATATGCCAGCACTAGTGTGTCTAAACTACTATGACGTATCATTTCTAATTGTTTTATTGAACTGAGCGAACTGATTACACATTTAACAAACCTGGCGTGTCTATCAAAAGTTAATATTAAAGTACGGGGTGCTGGGTTTTTGCAGGTGGCATACATATACTTTAAATCTTTTATATATTTCACAGTATCCTTCCAGCTGCTGTTCAGAGGGATAAAAATATGAAGGGATTATTATTATGATTGAATATTAACATATTTATATATTGTGGCTCCTAAAAGTCCTGAAGAGATCAGGGCCCACAGAGGCAACAATTTAGGGTTGAGCATATGTCAGGGAAATTTAACAGAGTTCTTTGTAGTGATACAAGATCCATTTTGTACCATTGCAGTGTGTCAGCATTTACGGTTTGCACCAGGGTATATGGCTAGTTATGCTGGAGTATACTTCCCTGATCTAACCTGGAGTATGTATAGGACAGACCATAACTGGTGGGCAAAATAAATGAGCTAAGAGTAGAACAAGTGTCTCAGCACCATGCATGTGACTCATGGAACCCAGGTTCCTTATTTGGGCAGGTTTCCCCATCAGGGAGCATTGAGCAGGTTTTATGTGGTTGGCTCAAGTGGTCTTATCCCCACATGTTAGTTTTCTAGCTGGTTCTAGTATTCAGCTACCTAGGCACTGTGTCTCTTATTTCTACTGGTCTCTGCTTGACTAAGGATGTTGTTTTAACTGTTTGCGCAGTTAAATCTCGTCCCTTTTGTTCTCTTTAATGGGATCTCTTTAACTTACTAGCCCAGACCTGTTTTCTTCATCCCACTGGGATCTCTGCAGACCTGCAATAAGTTGGTATTGCTGTCATAATTTCACACTATCCTAATGACACTGGAAACGGGTCTCTGGCCTGGCACTGAAACCAGGAGGAGGTTCTTATGCAGCCTTGAGTTGAACCTTTTGAGTGCAACACCAGATCTCCCTTCACTGTAAGGGGTGTTTCTGTTGAGGAAGTAATTTATAAAACAATGAAAGCTAATTATAAAATAACCAGACTCTGCTTATTTCCTCCTGAAGCAACAAGCCATTTTGATGAATGCCATGGAACCTCTTAACTTTGCAATGACCCAGATCTCCATCAGCTACCTTTGGAGAAAAGAGTTTCCATAGAATCATAGAATATCAAGGTTGGAAGGGACCTCGGGGGTCATCTAGTCCAACCCCTCCTCAAGGATTGAACTCACAACCCTGGGTTTAGCAGGCCAATGCTGAAATCACTGAGCTATACCTCCACCCACTTTTCACCATTGGTCTGATCCCAAAGCCCAGTGTAGTCAATGGAAAGACTCACATTGACTTCAGTGGGCTTTGGATTAAGGCCCACTATGGGTCGGGGGGTCCCATCTGTAGCCCTTTCAAAAGCACAGCATATTTTAAATGGATCCCTCCCCTCTGCTGAACTTATTAGCAATAGGAATGTCACGGGGTGCTGGTCCTAGAGCAGCTTCAATTGTCGTTTCTGTATTTGTAATAGCTAATAGGTGTCCGGAGGAACGCTATGCTGTCAAAATACCACTGTGGGTGTTAGTGGGATCCAGGACTAAATTCTCCCCTGGGTTGCTCTGGCACAAATCTGGAGTAATTCCACCTGTATAAATGAGCAAAATGTTGCCCCGGATGGCTAGAGCAGGGGAGAGACCCATGAAATCTCTGTTCGAGTCCCTTACACAGAGTCCAATACTTGTTTGTCACTGGTGTCCTGTGAAGTTGCTTAATGTTTGTAAAGCATTTTGTGATCCTCAGAGGAGGGCCAGAGGAATTAACTGCAGTTATTATAATCGGTCTGAGCCTGCGTTCTTTGCACATTCACATCTCCCAGTGGGAAATCTGAATGCCCATGGAAGGTACGAGCAGGCTGATTTTGTAGGGAGCATCTAAGTGCACTCTTCAGAACATCACAAGGGAAGTGAAAATCTAGCCCATAGACTGCAGTTGCTGTGCACCATGTGGCTGCTTCACACCACTAGGTGCCAAAGACCATCCCACAGCTGTTAGCAAACATCTCTCCTCCAAATACCAACAAAGTCTGAACCACATTAAAGGGCTTAAAAATGTTTTAATAACAAGAGAGATGCACAGAGCCCTGAATATTTTGCAAGATTGGGGGGAAAATGATGCTCCCAGATCTGTTTTGGATTATTAGATTTTTCTTTAAACGTACAGTATCTTTTAGCTTAATATTTTTACGCTTAAAATACTTTATTTCCTGCTCTCCTGGAAAACACAAAAGCGTTGTTGGACTGTCTGACAGCAGACAACATGGCTAGGAGCCCTGACAGGCAGACAGCAAGGCTAGGAGCCATCTCATTTCATCACTGAAAAATTAAAGCCTCTTTAACCATCCCCTATGGTTAAGGGCTGAGGCCTTCTCTGTCCTGGGTTTATGTGGCACACAAATTACCTTTTAATATTGTCTTGTTGAGAAACTGAAAGCTTTCTTGAACTTCCCCCTAGATTTTCTTTCCATGGAACCTTACCTACCAGTTCTGAGTTTGTCAAATTATTGTTGGTTTTTTTGTCCATTGTCCTTCTTATGCTGTTCTCACGTCTTTCCTAAGAATCATGGAATCTATCATGTTGGCTTCTATTTGAGTGCCAATAGCTTTCACCTTAAAGGCTGGTATTAATTGGGCAGTTTGGCTAATATTAACCTTTCAGTCAAAACGTAGCATATTGTTGAGTCAATATATTTAATTTTATTAGAAACCATGACCTGGGTCAGGCAGTCAAGGTCATCAGGGACCTGTTCAGTCTTGGGACTGCATTGAGAGAGAGGGGTTTTTTTTGCATTTGGAAGATAATTTTTAGTGTGCTTGCTGTATTTGCATAGGGCTGAACTGAGATGTGTTTGTCCTTTTGTCTGTGAACAAGGAAACAGAACAATCAAATGTGCTGCAATATCCCTGAAGCTGAAGCAACTGAAATGAGAAACACTGGGACTTCTCTCCCGCCCCCGCCCCACATCACACTTTCATAATACTTAAGAAACCATTCATTCTAAATGCCAGAAGTGCTAATTCCATCCGTATTTCATAGAGATGCACCATCATAGCAGAAAGACGAGATTAAATCTCAACAGAAGGAGAGACTGAAAGTTCGCTATAAATGAACTCGGAGTGAGAAATAGCAATTAAGGAATTTTAGAAAAGCATGTGCTCTGGGTGTTTTTGTGAAAGAAAATTAGTCAATGATGAGTATCACTTTAAACAAAACCCAACAAAACAAAAACCCACTAGCTTTAAATAACTTCCTTTTGGAATCTTCAGTTGGATACACATTTGTTAATGTTTTTATATCTAAGCATTTTATTACGTTGAATTGCTCATCTATTTTGAATCCATATTAACGGTTTGTGCAGTACCTTGAGTAACTTTAGGAGTGGGAAAGGTTTTGTCCTGAAACTGAAAATCCTAAAACTGAAGGGGAAAAAATGCAGTTTTCTGCAACTGACACCCACAAATATTTTGGTTTAGAGCTAATTTACTGTAGGGGCCTTTGCAACCCAGGATTAGGAGGTTGCAAACATGGCTTGACCCCATCATAACCCCACCCCTGTGCTGTGACTTCTAGAATTCAGTACTGTCCTTCGCAGAAAAGCAGTGCAGATTCTCACCCCGAAGCAGTTTCTCAGCTGGTGTCAGAAGTCAATGGCTTCTTTGCCATTGTTTTCTTTTCCCTCAAGACACACACTCCCCTGTGTGCACACACACTCACTCCTGCAGCTACACTCCTCTTTCAACATCAGTAACTAAACTCCCTGCCACAAACACCATTGCTCCCTTGTGACAGCTTCACTATACTCAGTTCCCCTTCGAAGGTCATGTTGAAATTAACCACCAGCCTATAGTTTCATTACCTTGATGGTAAATCATCTTATCCCACTCACACGAATAACTGCCTACAGTATGTCGTCCCCCTCACACCCTTAGGCTTTATTCCGTTTCTAGGAGACAAACGTAAGTTGTGTTTCTTTTCTCATCTTGTTCTTGTGAGGATGATGGGACCATCTATCACACTGTTGCATTCCCCACTATCCATTCAGTGTTTCAAAGGAATTCTGTCGCTGGGTTTAGTCAAACAAAGGGAACTTATAGCAAACAATATACGAATGTAAGAAAAAACTGCCCCTAGGAAGCAAACAACCCCCTTAAGCAAGCGCTGGGCCAACACTGGACTTCCCAAGTATGAGTAAAAGGAAGATTTCAGAATTGCTTCTGCTGAACAAATCTCTCCCAGCTGGAAACTGCAGAGACATGGAGACAGAATCAGTTCCTAGGCCTGGGAGTGACACACAAGTGATCGGATAACTGGAGATCTGAGAAAGCTGGTGCTTTAGGATACTGTAGTTTTGGATACAAGCAAGAGGCAAATGTGAGGACTTCCATATATGACTAGTGATCTTTGTATGGATTCGTTTTGGGAGGGCCAACTTCGGTGACATTTTAAAGGGGCCTGATTTTTAGTTAGCCCTGAGCACCTAAAGTCTGAAAATTAGACCCCTTTAAGATGTCTCAAGTTGGCCCCCCAAAATCGTTATAAGTTGAGCCAGTAACAGGTTAGTTTTCCATTGCCCCTTTTTCTGACCACACTTCGCAGGACAAATAGAACTCATTTTGGTCACTTGTATGGCAATTACATCAACTTGGAGGTCATGAACTGGTATCATGGAGTCATGACCACCCTTCTTTTCTTCATGTCTAGAGGGAAGAGGGGTCCTGGGACAGCTGCTATATGGGTTGATACACTGGGGGCCTCTGGAGTTAAAACCATGAGCTGCTGCAGCTCCTTAGCTGAGTTGGTTGCAGCAGGACTCAGAGGGGACACTAACATTCACTCACCAGTGGATCATGGTAACATGAGATCATGGTCTAGAAAAGGGTGAGAGTCACTGACCAAAACCCATCTCCTGATTTTTACATGGAACCCAGAGGTAGATCTCAAAGTAAACATTTGCCTCCCTTTTAAGTTGATTTCAAGTCTGAATATTGCACATAAATCAGTTTCCACAAATCTAGCTCCATTGTTATGCATGTGAAAATGGCATTTTAGGCATGATTAGCAATCTTTTTTGTTTTTCTCTATAGGGGACCTAAGTGTTTATTTCTGAGGGGGGGAAAAATCCATTTGTAATCTAGTTCTCAAACTTGAGCGTAATCACTTCCAATTTCTCATACCTAACAACCAAGAAAAATTTCCCTATGCTGAATTTCTCACTCCAATAACATATTCTGTCCCATTGGGTTAGTTTAGTCCTTTTAATTTCCCAAGCACAGTAAACTGATAAGTATTAATAATAATACCTAGCACAAAGGGAACAAGAACAGACTGATTATTACAATTCTGTGATAATAACCATTTCCCTCTGTTAAAGGGGACAGAAAATGGAGAGAGAATTAGTAATTTTTTTCTAACAAAAGATTAAAAATACTCAGGACAGATTAGATCGACTGGTTGAGAGAAAAGGGGTGAAGCCATTGAAAAAGTATCTCCCTGCCTGCCTTGAGATAATGTCATAGAAACTCCTGGGAAAGAGTGAATGGCCCAGCCTTTGAATGGCACAAGAGAATGTGGCTATTCCAGGTGCGGTTCCAAAAGGGGAAATGTGGACGATTAGAGGAATCAAAGCAGAAAGCAAACTGAACAGAGAGCTGCCTCTGTGAGTCAGAAGAGTCAATGCTGGTGATTTCAGTATTGACATTGATTCATGGATATATATATATTTTTAAGGCCAAAAGGGACCTTTATGATCATCTAGTCTGACCCTATATAACTCAAGCCATTTAATTTCACCCAGTGACTCCTGCCTCAAGCCCATAACTTCTGTTTGAACTAACGCACGTCTCTTAGAAACAAATCCAGACTCCAGTTAAAGAGCCCTTAGGAAGGTGAGGTGTGCCTTACTTCTGGTTTGAATTGGCCTAGCTTCAACTCCCAGATACTCAATCCTGATGTGCCTTTGTAGGCTAGGTTACAGATCTCTCCCACTACCAGAAATTGTCTCCTGCTGTGGGTGTTTACGCACTGTGATCACATTGCCTCGTCACCCTCTGTTTGACAACCTAAATAGACTGAGCTTCTTAAACTGATATTGTGGGCCAGATTTGTTGTTGGTGATGGCATCTCTCTCTCCAGGGATGAATGAGTGATAGGGGGACTCCCCAGCATGACAGAGAAGTGGCAGAACTAGCGATATTCTCCAGAATCATGGAACAGAGGTGGCAGGAGCCAATACAATAGAGGACTCCCCCCCCGTACAGTGGGTCTGGCCTGACTTGTTCATAATATCAAAGGGAATGATAGAAGAACAGAGGGGGAAGAGAATAAGCCCACGGAAAGGTACAATGGAATCTGGCAATAAGAACGGCCATACTGGGTCAGACCAAAGGTCCATCTAGCCCAGTATCCTGTCTTCCGACAGTGGCCAATGCCAGGTGCTTCAGAGGGAATAAACAGAACAGGTAAAGCTAAAGGGATGATGAGCTGACCCCTTAGTCCCAGACCAAATGCAGCCCTGGTAAAAGCAGGTGAATTAGATTCACAATCCAAGACGAACAGGAGATGACTGCTATCCAGGCTACTGCCCGGGTGCAGAGAAAAATCAAATGGCAGAGGAGCAACTGAGGACATGCTGGGACTGCTGAGGGTGTGTTGAATGCAAGGGAATCCTACCCATCCTAAAGGGCCCCCAACCCCCCTGAGCTACCTGCTGTTCCCCAAACCTCACAGCTAAATCTCCTGCTGTTTGTCTCTCTAGTTTCTGCCTTTGCCTTCAGTCAGCTACAGCTGGGCAGGAAATGGATTGCCAATCCCAAGTATTTTTGAGATGGACACTTTTTCCCTCTCCAAATGGGGTTCAAGGTTGAAATCTCAAACTTCTTAAAACCGATAAGCAAAGAAGAATTTCAAATTGAAATGATTTGTCTGGATAATTTCAAAACATTTTGCTTTGATTTGAGTTTGGCCATTTTTAATCTTTTAAACTTTTTTCATGTAAATTAACATTACAAAACAAAAAGCCTTTGTCTTCAAACTGGAAAATGAAGCTTTTCATTTAGAAAATGTCAAAATGGGAGGTTTCAATAGTTTCAAAACCATTTCTTTCACGTTTTTGGTTGGGGTTGTTTTGGAATTGGGAGATTTGTTGACACGGATCCTCTTCCACGAACGGTTTTGTTTTCAATTAATTGGCATTTTCTGACAATAATAAAAGTTTTGCAGGAAAATTCCTGCCCGACTCTACAGTTCCCTGTGGAAAATCAGCCCCAATGCATGGCTCCCAGCAACTGTCCTTGTGTCCTCTCTCCGCTGCCAATAGGCAGCCAGATGTCTCACTGTGACACTCAGACATGAACCCAGCCAACACAATTAGATCAATTAAGATAGAACCATTTAAAGGCGATTAAGGGTTCCTCCGTGCATCATTAAGGGTATAATAGCTAGCAGTTCGCTCCTAGAGAAGGCAGCAGTAGACAGTACACTCCAAGGTGGGAAATAATACTCAAGCTGGGTTTCCATAGTCTATGGCATGTGATTTCCTAGCCTTACACGCTTTCTTTTTTTAATTGCTTATAAAATAAGTGCTGAGCTTTCAGTTCATGTTTTGGCTTCGTATACCAGCTGACGGCAGGGGGCTTCTCAGGTACCAGTGCCATGAATTGTGCTTTCACATGGAGGAGACGTGGCCAAAGTCTCCCCTCCATCCCGTCGTCATGCATGGTGCACCAGCTGGCTGCTACCCGTCAGCCCAAGCTGGTCACATTTCCTCGTGCTGTATTTGTCTAAGGCGCCTGATCTAAAGCCTGTTGAAGTCAATGGGAATCTGGCCGTTGTCTTCAGTGCGCTGTGATTCAGGCCCCTAGTTTGCAAAGAGCTTTGAGATCCTTCGTAATGGAAGGCGCTACATAAATGTCGTGTCACACTTATTCGAACCAGTGAGACTGCAAGCTTCTAGACTGCCTTTCGCTGGGGAAACTACTTCCCTGCCTCTTGCAAGGCAAGAGCCTTTGTCTACTGATGGGTGACCCAATGTCTGTATTCGGGCTGAGCTAAAAGATGGAGAGGAGAGTGAGTTGCCTCCATTTCCGCCTGCTTGAGCTCATGACGCAATTCCAGGCACAGCCGCACCATTCTATCCTTAGAGCGGCGTTCGTGGTAGGCACTCTTTCAGGCTGAGTTCAAAGCCTGGGCTTCAGAGAGAGAGAGTCTCTATACTTGAGCTAAGCAGGGCTCAGTAGGGATGCAGCGATCTCAAAAGCCCATAGCGGGAGCTGCATTTTTTTTTTTTTGAGAGCCTGATTTAGCTGTCGCTTACCGAGGTTTTATATTCGTGTAACTGCCTTGATTCAGAGGAGTTACTCCAGCTTTACAGGAATGTAAGTGTTTGTCTACACTTGATGTCTCTCTTCTGGTATTATGGTATAAGCTCCCAGGTGGGCATTCTGATTCCACATGGCAAGCTATTCCAGAATAGCTGTTTTGGTAAACGTCTAAGTGTAGACAAACTCTTAGTGAGCCCAGAATCAGGGTTCTGATGCCTTTCCCTTGAATGGCCTGTCTCATGGCTGGAACATCATTGCAGACAGCCCTTTGGAAAGAGACTAGCACATTGCAGATATTACTGAACACAAATATGTAATAAAAGTTACCCAGTGAAAGGTGTCATTAAGTGTGGACTACTGCTGCTCTCCTTTTGCAAAACCTGGGAAAGCTGAAGAATCCCCTCCCAACCCACAACCACCCTTCCAACTCCATACGAGCTACCAGCATCCTAATAACCAAGGTTGAATGCATCCTTGGCTCCACTAACATTTCTGGCTCAGAGATGTAATGTGCTCCCATGTTAAGGCACCGGTTCAGTTCCGAGCCCGTGAAGGTCTCATTATTCTGAGAACTCCAGGTCTCAATGGAATTCCGCCAACCTACGTTTCTAACGCAAGGGGTGAGGAGGAAAATGGAAGTGAGGGCTCAAGAGCACATGTGTAGGCGGGGCTGGAACTCCCTCTTTCCACAGAAAGACCTGTCCCTCTGACACATCTGTCACAGTTCAGGGCAACGGCACCTGATGTTCCCCTTGACAGTTCAGCCAGGGCACCTGCTCTCATGCTTCTAGTTCTCCCCAGCTGTTGCCTCTCTTGGGCGGAGAGACAGATCTCTGTCCCTTCTAACCAGGGTATTTCTGGGCTGTGCGGTTCCCTGCCTATGCTGTGCATTTCCCAGCAAAGACAGTCTGCCTAAACAGACCTGTTTGCTTTCTCTTCAGCAACTCATCAGAGCGATTGCTGCAGATATAAGTTACTCCAGAGTTTTCTAAGCAACTTTCTTGCTTCTGAAGGTACAAAGCACTATAGAGAGAACATATTAAAAACAATAGAAGAGCCTACACACATGCTAAGCTTACCAGAGACCACACCTGCCCCAGGGTTTTCCCTGTGGTTACAAGTTGATCGCGGCTTCAGCTCAGAACAAGCACACAATTGGATGAGGCCTCAGTAGGCCAAGTCCTTCCAACCCCACCCTAAGGAGTGGGTCCCTTTGGTAAACCAGGAGTCCTGGCTGTTTGCTGGATCAGGATGAAGGTCCTGAGTCAGCCTAAACTCAGGCTTTTAATCCAAAAGTCTCTTTGCCTGTGGGTCTCTGGAGAATCCAGTGGGGACTACTGATATATGCATATCTCCTGGGGGTGGCTTCAAAGGTTGGTAATGGAGGAAGTTCATTAGCATCCCCCCTTTCTACTAGAGACGGTGCATACAATGCCACAACACATGCACAATTGCATTTCTGATGCAATGTACCCCAAAAGGGTCCGCCTTCATTCAGTAAAGCTTATCTAAATTCCAGAAGGTTTCTTCAGGAAATGGCAGGATAGTGTCAACCTGTCACAATGTCTGTAGAAACTCAGTTTCCAGATAGAAAAGTTGCAAGCGATTGAGCTGGTGGTGTGGCTTTGCTCAACATTGAGAGAGAGGCTGGCTTTGGAGTTAAGGCACTGAGCGGGGAGCTGAGAGACTGGGTACAGTTTCTTTGGCTCCGCCACAGGCTTTGTGTGACCTTGGGCAAGTAAAAGGAGGCTAATAAGCCTTCCTTTCTCCCACCCTTTGTCTGTCTTGCATTCTTAAACTATAGATTCACTGGCGCGGGCCCTGTCTCTTAGTGCATATCTATATAGCTCCTAGCACAACGGGGCCCTGATCTTTGCTCGTACGCCGAGGCACTACTATATAACTACAGTGATAACTCCATTTTGCCAAAATACTACTGGCTGGGTTCTGGTGGGGGTAGGGGACCCATCTGCACAGGCTGGTGGATCACAGGAGGCAGACATTTGTCTGGCAAATATATAGCAAAGGGACACTTGTGCGTAGCTGGCCTATGTTTCTGAGCGCAATTTCTCCTGGGGTTTTCAAAGTCACATGTTTAATATGAAGTGCCAGTGATCAAGAGTCTTAATGCAGCTCAAAAGAGCTCTCTGCAGCCTCTCATGACATCCGTGAAAAGCACTTTAGGAATAGCATGAGCTGAACGGCATGAGTGATGCCTGGTGGCCAATATAACACAAGCATTCCTGGCATTACAATTCAGGGAGAGGGGTCTGGTGCTCAACATGGTGTTCTAATGCGATGAAGTATGAGCCAGCAGAATTCCTTTGGGAATCCTGGCCCCGGCCTGTTAGACGTGGCTCGCCTTATCCTCCTCGCCCCTGCTAGCAGCCAAGTGTCACAGTTCAAAATCCGGATGATGCAGCTCAGAAGGCAAAGTTGTTAAATAGCCCAGGAAAATCTGTCTGCATTTTTGCTGTGTCTCCAGCTCATTTATTCAGAGTAACAAGGGAGCTGGGCATATTGACACAGTTGGGTTTGTTTAATGCTTTTGAAAGGAACCATAACCAGTTAAATACCAAGAGTATTAATGCTCTAAACATGCTGGAATATAAATATAGCAGGAGATAAAAATCCAGTCAGTCTCCGGTATTATGGAGTTTGGGGAAAGTTGAAGCTTCCTTTGAACAAACCAGCTCTAAACAGTTGCTCGCTTTCACAGCCCATTTGGGAGAGATTAAAACATATATAATGGTACCTAAAGGGACAGATCTTCAGCTGGTGTAAATGGGTGTAGATCCATTAAAGTCAATGGAGCTTCCTCTATTTCCATTAGCTGGGGATCAATCCCAACATCTCCTAAGCAAGTAATGGGGCTTTTATGGTTAGTTGTTTTGCTATAAAGCAAATGTTTTCCCAAGAACAAGGTGAAATGCAAGGAGGGCAATAACCATTCTGGAGGCTGGAGTTTCAAATGCAGATTTTCAGAGCTTCTGTTCTAGAAGACCAGGGCCAGCTGCTGTAAATGAAACAAAATCCATACAATTTGAAATCAGCCTCATCTCTCGTTCTTTGTGTCATTTAAACAAAGCAGAAAGCCAATCACTCCACTTATCTGATGTAAACCAGGCTGCTTCTTTCTACTTTCAAATCACATTCGCACTCCTTGGGCTGGAGTCACATTCCAGCCACTACATTATCCTTTGTATCCTTAGCAAATCATTTCTTTTGAGAGCTCTGCAGATTGAGGTAACTTTGTCTACAGGCTGTATGAATCTTAGTGGCTGGACCACAGTGCTCTGATATCATTTGGGTGTTTACATCTTAAACTGCCTGGCAGCCACTTCCCATTTCTCCTGGTGGCTTTCTCAACTCGCTCTGCTGCTGTCTCACCCCCACGATAACAGCTGCTATATGGTACTTTCCAGAGGTGGGTAACGGTCATTATCCCCATTTTACAGATGGGGGGTACTGAGGAAGAGAGCAGTGAAGAAGCTTGACCAAAGAGGCCCATCCCTTGGGCAGCACTGCCTATTATTTTTACACCAGGCCCTGGATCCCTTGATACATGGAGCTGCATTCATGTGACCCACATGGGGTATGCCATGCCCTACCTGCAATGAAAGCATTAGGGTTTTGCCACATCACAGCCTGAACCCTTATGAATGACTCACCTTGAGCTCTATTTCAATGATGAGAGGGCTCTTCTCCTCTCCTGTTGATCCGGATACCTGTTGTAACAAGTGTAACTCGCTGGTAAGTGGGTGCTACAGGTCCCCTCTGTGCTGCTCTGCAGGCGATGAGAGCCACAGCCCCTGCCTACAGAACTTTAGCTGAAGCCATCGCAGCTCATGCTTTTTGCTCTAGAGTTCCCTGGTTCAGTTCTCAGTGTGTCGGCCAAGAGGATGGGTGTCACGCAAACATTCCCATCCACGTGCCTGGCCAAGTGCACCGGGCCCAATTCTGTTTTCTCTGACCCCCATCCACCCTGCCAACCTCCCTGAACCCCATTATCAAGTGACCTGGCCATTGCAGACTTAGTGGCATGGCAGCATCTGACTATGGTGGGGGCAATTTCTTTCTTCGGAGGATCCTACTGTCTGGAACTTAACCATATGTATAAAGCCAATACAATTCGGGCTCCTATCCTATCTTCCAAATCTAACATAAAAGTGATGGGTGTGATATTTACCTAGAGTATCCTTCCTTCACTGTGCAACGAAGGAAAGCAGAGAGCTCCCGCGAGTGAAACAATCTTAGACTGTCAGTTTAGTGCTTCCTTCCTTCACGCACAGGTCTGCCATAGCCCTTCTGCTAGCCAGTTCAGTGGCTCGCCCTTTGCATAAACCCCAGTTGTTTAAACGGCTTAAGAATTTGTCATTGTTGTTATGAGTAGGAGGAGCAGCAGAAACAATCCGTACCCGTGTGTCCACTGTTGCACACGCTTCTTAGACCGTGTCAGGAGGTTTATTGCCTTGCTGTGTCCTGATGCGCACTGAAGTCAGCAGGTGCTGGGCTTGCCCTGAGTCTGGGTCTGCCCCCTGTCCTCATGTCCGATGCCTGCCAGCTTACCAGCAGGGGTGCTTCAAGGGCGCTGTTCCTGTTTGGTGCTTTTCTCTGCTGGGTTGCGTCACCACAAGTATCTCAGCTGAAGGCTGTGTCTATGCTAGGAACGCTACAGTGGCACTGTAGTGTAGACACTTTCAACAGCGACGGGAGGGGCTCTACCGTCCCTGTAGTAAATCCATCTCTCTGTGAGGCAGTAGCTTGGTCAGAAGAATTCTTCCATCGACCTAGCCGGTCTACACTGGGGTCTTAAGTGTGTTTAACGACATCTCTCAGGGGTGTGCATTTCTGACCCGTAGCTGGGTCTACCTAACTTTCCAGTGTAGACCACCCCGATTCTCCCTTCCAGCCAGCTCCATGTTATCATACTCTGCGCACTGCTCTTCTCATGCTCACGGCTTGGATTCACTGCCCGATGCATTAGCATCATTTCTTATCTGGTTCCTTAGTGCCTTGTGTTCCCCTCCTGTGCTAACCCTTATGGAAGTACAGAGCTGTGGGTACTAAAAGCTGGTCAAAAACAAAAATCCATCAAAACATTTTCCCAACGGATAATGACTATTTGATAAAAATGGACATTTTCACTGAAAAAAAAAATGTGGTTTTGTCAAACTTTTTTTGGGGGGGGATTCAAAAGCTGAATATTTTTTAGGTGGGGGGAGAGAAATTCAGTATCTAAACTTCTTGTGGGGGGAGGGAAACTAATTTCCCAACCTGCTCTAATGGTAACAGTGTAGCAGTAAGGGAGACTTCCAGAGGTACGCAGCTCCCACTGACAGCCAGAGGGGGTCTGAATCCCTCACTCCCATTTGTGCCTTTGAACAGCTCTCCCTTGGTAGGCTAGCCAGCAGAACATTGACATGACATTTGTTCCCTGCGTCCTAGGGATGGATGCCTGCTATCTCCTGGTCTGAAGCACTACTATGCAATGCGTCCTACTTAGACTAAGCTTTTGGGGGCAGGAACGGGCTATTTGTTCTGTTTGTACAGGGCTTAGCACAATAGGTCCTGGCCCGTGACTCCTATATGCTATGATGAGACAAATAGTCACCAATTTCCAGGAAGCAGACGCAGTGGCATATTTCATTGATTCTGAAATCAAGCCATGTTGCACAATAAGTCCATTCAGCTGCGACCAATTCACATGAGTATATAGGGAAGATCCAGTGCTTAGGAGACGTAAATGTCCCACCGAGGCACAGATCTTTGCTTCGTGTTGCTCCTGGGCTTTGTTAGGGATGTTGTTTGACTATGGATGCATTGTGCACTGCTTATTTATACTGCAATTCATAAAAAAAGAAACCCGAGTCTGTCCCAGTAGCAGAATAAGGCTTCCCCATACGAATCTGAACCTTTGCTTTACTGACCTGTTTCTGGGTCTGCCGAGGTCTGAGCTGGTCAGCCCCATGCATACCTGCATGCATGGGACCCCAATGGGATCCCACAGATCCCTCCAGGTGTTGTAGCTGAGCATTCTTGGCCTGAGAAATCGGTCTCTTGCCTCTAGGGAAGTCATGTTACTTGGTACCTGTGCAGTTTGTTGGCTGTTGTGCCATTCGGTAGCTTTTGCCCTACTTTCTAAGCATCTCTGCAATAAAGGGGAATAAACTTATCTCCATGACAACAAACCTGATTTTTGTTGTGGTGTTAAGGTGTAGTTAGAAACGGCAGCAAGTTGCTATGGTAATGGAGAATGCCATCTGGTTGCCCTAGGAACTACGGCAGGCTACTCAGACTGATTCAAGTGAATGTCTTCTGAATTATAACCAACCAAGTTTCGGAGGCATTGCTGAGGGAGGCCTGAGTGACACAAACCAATGATCGTGAAGTTTCAAAGACGTATTGGTCGTGTAGCTGTATTAGTGCATTCTCAGAGGCTATAGGAGGGCTCTCTGTAAGACATTCCAAAGTGCTTTGTCTAGCCTACCTCTGAATAAATCAAGTGATGGTGCCTCCCCCCAGCTCCTTTGGGAGGCTACTTGATGTCTAACTGCCCATGCTGACATGAGCGCCTTGTGAGATGGCACCTCTGTGACACTGCGTGAAGGGTAAACTTGCTTGCACTCGAGCCTGCCGAGAAATTATTGGTAGGTTCAGTGGAAAATACCCTCTCTCCGATTACTTCTTTCTATCTTCATGGGAAGCATTAAGGGCTGTTCTTCTGTGGTTAGATGAGTGGCCTGGCTTGGAACCCTATTGCAGTTGGCCTGAGCGCTGATATCTTGGTAACTGCTAACAGATTGGATCACAGAAGCAGAGCAAGCTACTGGCGTAACCTTACCCCTGTGTGCACATGTGAGGAATTCCTCTGGGACCAGGGTCAGAGGCATCATTGGAAAGGAAAATGGAACTGATCCATGAAGAGCCAGATCGCTGGAGGGTGGGATTCTGCGCCATTTGCGGTAACTGCCCAACTCAATGCTGCAGTAGAGAGGCTTCCCAACGACCGCATTAAAGCTAGCAAAGGGTTGAAAAGAGACTACTAGTGCGGGCTGTTCTCATGTCACCCTATCGAGCATTGGAATCTGGCTGTCCTGGGCTATGCCTTTGTGCAGCAGACCCGCCCCCAAAGACCTTTAATGAAGCATTTCAAATCACCTAGTCATTTCACATTCACAAGCAACCTCAAGCTGCCGTTATGGAGCTGTGCCAGCCACCACGCAGAAGATCCTGGGGACAGAGCTGACAGCTGGGGTTTTCAGCACAGGGAAGAGGCTGTTTTTCCTTATGCCAGCTAATCATGAAGACCCAATGGGGAGACTGGGCAAGATGCATGAAATGCAAACTTGAGAAGAAGCAGGTGATGGTCAGTGGAGATGACCAACGAAAACTCATCAGTGGGACATCACCACCATATAGACTACGAACACAGGGCTCGAGGGGGAGGGCATGAATTCCACCCAAACCAAAGATGACAACACACCCTGGGAGATGCACCATCAAATCACTCCGCTAGGGGCGCTATAGATCAGTCAAGTAAATACATTAATCTATGTTCTCTGGGACGCTGCTGGGGGCTGACCTCCTATGAAAATATCTGGCCCCAATTTCTGGAAATTCTGTCTCTTAAGGCTCAGTGGATCACTGTACCCATCACTGAAATGCAGCTACCTCTGGATGGAGTCTGCCTTTAGGCCCAAGAGATTTTTAAGGGTTTTATACAACAGGGAAACCCAGAGCCTCAGGCAGCACAGCACCCCCTAGCATGAAGCACTATGATAGTGGGAAGAGCATCACCTACTGAACTACCTACACTGCTTCCTTATAGGATCCTGGAAATTTCCCCCATCTGAATACCCACAAAGCCAGCCTGGGCTTAGCCATGTGAGATTTGATATGATTCCAGCTCCCAGTGGTCACAGCTATGCACATACAAAGCACCATTTAGCCTTCAAATCCACCTGCACACTGTCTGGTGGCATTTGGATTAATTAAATTAATTCTTACCATAGCATCATTGTGGCCATTAAATATTGATGCTCAGGGAATGCAGGAAACGCAGAGACACTAGTTCTAACAGTAGATGGGAGCAGCAGAGAGACGTCAGACTGTTCAGATGTATGTTTGGACTCTGTTCCTTGAGACAGAATTATAGCAATACTGGGAATTCACTCCAGCTCAAATGAGACTCAGAGAAATGCTGCAGGATAATAGACTAGAAGGGTGCATGGTCAGCACTGTACTCTAATAACTCACTGAAGAATTTCCAGCAGCCAGAAGGAATAACCACAGACTATTTTAATACATCCAATGCAAGGCAAAGGATTCACTGTACGTACACAACTGTCATCTGTTTATCCATAAGGTGGAATTAGACTCTCACCCGACCCCTGCACAGCACAGCCTAGCTAGCTAGCATGGATGGTTTTGCTTCCCTGACCACTGTTCAGCATAAGTCATTGGACATGCTGAATCAATAAGCTGATCTTGTATCTTGATTCACTGGACCAGCATTGGGAGACCCAGCCCACATCATTTCTGAAACCAGAAATGATGTGGTTGACTTTTTGGATCAGATCCTCAACTGTTGTCAATCAGGATCAGTCCTTTGTATAATTTTAACACCTTTCTCTGTTCTATATGATGCCCACTCATGCCCTTGGGCTAGAGTATAACTTGTTCTATATATGAAACAATTCACCTACATCAGAGCAGTTAATTATGCTAATTTTGCAAGCCTATTCACCCTCTGATTTTTACGTATATTCCTGTTTTGACCCAATGTTTAGCCCTGCATCCATGTCTAAATAAATATGAAAGTGACACTAATAACTCACGGAACCGGTGATGTGGAATAAAAACTCTAAATTGCAATAAACAGTAAATAGAGCTCTAAAATTAAACAGTGTTCAGTCTGGGACTACAGGAAACCATTGGAAACATGGCTTGGAAACTCCAGGGCTACCTCTATAATTGTTCTCAAACATTCTCAATCCCTGCTGTTGTTTCAGGAAAGTGGTGTTTGGTTATGAACACATCTAGCTAGTGATTTAAACTGGAAGTAATTACGATGAGTGAAATGCTGTCTCATTGTCTTCAAGATGCAGATGTTCTGATCTTTTAATATAGTTTTGCTATTTGGATGCTCCTTAATCCTATCTGCAGGGGGAAGGAATTTGCTGAGTTTAAAGGTATCAGCATTCTTTTCGGGGCGGAGGGGGGGAGTTTTTCTTTTGACTTTGGGTTTTCATGCCGGCTTTCTGTTGTGCATATCATAAAAACAGCATGCAGAGTTCAGCCATTTGGCAGTTTCTGTTCTACTGCAGCCCAGGATTGGACTAGCAGGTGGTGCTGCAGGTGGGGAATAGCTTACATTAGCAGAATTTTGGGGAGCTTGGCACTTGAACAACAGGGGGTGCTGTGAGCTAGGAGTGAATTCGACTGGGAGAGTGGGAAGGTGGAATAGAATGGGGTTCTGTAGGTAAGGAGTGAGGTGCACTGGCAAAAATCAGAGGGAGTCATGCACACGCCGTACTATTCACACTATATTTGGATATGAATGGTATTAGTCCCTCACGCTCCAATCAAGTGAACACATTTGACTTGCTGATGTAAGTGTGTGTGTTCTCCCACCCCTCTTTCCACACCCACTGTGTGGTGGGGAGAAGGAACTTGATGTCATGAGGATTATTGAAATAACTCTCCATCCCCTCTATAAAGTCTCAGATAACACTGAGACCTAATATAGTTGTCTGGATTCAGTTGGTCATGATTCATTTTTTGCCCCCATTCCAAAACACGACTAGACATTGACTGTAGCAAGAGGACTGGAATACTTTTCAGCAGTGCGGAGTTTGACTTGCGGCGAGGGAGGGGACTCTGTGTGTGTGTGTGTGTGTGTGTGTGTGTGTGTGTGTGTGTGTGTGTGTGTGTATTTTTTTTTCTATATATATATAGAATTGTCATTTAGCCACCTTTTTCAACACTGTTGTGTTAAGTGGTAGTTTGGCGCTCTGCCCAAGTTTGATGCATCGTGGATCATGCTGGCTTCAAAGTGGCAGTAATTTTTACACTGAGCTTCCATAATTTGATTGTTCGAGCGGGTAGATTTGCATCACGCCAGAGTGGGGGGGATGCTGAGCTGTTGGTTCCCTGTTTAAAGGAGATGTCATTTTAAAAGGGTGGAGACTCTCTCACAGATGCTCAAGCACGAATGTCTTAAGTTTCCTCTTTCTTTTAGAGCAGCAGCAGTTCTGGAGCCTGGAGGGGATGTGGCCTGTGCTGAATGTGACATTTTAGTACTGGAGGAAATGAGAATTTAAGGAACATTTAAGTTCAGCTGGGACATTGGGCTAATCGAGAGATCGCTTGCATCTGGAGCAGGAACTTCAGAGGGTCTGATTAAGGTCCCTGGGGTGGAAGTCTGTGCTGAGTCTCTAGAGGTGCAGCTGAGGAGAAAGCGCTTTGAGTGCTTTCAAGCCACCTTTGTTTCCAAGCTTCTGGGCTGTCTCAAGAGGCCAAAGACTCCCTAGCACAACGCAGACAGTGCTGGGGGGGCTGCCTAAGTTACAGCAGTCTTCCACGGCTCGTTACAGACTGTAGCACTGCTCCAAATCTCTGCAGTATTCTGTGCTGTGGCCCCACCCCAATACACCCCTCCTGCCCCCTGCAAACCCCCTATGCCAGAGACAGCCTGTCTTCTGTTTCTGTGCCAAGGGAATTTTTCCCTGTCGAATGTGGCACCTTTAGAGGCCCCTTTACGCTGCTCCAGGACAGAGGCTGGAGTGAGACTGAGAATCTCACACCGGGCTTTGCCAGTATCCGTAACAAATAATCCTACTCTGGCATTGCCAGACTGGATCGGACTAGGGGACCATCAAGCCCAGTATCCTTTCACCAGCAAGGGCCAGCACCAGGCATAAGAAACTCTGCAGTGATGGGATAACCTGTCCCCAGGGAAAGTTCCATCCTGATCCCTCTCAACTGGAAGTTGGCTTATGCCCTGAAGCTGGAGGATTTAGTTTCCTTCTAAAACTTGGTAGCATTTATGGAGCCCTCGGCAAACTCTTCACCACCCCATGGGGCAGCAGGTTAGCAGGGCCGGCGTTTCCACTAGGCGACCCTAGGCAGTTGCCTAGGACGGCAGGATTGGGGGGGGGCGGCATTTTGCTGTCCTCGGCAGCAGGGGGGTCCTTCCACTCCGCATCTTCGGGGCACTTCAGTGGCGAGTCCTTCACTCGCTCCGGGACCCGCCCGCCGAAGCGCCCCAAAGACACGGAGCAGAAGGACCCCCGCCGCCGAATGCTCTGACGAGGAGCGCTGCTGCCTAGGGTGGCAAAAACCCTGGCGCCGCTCCTGCAGGTTAGTATTGTTCCTATTTGACAGAGAGGTCCAGAGAGGAGCCTGCAGCCAGTGTCAGCCCAACACGGAGAATCCTGGCTCCCGGCTCAGACAGCTAGACCAAGGTGCAAATGAATAGATGTAATTGTTAGTGATTGGTCGAAAGTTTGCATGTTCAGGGCTGCGCAAGAGTGCAAGTGTCAACATGAATGTGCGAGTAGCCATCTCTGGCCTCTCTCCTTCCCTCCCGCGTGCTGTATAAATTCTCTGTCCTGGTTCCCTGTCTCCAGACGGCCATTGCTAAGATTCCGTTTGCATCCTCCATGACCTGATAGTACAATATCCTCATGATGGTTCAATTCGCTCAATTATTGCCCCTAATGGGCAGCCAGCCAGGACCATGATGCATGCGGTGCTGTGGCTAAACTGGTAATGACGCTATTGCATGTGCTAATTAACCTTTGGGCGTCCTTCATGGATACTCCACATGAATGCTGATCTTGGGGCTCCCGCATCGTTTAGAAAGAAAGCTGCTGTCACCAACACGCCTGGCATAAGCTGCTTCCATGCTGATTTTATTTGGATGCAGGATTTTTCCTGTACTGTACTTGTTGACGTGTGTATTGGTATAAATTTCTTTAACGGCTCTGCAGAGCTTTGGAAGCAGACAGCATTTTCTGACTGGACACATTGAGTGCATATGTGATCTGTGGTTGGAAAACATGTAGAACCAGACGTTCAAAATAGCTGAAGTTTTCCCAGTCTTCACACCCCATAACTGGGACACATTTTTCAAAAGCGCTTCGCACCCAGCAGCTCCAATTGTGACATTTATGTATGGTCAAATTTGCAAAAGCTCTCGGCACCTCATTTGTGAAAATCTGGCCTAATTATGGGGGGTAAGGACCGGAAATGAGAGCTGAGCGCTGTTGAAAATCTGTCCCCAGTTGTGGGTGTTTGAGCTGTTCGGAAAATTCCAGCCTCCAGGGAACAAACTTCTAAGCTCCTCCCTCTGACATGAGATGGGAGTTTGGGGAGTGACATTGTAGCAGTTTTCCATGTTACTTTGAGGCCCTCGCTAACCTTCTATGTGACCGTAATCCTGCCAAACCGGACAGGCCACAGCCATTCCTCCTTGCAAGCATAAGGAATATCCCCATCTGCACAGCAGCATGGAGTCCATTGCTTTGGCCGACAGCAGCTCGTATGGCAGATGTTCAGGGAGCTTCCCTCAGCTCAGCTCCTGACTGTCAAAAATAACTAATTCCCCCTCCCCCCCCCCACACACACACGCTTCATTTTCTAAGCCATTTAAAAAAAAATCCTTTCGTGGGAGGGGAAAAAACCCTCTTCCCCAGCCAATGCTTGAGCTGCATTTAGCCAAATGGCACAGGGGCAGACCTAGGTGAATTGCTGAGCAGGAGCGCAGGGTTACTGTATTTCAAGGCAGCTGGAGGGACAGCCCATTTCATTTCAAACTCCAGCAGAGCTACTAATCCAGGCTTGTGTCACAGCCATCCCCCAGCCAGTGGAATATCCTGCTGCCGAGTGTTGCCATTTATCTTCGCATCCGGTTCCTCTGAGGTGAAGGTTGTCCTGCAACGGAACAAGAAAGGTCCCTTTATCTCACATTGCGGCTGAGTGGCTTGGCCATGGTTGCGCAAAATGCACCCAGGCAACCAATGCTCCCAAATGCTTTCTGCTGAGAGACTGACATCATAACGCCAAGGCTGTTCCTCGGCTTAGCTGCACGGTCACCACAGTGCAGAGGCTTCCCAAGAAACCTTCCCTCTTTCCAGGATCCTCCTTGAGGGACGCGGCTAGGTCCCTTTCATTTATAAAACACGCTGTTGTTTGCTGGGTATTTTTCTGCATTCAGCCAGTGACTCTTTCCCCAGCTCTCACACAACTGGCCGTGTGACTCCTGAGGGAACGCAAGTCTGCCAGGAGAGGGTTGCCTGCCAGTGCTGGAACGGTCACACCGTGAGCTGCCGTTAGTAGCTGGAAGCCTCTGTGTGCTGATTGATGTGAATTATAACTAATCCCAAACTCCCCCGCCACATGGGTGAGGATAGATGCAACTCCATTTCCCTAAATGAACCATTGGGGAGTGAGTTCCCACAAGGAAACATCCGTGTCAGATGCTCACCCATGGGCCAAAGGGGCTGTTTTACAAAATCAACTGGGGAGGGGGAGCGCAGGGGAGCAATGAAAACCAGAAAAGATGCTAGTACGAGGCGTGCGTGCGCTCTCCGTGCTCTCTGCAGCCTGAGCAGCAGCTGCAAGAATTGTCTGAAACATGCTCTTTGCTGTTGTTTTTGTCGTCGTCCTCTCCCGGCCCCCATTTGTTTCATCCACCAGTTGTGTATCATTAAAAACCTAGACTGAGCTCTCTGGGGACTTTCTTATGATCTGTATTTGCAGCACCTAGCACTATGGGGCCCTGTTCCTTATAGGGGCTCCTAAGTGCTACTGTAATTAGCCTTCTTACTGCTTGGACAAGCTCACTATGCACATATGTAGTATATATATTGAAAACCACACCAACACCCCCATGCTCTTGCAAACGTACACACAAACTCACCTGTACTCCCCCAGAGACACACGAACAAATTCACCCCGAAACACACAGTTGCACATGCACTTCTAAACACACCCTCAGACCTCAACACCTTCACAAATGTTTTAAAGGTTTGGGGAAAAGTGAAACCTTTTCTGCCCTCACTTCAATTTTCCATTTTTGCACTTTCTCCTGCGTGAGACGAACCTTGAACCGAATCTCCTTTTGGCTCAGAGGTAGGAATGGTCCACTGACACCTGGACAACACACCATGCAGAAACTTGCATGTTGGCTTTGAAACCACATGACTTTGCTTAGTGCCTCTTCATGAAGGCAAACTGTTTGCTCCTAATGCTTTGTATCATTTCTGTGAATTCGTTGCCGGGGAAGAAGCTGAAAGACTGTGCTATGTGAAAGGATCTTTCTGCCTTGGCAGCAATATAATGCAACTGTTTATTTAGATATAGCACAAGGGCCCAAATTCTCTTTGGAAATATTCTTATTAAAATATACATTTATCTCCTGGCCTTTGGTGGAACAATTGTAACAAGCCACAGCTGTGAAGACCAACTGAACAAACTATCAAGGAATTATGTAAACAGCTAGAATTATTGTATCTGGTCCTTTGATTTTTTTTTTTTATGGCAACTAAAAAGAACTTGTTTTAATTAAAATGTTTCCAAGTTGGGGGCCCCCCAGGAGGCTGTCTTGCCTACCTCAAAGCAATCAGACACGCATCTAAAGGAGGCTCCTTCAATCGGCAGCAGCCCAGTCTGAATCCCCTTCCGTACTGCCTCTTGGTCCAATCACTATGCAAACATTGACCTTTGCAATTCTGAGTGAAACAGTCGGATTCTAAAGGCTCAGCAAGGGCCCCCTCTCCAGCCCAGGGCTAAATGGAAAGATCTCTGAGGGGAGATGCCATTGAAAATGGATGGTTATTTCGAAATAACTTGCCCCAAACCAGTGGGACATTCTGGTAATCACCTCCTAGCTGGTAAGGTGGTTGCCAATGTATTTGTGTTTAACCCTATAGTCATTGGGGGATAGTAAATGTAATGATAACACATATATTTGTAACCATATATTCCCTGAGAACTTGTTTTTAATGCTGTGCTACTTATTGCATAGATGTAGATATCACGCTTTGTAATAAGGGTAAGGTAACATAATTACAGTGTAGTTAAATTGTAATTGTAGTGCAATTATCTGGTGGTTCTGGTTATCTATAATGACCAATAATTCATATATCAGAAAGTTAACTACCTGATGGGAAATAACTGCAGTGTAAATACAAGGTCCTTGATACACCCAGACACTATGGTTGAAATTTTCCTAGCCCCTTAACAGATTTGGACAACCAATTCTGAAATTAAGATTGAGTTGGACAAATTTATGAATGCAGTTGTGTTATGGGTTGTTTGTGATGGTAGGGAACAGGGCTCAACAGCCTTGTAGCTCACTTTGGGTTTATGTCTTATGTTCCAACAGCTAATGCTGCAGCATTTCAGCTGGTCACCGGCAGGGGTCAGGAAGGGATATTCCATCTTCCCCACCACCACATATTCAGGGAGGGTATTTTTATCTCTATTTATCAGGGATGGTCATGGCAGGAGATGAGACATTGGACACAGAGGGCCAGGACTCTGAGGTGGCACCAAGCATTCTTTCTCTCGGGGGCTTGACTGGCTGGTCCTTGCTTGTGCTCAAGGTCTAATTGATCACTATAGATGAGGTCAGGAAGGAATTTCCAACCAGGTCAGAATGGCAGTGCCTTTGGGCGGTTTTCACCTTCGTCTGCAACATATGGGAGCAGGTCACTTGCCAGGATTATCTGGCTCTCTCTCACTTCGTCACTTCCCTGCCATTGTGGGCTGTAATACTTTGATCTCATTTTGGTTGTTCGGTTTAGTGTGTGGGTGGCTGGCTGGTGGTGGTGGCCTGAGGTACGCAGCATGTCTGACTAGATCTGGGGGTGGCTTCTGGCCATAAACTCTATGAATGGTTAATTTGATGGCTCTATTAATACAGATACTCGTAGGCTAAGATTTTCAAATGTGTTAACAGGGGTAATAAGGAAATCACTCGTATCTTTCACTTTCGGGTTATAGGAATTAGTGGTAATTGCATAATGAAAAGCATAAGCCTGGCTTGATCACAGTGTAACTGCAATGTAATTACACTCCTCTCTAAAGTGTGACTGAAGGCGCTTTCTTCCCTTCTGGTTCTGCTCGCTCCGGGATTCCTTCCTGTGCTCTGCAGGAGGCAAATAGCCATTCAGAAACAGAGCCCTGCCCCGGCCACTCTTGCCCTGGATGGAAATGGCTCTGTTGCCTACTGATGTTGCTAATCCCTACGCTAACAGGACCACAGGAATTCCGGATTGTTTCTTTTTGCTGCCGCTGTTTCGTGCATTATGCTCCACAAAAGCATGTCGCTGTTACAAAGCCCCCGTTCTCCTCCCTGCCCAGTCCTCATCCTGCTGCAGAGAGACCAGCACCATGCATCTCCACTTTCGTTTTCACCTTGTCCGCTTTGCTCTACCAGCAATGCCAGCCTTGCTGACCCCTGCTCAGTCCCTTCCGATGCGTCTGGCTTTTGGAGCCCGCCTTTAAGGCTGCCCCTTGCATGGAGCCCTCTCTCTGTCTGAGTCTCCAACTTCTCCTAAATAGCACTTCTCCAGCAAGCCCCAAGAGCCCTAATGCAAGTTTGCTGGCTCCCCCTGCACCCTATTATTTTGGTGGAAGTGAGATGTATACCGAATGCTCTAAATTAACCCTCCCCAGTATGCTTTGTCTTCTGTGACTATTTAAATCACAAGCTTTCTGGAGCAGGGAGTATATTTAGGTCTTTCCCCAGTGTTAAGTGCCCGGTGAGTGCCTAATAAACAATAATTACATCCTTTTTGTTTACCATATAAATCAGTAATGAGCTAATTCCTGGTGGGATTTCTGGTTCTGGCCTACACTGTGCAGCTCTGTCAAAGCAGGTGCTTCGCTGTCCCTTAAGTGCCATTGAAATCAGACCCTCCTGTAACATTCAGCCCATTCCCCAGAGATGGTTTGCAGCCTCATCCCTCTCAGCAGGTGCTGTTCATTCAGATCCCAGCAGATGCTGAGCCCCTTGGTCTCTCGCACCTGCCAGGTAAGACATTCTAGCAGACGCTTCGGAGCCCCGTTCCTTCCAGCGTGAACCATGCGTATCCTGCCATGTCTGACTTTCAGATTGCAATATCAACAGCTTTCACTTTCTGCACTGCAGCAAATGATCTTATAAAAACTCTGCTCTCATGCATCCAAGATACAGGTATGCATCTGCATGTACACAGCCTGCTGGAGCCAGGTGGATTTTTGCAAACAGGTCCACTGTTTTAAAATGAAATTTTATTTTATTTTGATTTACTAACTGGACAAGTAACGATTTTCTCTTATTTGCTTAGTCGTCACTGCATGAAAACACAGTGTTCTGGTCCATAACTTGCTGTTAAAATAGATGTATTACACTGAGAAATTCACTCATCAGGGCAGATCCTCCATCTGGTGTAAATCAGTGTGGCTCTGAAGTCAAAGGAGCAACATGAGCTGAGGATCTGATATTCTCTTCTGAAATACAACTTTGAAGAAGGGTTGGTGTAACTTAGCTAGGAGTAAACAAAATGATTATCTTAAAGGAGAGGTAGAAATGAATGCACTGGTGTGCTGATTTTCTTCTTTTGTATTTCAAGATGAACAACCAACTGGCAGCCACTGGACCCACCCACAATTTGTGAAGTCTGTTATTCCGTACGGGAACAGTGCTTCATAGCAGCAATGCATTTCTTCCTCCTGAGCGTTACAAAGATGTTCATGCTAAAAGTAGAGTATTTGCAGAAAGACTTTTTTTTTGGAGCAAGTTCTAGTACTCAACTGGCAGCCAGTGGTCCATAGCCCCTTCCAATATGAAATCTAATGCAACCAGCTGGGTCATATTTCTTCCTTCCATGATTTGCAGATGATTGCTCAGCGCTGTGGCAATGGCGTTTACAACTGCAATTACTTTATTCCTAGGGTTAGCCATAGAAATTGTTAGACTATTTTACAGTAAGACATGCATTTCCATTCCAGTGCAAATAAGCACCTAGCTTCCAGCTTGCCCCTTCCTCCCCTCCCCCCCACTCCCACTCCCACTCCACCCCACTCATACTGGAAAGAAGTGAATCATAAAATATCAGGGTTGGAAGGGATCTCAGGAGGTCATCTAGTCCAACCACCTGCTCAAAGCAGGACCAACCCCAACTAAATCATCCCAGCCAGGACTTTGTCAAGCCGGGCCTTAAAAACCTCTAAGGATGGAGATTCCACCACCTCCCTAGGTAACCCATTCCAGTGCTTCACCACCCTCCTAGTGAAATAGTGTTTCCTAATATCCAACCTAGACCTTCCCCACTGCAACTTGACACCATTGCTCCTTGTTCTGTCATCTGCCATCACTGAGAACAGCTGAGTTTCATCCTCTTTGGAACCCCCGCCCCCTTCAGGTAGTTGAAGGCTGCTATCAAATCCCCTCACCCACACTCTTCTCTTCTGCAGACTAAATAAGCCCAGTTCCCTCAGCCTCTCCTCGTAAAACGTGTGCCCCAGCCCCCTAGTCATTTTCATTGCCCTCTGCTGGACTCTCTCCAATTTGTCCACATCCTTTCTGTAGTGGGGGGCCCAAAACTGGATGCAGTACTCCAGGTGTGACCTCACCAGTGCCGAATAGAGGGGAATAGTCACTTCCCTCGATCTGCTGGCAGTGCTCCTACTAGTACAGCCCAATATGCCGTTAGCCTTCTTGGTAACAAGGGCACATTGCTGACTCATATCCAGCTTCTCATCCACTGTAATCCTCAGGTCCTTTTCTGCAGAACTGCCGCTTAGCCAGTCGGTCCCTGTGATTAGTGTGGCAGTTTTATCTCTCCCCCTGACTTGGCTTTGGGGTGAGAGCACAGGGCAATTTAGTCAGTTAAACTCAGTAATGACCAACTAATTGAAGACTTGTTATTTGGGTGGCCGGGCAGCTTGGCTGACCTGCCAACTGCGGGTTCCATCGTAGCTGAAGTTCATGAGGTGATTTCACATCTATAATTTTCCAAGTGCAGATGGTTCTTCAGCCCATGTTTTTCTGACTGACTATAATGTATTTCATTACATAGTCACTGAAGCTAGGGCTGCATCTGGCCCATTTTCACCATCTAAGCAAAATCTTTGGTTGGTGGTGGTTGTGAAGGGACTTCCAAATGCCTAACTGGCCAACAGGTTGGCAGGTTTACCCAACCTAACAGGTGCCTCCCTTAGCCCCCCTTTATCTCTTACTCCTGTAATTTTCTCTGATTTGCATCTCTCTCCAGGGGCCCCTGCAGCTCACTAGCTTAGCCTCTGGTAACTGAGTGCTGCCTGAATTAATATGGCAAATGAACTGACAGGGTAATTAAGTCAGCTTTTTTGAACACTGATGTTCTACCCTCTGTGGGCATCCACACTGCACTTGTTAAATTGCCAAATCCCAGCTTCAGCAGTCAATGGAGGTTTTGGAGATGGTTTCTCTCCTTTGGAGCTTCCAAAGTTTGGGTCAGAAACCTGGAAAGGATCTGATCATGACACTTTCCCCTTGCTAAGGTACAAACTTTTATCCAGCTTTCCATTAATATGTTGATACTATATGGATGTTCTGAAAACTCCAGAAAACAATGTGAATGTAGCTATGCAGTTGTACCAGCAGTACTATGCATTAGCAGCGGGAGTAATAAAGCGCTGACATGCCCATGAGAGGAATTTTTATATATATTTGAATCTCGCTTAGTCTTAGAGCTCCCTCAGATCTTGGTTTCTCTACTTTGTCTTCCAATGGACGGGATGGAAGCCGTATTGCTCCAATTTGCAAAGCTTGCTTGGACAAAGTTTTTCAGAATGGAAGTTCAACGAAGGTGAAAACCCATGGGTGAGCATTTGGGAGCATTGATTGCCTGGGTGGCATTTTGGACATCAGGGAAATGGACTAGATCAGACGTAATGAATTTTTCCATGGTATTTTGATAGGGCTTCTTTCCATGTGAGATCATTTCCACTGCACTCCACCTGGTTTCTGTGGCTGTATGAGCTTTTAGAACATGTACACAATGGCATTCATATCACCTCTTTCCTCCTCACTTCATTTCTCTCTGGGATTGGCCTACAGCTTGCTATAGCAAGTGTGATCTTTATCTCTCCATTGCGTTCTATCACAAGCAGAATATAGCTCCTTTAGAAAGCTCATCTTGCTGTTCTTTTTTCCTTTATCTCGTCTGTTTTTCCAATCATTCTTTGCCCCTCTCCCTCTCTTTTCATGTACCTGCCTTCAGTTCCTCTTGATATGAGCACTTCATCTTGTAGGAAAACATTTAATTATAAGCAGGACAACTAGAAGATTGCAGTATCAGAGCTTCCTGTGAAAAAGAGTCAGCAAACAGTGGCTGATCTTAGCAGATGTGCGGTAATAAAAGGGTCCAATAGGACAGACTCACTTTCCCGACCTGGGCTAGAGGAAACTCCCCACAAATGAAATAATAAAATCCTTTTGAGTTAAATGAAACAAGGGTTTTATAGATTACTTCAGCCACCAAACTGAGAAATCAGTTATTCACTCTGCTATAATTAATCCTCCTGTCTCTGCGGTGTTTTGTGAGCCTAAATACACCCTGGTGGTGGCTACGGCAGTGACGGACCCATAGAAGTACCTAGATAGCATGGGCCCCATATCTCTGATTCCAACCTAGCTCCTGAATGAAACTGGGATTGCCCAGTTTCCTGCCTCCTCGTACTGGGATAGCAGGAGATTTACATGTTAATTTGGGTTGCTCCAAAGGACTGTTTGGAATTAGAGAGGAAGCCACGCAATGACAAAGCCAGCAAGGAAACCCCTGCATGTTTCTGGAGAAGGAGCCATACGGACTGTGCCATTCTCACTGCTCCGATTTACTGAGGGATTTCCAAGGGCTCTGCTCTTCCAGACCAAGTATTGTTTGTCCACAACCTCAAGCTCAATTTCATTAAATTAAAAATGCATAAAGCCACAACCTTGTGGTTTCCCTTTCCCCCCAATTTTAGTGTTCACAGAAGTAGAAAGGATTGATATGTCAGTAATAGCAGACTGGTGGGAGAAGAATTTATGACCCCAGAAGTGCTGAGCCACGAGCAATAGAAAGAAGCGTTTAAGTCTTTCTATTAAAGAAATCTTATTAAAAAGTAATACAAGCTTTTCACTGTTTGAGGCTTTACTTATTTCATTAGAGTGATACCAAGAGGCAGCAATTCGTCATAGCTGGAGAGTCAAAATCAATTGTCTAGTCCATAAATGAGCAAACTCTTTGAAACAGCATGTAAACATAAAGGGAATTGGAGACTTGAATGGCCTGTTTGGTTCAGGGAGGAAAGTCAGAGCTGCCCTGAAGGAAAAAGCATTTCTCTTCAGTTCCCCCTGCCTGGATTGCATCCACCAGGTGCCATGAGGCATGGGGATTGACCTCGCAAAGATTTGTAGCACAAGGGAATCAAATCCAGGGCCTGTTCTGGGCACCTCAGTACCAGAAAGCAGAAAAAGTCGGAGGATATCATCAATTGCTCCTAGCACCCAGAGAGTTTAGCTTGGTTGAAGGGGATGGAAATAGGGGTAATGGGATGAAATGAAGCCAAGGAAAATATTTGGACTAGATTAATCTGCAGTTTATATATTGGTGAGCACTCATGTGCATGAGGAAGATTGCTCACCCTTGTGACTAGGGTGGCACACTTGCTCTCATAAGAAGTTTCATTGATACAATGAGAATGCTAGTCAATTTTCACTGAGCTCAGTCAGGGTTACACCCTCTGGCCCTAATTTGAACAGCAGGAAAATATTTTGGACAGTAAAATCTATCAGACTGTGAAACAGTCTTCTCAGGGGAGGGGTTGGGAAGCTCTTTGCCTGGGATATTGACAGCTAGACTGGACAACGGGACTGCACGGTCAGCAACAATGCTGCTCAGGGCTCCTGGAGAATGAACTATATGAACTCTCCTCTATTAGCTCCAGTGTCATAGAAGCTTCAAAGCAGGGATACTAGAATTGAATTCCCCTTTCTAGCCCTGCTGCTCTTGCTTTCCAGATAGGCCCATGCCAGGGCTTATTCTTACTTTCCAGATCTCCTAATTTCTTGTGATTTTGGCATTTTGAACACAGATCCTCTCCCTGAGGCAGAGCGGGCTCTGTGTGCGCGTGACTCAAGCACGTTCTCCAGGCCCTTCTGGAGAACGGATGGGAACGAGAGACGCTGTGAATGGAGTTTCTCTCTCCAAATGGCTGATAGAGTAAGTGGCCGTGTCCGAGCCGAAGTGAGCCGGTTGCTATTTCAAAGGGCTTTGGGGAGATGGGGGAGTTGGAGGAGACTATCCATTAATAGCAAAATATTTTCTTTGTCTGTGCTACATAATCGGTGGGTCTTGCACTATTCTTCTGCCCTCACAGAGAGCGAGCCTTGAAGGCTGAGTAGCTGATGCGGGCTTTTTACTTCATCCAAGGTCAAACATGCTGGGGATTTTTTTTTTTTTTAATAGCGAGACATTACCATTTGCCCTGCTGATGCACTTAAAGTAGGCCCCATCAGATCTAATTGATTTGCAGTCACTTTGGTCAGAGGGTGAGCTAAACTTAAATACCAGAGATGAGAGGTTAGTTCAATAGTCTTCTGTGCTATTGTGTCTCCTCTCTCGCTGTTCCAGGAGAGATGCTGCATTGAGTCACTTCCATGACAAGGCTCTGCCTCTCCTTATAAAGCTATTTCAACCCGTTTTCACTTCATTTACTGTATTCATGTCAAGAGGAACATGTTTCTCACAACAATAGGGGGGGCTGCCAAATTCCGTTTGATAAACTGATGAGCAAGAAAAGTCTGGTGCTTCCTGAAGGTGGTTTCTGAACATGCCCCTACTCCTTACTATCCTCTCACTACAATACTCCAGCTTCTGTTTTAGCGGGTTCCCTTGATTCAGCATTCTGTCACCCCACACAGCTCCATTAACCCTTGTCAGAGCAGTAAAATCAGTCACTGGAGGAGAATGATAGGTGAGCAAGACAATTAGCTGAATGATGAGCTCAGAAGCTCTGATGGCATTCATGACACAAGGGGGATTAATTGCACCCGCGGCTGCATGATCTCAGCTACTCCCTATTATGACAAGGGTGGCTCTAAATTTACCCCCAGACTTGCCCTCCTTCCTAACGCTGCCATGTGGTGACCTCAGAATAGCTGAAAGGTGGAGCTGAGATCATGTCACATAGTATTTATGATGAAGAAATGAATCCTCCCCAAAGTCTTCCTTTGCCAAGTTTGGTCTCTGATCCAGATTCTCATATACAATGCAGATTTACTGATTTACACAGCTGAAGATGCGACCCTTATTTTTGGTCCTCGTCTCATATTCCACCCTGGATTCCACCGTGTGGCTTTAGCAGCCTAAATATTTCCAGATAGCAACACTGAGCTACTATTATTTGAATCAGACCTAATCTTCTAGTTGTATTATTATTTATTTGTATTACTGTAGCACCTCGAGCCCCAGTTGTGAACCAGGACTCATTGTGCTAGGCACTGTACAAACCCAGAACAAAAAGATGATCCCCGTCCCAAGGAGCTTACAGTTCAAGTATAAAACAAGAGACTACAGCTCGACACAGACCAAGGGAGGGGTACAAGGAAATGAGACAATCTGGTGACAGGCCATAGTCACAGCACGCCAGCGGCTGAATGGTTATGTTTTGTAGGCAGCACGGCACAGGAGAGTTTTGAGGAGGGATTTGAAGGTAGATAGTGAGATAGCTTTACCGATCTTTATGGGGATCCTCTCCCAAGCATGAGGGGCTCCCGGGAGAAAGGATGAATGGGCTTGTTTGAAAACTTTAACAAGTAGCAGATGGAGCCTGGGAAAATCCAGAATGTATTTAGAACCTTCTGGAACCTCTAGAGTTCAGAATCCTGATGCTCTATCTAGCATAGCTGGTGGAGAAAGAGGTGCTCTAGTTGTGTTGTGAACGCCACATGCCATCAGGCCCTTCCATTCCTTTACCGTATGACTCCTGATTTTCATTCAGGTGGAACTGGTTGAAAATGTTCTTGATTGGAGGGGGGTGAAGGGGGAAAATGATTCAACAAAAATAGAATGTTTTTTTTTTCCTCTGTAAGACTTGATGTTCACAAATGTTGGGTTATACCAGTTGTAGGACTGGTTTAAAAAAAATTAATTTGGGATTTTAGCAAACCTCCTCTTCCTTCCACCCCCACCCCCCCCCCGGCCGCAAAAACATATCATATTTCAAGGGGGGGAGGGGAAATCAGCAAAATGTCAACCCATGTTTCCCCTTTTTTTATAGACATCTCCCATGGGAGTTTTGCCATCAATGTCAACGGGGCCCAGACTTCAGCCTCATACTTAATTCTTCTAACCCGTCTGCCAAATTCCTATTCTCTTCCTTCCACCAAGTCCTCTATTGCCTCCTGTGCACATCAGCTCCCACCCTTCTTGTTTTCCTTGTCCCTGGGGTCTTCATTCTCGCATTTTTTGAGATGACTTATTTGTGGTTATCGCAGGATATGAGACCTTTCCTACTGATATCCCAGTGTTGTAGAGAAATGGGCTCTCTCTGGAGATGGCACAAAGCCAAACGTGACCGTGAGTCTGTCCCAAAGCACAGGCCAAACCTCATCCTCTGAGCCAGCCTGGTGAGCTTCAGACATCTCGTTGTTCAAGCATCTCATTTTAAATCAGCCATTCAGACTGGGCTTCCCCTATTTGCTACTCGCGTACAAGTAGAACAGGTCTCCGGAGAAGCTGATGTTCTCAGACAGCCTCTGCAAACGCCAGTCGTTGCCATGATAACTGCATAGTCTTTCTCTCTTGCCAAATGTTAATTGCTTTCTCTCTCTTTTAAAGTGTTGCTCTCACCACCCCCACAACTTTACATGCTTTTTATATACAAACAAAATCTGGTTTTGCTTTTGGGTGGGTTTTAATTTTTTTTAAAATGACTTTATCTTTCATGCACAGCTCACTATGCAATGACTCTGTTCTCGCTGGTGGACAGAGAAGGGGGTGGATTTGACTGGCAATGACACAGAAGGAATCAGGGAAGTAGCTGCTGCAAATAAATCCCAGAGCACCAATGCAGGGAGTCTGCCAGATAGCAAAGAGAACACCCCACACAGCTCTGATGATGCACCTCATTCCTGACCAGCTGCCCCATCTGCTATTCCAGTACTGGGCCCTCACACGCAGTTCTGTCAATGCACTCAATTTTGACCCACCACACTCGACAACCCCTGCTATTCCAGTCCTCCTCCCTTCACCCCCACAACCACACGCACAATTCTGCCAGTGCACCTCACTCTTGACCTGCAGCACTGCCTCCTATGTCACTGACTTTAATGCGACTACGTTGCTTTGCACCAGCTGAGGACCTGGTCCACAATGTCTTGAGGGCTGGATCTTTTGATGCCCTGTTGAAAACCTTGCAAAGCATTCTTTCTGGCCAAGCTGTATGTCAGGCAACATGCTGCACAGTATCAGTCTTATCCCAGGGCTATTGGTAAAGCAACGTCGGTAGTTTCAGACCTTGTCAAAAGACATGGATTTTTTTATTCTAGGCTGCTGTAATAATGTAGTGCTGATTTTTAGAGTAAGTCAGCAAAACTCTTTGCAATGTGACATAACTTTTGTCTCTGACAATCAGTCACACATTTTGTCTCGGTGGTACCTAGGAACTTCGTTCCCTTCCATTTTACTCTGAACAAAACCCTGTGCAAGGAAATGCTTGTTTGAGAGAGATTAGGCCCAATTTAGATGCAGTAGCACTTTGCACTCCCTTTGCAGAGAGAGAAATGATGATGCAAGGTGTAGAGAAGATCACCAGGGCCGTTATGCTTTAAAATAAAATTGATTTTTTTGTATACACCAAAAGATCCATGTTAGCCAAACTAATCTTTTTATTTAAGCACAACCAGTTTGTGCCCAACTCTCGTTCCACCTCTGGTCTCCCCCGTATTCTTCTGCCTGTTGTAGCCTGATAGCACAACTCATTGGGATAGGACACTGCTGTCCATGTCTCTTGACTGAGATTGAGGTGGGGGTGGCGGTCCTAGGTAGCAGGGTTTTTATTGTTCATCACCTCTCCCTAGAGGCTACCGCGTTCTTTCCTTTGGGAACATGTGTGTGAAATTACCCAGACAGCAGCCACTTTAACAAAGGTATTTGAACGGTACCATTGCTCCTTTCTCTAGAAGCGCTTTCCCACCCTCTAGTTGTCTGCATCCAGTCTCCATCTCTGCTGAACACACTCACCATTTGGATGGGGCCCTTTAATTTCTCTTAGAATAAATTATAGAACCTCGATCCTCTGTCACTAGCTGAGAACAACACGGCTTTATAATGTGAGGGGGAATGTGTTCCTTTCTCATGCTCTGGGGTAGTCAGGCTCCTCAGAATAAGCATCATCCCCTAACTCCGTGCTCCTATTGGCACAAATGGACCAATGGGATGGTCGTCTTGACTCAAACCTTGTCTACACATGTAAGTTTTTCTAATGTCTGGTTAACCACTATAACTATACCAGTATAATTATAGGGAAACTGTAGTCAGTGTGTCTGCACAGCTTGGTTTAAGGTATTTCCTCAGTGATATTATTTTCTGTGCCCACTGGTGGTGGGACAAGAAGAAACAGGCTTAATCTACAGTTTGGTGGGTGTTCACCCCACACTAGCCCTGTAGGGGTTAATATAGGCAAGAGAGGCCAATTAGCCATAGGCTGCAGTTGGAGGGGAGCAATGAGGCTTAATTGGGGATGATGCTCACCTGGGCAGAACAGATGGAGCTTTTATAAAGCCAAGGAACTGGCAACAAAGGGGGGTGTCTGCAGTCGCATTCCCTGATACTGTGGGGAGGGAGTAGGGGCCTGTGATAGGCACTGTAGGAAGCAGTCCAGGGAAGGAGCAGTGAGGGCTGGGACAGTAAAGCCTTGAGCAGCTGGGTTGAGGGTTTTTGGCTTGGAATCCAGTGTGGAGGGCAGGCCTGTGTTCCCCTACAAGCCACTGTGGGGGTGGCAGGCTAGGGGCAGCCTATCTGGGGACTGCCAGGGACCGTTCAAAAGGAGACTTTGATAAGAACAAATCGTGTTAAACCAACCTAGTAGCTTTCTTTGACAGGGTAACAAGCCTTGTGGATGGGGGGGGGGAAGCGGTCGATGTGGTATAGCCCGATTTTAGTAAGGCTTTTGATACTGTCTCGCATGACCTTCTCATAAACAAACTAGGGAAATACAACCTAAATGGAGCTACTATAAGGTGGGTGCAGAACTGATTGGAAAACCGTTCCCAAAGAGTAGTTATTGGTGGTTGACAGTCAAGCTGGAAGGGCATGATGAGTGGGGTCTTGCAGGGATCGGTTCTGGGTCTGATTCTGTTCGATATCTGATTTAGATAATGGCATAGAAAGTACACTTCTAAAGTTTGCAGCTGATACCAAGCTGGGAGGGTTTGCAAGTACTTTGGAGGATAAGATCAAAATTCAAATGATCTGGACAAACTGGAGAAATTGGATGTAAATGTAAGTAAATAGGATGTAATTCAATAAGGACAAATGCAAAGTACTCCACTTAGGAAGGAACATTCAGTTGCACACAAACAAAATGGGAAATGACTGCCTAGGAAGGAGAACTGTGGAAAGGGATTGGGGGTCATAGTGGATCACAAATTAAATATGAGTCAACAGTGTACACTTGGGCGGCGGGGGGAAAGCAAACATCATTCTGGGATGTATTAGCAGGAGTATTGTAAGCAAGACACAAGAAGTAATTCTTCTGCTCTACTCCGCACAGATTAGGCCTCAGCTGGAGTACTGTGTCCAGTTCTGGGTGGCACTTATCAGGAAAGATGTGGACAAAATGAAGAAAGTCCAGAGAAGAGCAACAAAGATGATTAAATGTCTAGAAAACCTGACCTATGAGGGAAGATTGAAAAAAATGGGTTTGTTTAAACTGGAGAAGAGAAGACGGAAGGTGGGACATAACAGTTTTCAAGTACATAAAAGGTTGTGACAAGGAGGAGGGAGAAAAACTGTTCTCCTTAACCTCTGAGGATAGGACACAAAGCAATGGGCTTAAATTGCAGCAAGGGAGGTTTAGGTTGGACATTAGGAAAAAATTCCTGTCAAGGAGGTTAAGCACTGGAATAAATTGCCTAGGGAGGTTATGGAATCTCCATCATTGGAGATTTTTAAGAGCAGGTTGGACAAACACCTTTCAGGGATGGTGTAGATAATACTTAGTCCTGCCATGAGTGCAGGGGACTGGACTAGACGACCTCTCGAGCTCCCCTCCAGTCCTGAAATTCGATGATAGAACCCCAGAAGGGGGGAACTTCTCTGTGACTGGGCTGGAGGGCTAAGCCCTGGAAAGGAAAGCGCTGCAGCTCGGAGCATGAGAGAGGCCATGGAGCGAGTGAGGGGAGTGATGGGCTGAGCAACCACAAGAAGAGGTGTCAGACTATGTGGCGAGCTAATCCCCAGATGGGTCACTAGGAGATGCCAGAGCAGTAAGAGAGCACCCCTCTGTTACATGCGGCAAGGGAGCTTTAGGTTAAATGTTCAGAAAATCTTTCTAACCCTCAGGGTAGTTCCGTTCTGGAACAGGTTTCCCAGGGAGGTTGTGGAATCCCCATCACTGGAGCTTGTTAAGAACAGGTTGGACAAACACCTGTCAGGGATGGTTTACGTTTACTTGGTCCTGTCTCAGCGCAGGGCTGGACTTGATGACTTCTCAAAATCCCTCCCAGCCCTACGTTGCGATGATCATGCAATCCACACAGCTCTGCACTTTTTCCAAATAACCTCTCAGCATTCTTGGCAGATATCCTGTGGTGCAGTGTTCCGGCGCTAGGCTCTATGCATTCTGGGATTTCTCGCATACCTTTCAGCGTGTTGGAGGGGGGAGGAAAGGATGGGTCTCAGAAGACACTCACCTAAAATAACTAAAGGGCCAGGTCATCGGCTGGGGGAAGTCGGTTAGCTCAAGGGAGCTATGCTGATTTACATCAGTAGAGGATCTAGCCCAGTAAGTCAGTCAGTGCTGAACTGAAAAACCTCCTGCTATTCCAGTCCTAACTGCAAATGCCTCTTGTCAATGTAGCTTGATCCTGACCTGCAGCAGCCCCAATATTCCAGTACCGGACCATACAAAGCATTTCTGCCTCAGTGCACCTCAATCCTGATTTGCAAACCCCTTTGCTGCTGTGTAGCTGGGGCCTTTTCTGAACAGAGTGAACCAACAGTGCCAGATTATGGCGTGGTTTTGTGACATGTATAAACGTTCCCTCAGCCTGGCCTGAGATACCAGACTCAAGGCCGACCCCTCTCCTTTGTCCGACTGTAAATGTTTACATTAAATCCAAGGATTCCACTGAATTCTGAGCCCAGACAATGAGAATATTAATCAGGCTATAGAAACCAGGAAGAGTGAAAGCACTAACCAAAATGCCAAATAAGGAATTAGTTCCAGAGACCAGGGAGAGACAAAACCCACATTTAACTTCTCATTCTAATGGCTGTAGAAGCTCATCTCACCGCAGCTGAAGAGTGTTTATATATCTGCATTATGGCAATGTTTGTGCTGGAAATGGGGCCAAAGTGTTTTGAAAAGGGAAATGAACAAAAAAATAAAAATAAAAAATGGCAACACGGAACAGATTTAGGGAAAGGCAGGGGAAGCCAGAGGGTGAGAGATGCCTGCTTATGCCTTAGGGACAAAGACACTGACGAGCTCATGATTATTTGTTTTACAGTAGAGTGCTCATATCCCAATTAAGACCAGTTGGTGTGTGCTGTACATATGTATAGTAAGAGACACTCCCTGCATCAAAAAATGTATAATCTAAATAGTCGAGCTAGAGCGTCAAAAAGATTTATTTTCCTTATTTGACAGAAGGGGATCTGTGACCCAGGGAAACTAAGGACTCGCCTTTACTGCAGAGTTAATGGGAGTGTTGCTCCTAACTCAAGCCCTGTTCACATACAAAAACCCTTAACATGAGTGTGGTGGTTGGCCTGAGAAGGGGGTATAGGCTGATTCTCGAGTTAGCACAGCTCGTCAGCTGCTAACACAACCAGATTGTGCTGTGGACACAGGCTAACGTCGCTCGAGTGCTGCCCATCCTTCAATGCCTCCCCACAGTTCCCCCCATGTGGCCTTAAAGGACGGACAAGTTCTCTCCCACAATCCACTGGGAAAGCATTCATAGAGCAGCTCAGCTCACTGCCATGTGAAGACCCAGGGGGTGTGCCCCCAGAAGTCATAGAATAGAATCATAGAATATCAGGGTTGGAAGGGACCTCAGGAAGTCATCTAGTCCAACCCCCTGCTCAAAGCAGGACCAATCTCCAGATAGATTTTTATACCCCAGTTCCCTAAATGGCCCCCTCAAGGATTGAACTCACAATGCTGGGTTTATCAGGCCAATGCTCAAATCACTGAGCTATCCCTCCCGTCCCAGCGCCCCACACACAAGTGAGAGCAGTGCCCATGTGGGTGTTATTTTGTGGTTGGGCTGCTCTCACTCAAGCTGGGCTAGCTGGAGCAAACTCTGCAGTGAGGAGAGCCTTGGTACTCTCCCAAGTCCCACAGGGAGGCTGTGGCAGATCTGGGAACTCAAGCCAGATTTGCTCAGCGCCAATCCGGCGTCTTAACCGCGCGACCATCATTCCTCGTCACAACACGCCCATTTGGTTCATAAATCCTGGGACTGTGAGTGGAGCGTTTGAAACAGCCCCTAGCATTTACCCCCACTCCTTAGTGCGTGAGACCCTTTTCACTTCCATGCGCTTGGTTTGATGACACAGCAGCAGTGGGATGCTCTTGTTGTCAGATGATGGCTGCCTCTCCCATCCAGTTATGGTCAGTTGAACGTTGCCATCTAGGCAATCCGCAGGTCTTCATACCCCGACCTACCGGGCACTGAAAACTGGCTCTTGCAAAGGGGATAGATACCCAGGCATGTGTAAGACACCCAGGCCTCCTGTACATCCCATCTGTAGAATTAGCCATTCAGCTCCTAGGAGAGGAGTGGGAAGTTTGGGAGGGATCGTACACTAATCTCCAAATTCCTGATTAAATCCAGGACCATCGCCGGTCCTTATGTCAGGACTTGATTTCCCATGGCTATAACCCAGACCATGCAGCCACAGCCATGGCGTGCTTTGGTCCAGTTGCATAAGGCAGCTGCGACTGCTCCATTCGGATTGGCTGGGACACTTTCAAGTTACTCTTTTAATTGACGGAATCATCCAAGGTCTGGAGGAGCCAAAATCCGTGCAGGCTAAAGCAGGCTATGGATAAGACCACAGCCCAAACAGAGAGGCCAGGCTCTAGCCCATCCTTGTGCTCATTGCCTGCATCGTAGTGCGGATAGCAGCCACTGCAGAACCTCCACTCCCCTTCCTATGCATGTGGAGATGGCGGGCAGGGCCGAGAAGAGTTGGAGCCTTGGCTCCTTTCTCACCAGTGTGCCAAGGGGAAGTCATCTGCTGCCAGTACCTTGCTGGTCCAGATTAGTGGCCTCCTAAGCAAGGGGGACACAAGGAACCAGATAGTGACTCTGAATCACAGCTTGGTTCCTAGCCTGCTCCTAGGGCAGCCCATGGCTGGGTTTCATTCAGCATTTGTGGCAAAGCCACTATTTAGCCCAGAATATAGTAGGTGGACGTATCTGGCCTTGTGAGGACAGATGGGATCTGACTCTTTCCTCTCCCTCACCAGCCTCTGCAAGATTTTAGGGAAACACAAAAGTGCAATATGCTCTTCATAATTGTCAATACACTTCATGTCTTCCAGATACTCCGGCTCTATTACCTTAATTGCTTCCCTCTCCACACTTTATTTTAAGGTGAGCATTAATTGATTTCTAACTGTAATCACAATTATGGTGTGTTATCCTGATTAATGTTAGGCTTGATTAATAGATAAGGTGCCACTGTTTTCCCTTTTTGAGGAAGAGATGAAATATGTTTTTACTCCATGGCTGAAGTGCTAATTTCACTGGAGAATGCGGCGCTAATGCAAGGCAATTAATCATCTATTTTGGTAATTCACGGTAGTAAAATCATCAGTCATGATGACACAAAAGCAGTGCATCCCAATGTGCTCTTGTAGATTAAACCAGTGTCCCGCAATCTTAATACTTAGCTCAGCTGTTATGTACTCTAGCTCTTTTCATCCCAAATTCTCAAAGGACTTGATAAAGGAAACTAAGTATTATTATCCCCCAGGTAAAGTGAGGTGACGTGACAGGCAGGTCACTGAATGAAATAATTTATTAATGGATTCAGTATTGGTAGGAAACAAGTAGGTAACATCTAGTGAATAATGACCTGAGACCCATTGATATCCTGGGAGGGGCTTCCAGAAGTTTAGTTCAGGGGGTAAGATAGGTTTTGAAAGGCAGGTCCCATCCTCATCATCCAACTATGTGCTCCTCTAGAGCCATATAACTTGGAAATTATAATATTATTTATTTGTGTGTCAGTATTAATTAAAGGCCTCAACTGAAATCAGAGCCCTATTGGGTTCAGTGCTGTACAAACACAATAAGGGAGAGTGCCTGCCCTGAAGATGCTAATAAATTGGAGACAGTTCAGAGAAGAGCCCGGAGAACAGTTAGAAAGCATGCCTTGTCGTGATTGCCTCAAAGAGCTCAATCTATTTAAGTTAACAAAGAGAAGGCTATGGGGTGATTTGATCACAGTCTATAAGTATCTACACGGGGAACAGATATTTAATAACAGGCTCGTCAGTCTAGCAGAGAAAGGTCTAGCACAATCCAGTGGCTGGAAGTTGGAGTGAGACAAATTCAGACCGGCAATAAGGTGCACATTTTTATTGGTCAGAGTAATTATCCACTGGAACAATTTGCCAAGGGTTGTAGGGGATTCACCATCACTGGCTGTTTTGAAATCAAGAGTTGCTGCTGTTGTAAAAGCTCTGCTCTAGGGATTATTGTGGGGCAGGTCTCTGGCCTTTGTTACACAGGAGGTCAGGCTAGATGATCACAATGGTCCCTTCTGGTGTAGGAATCTCTGACAATCTTATAATCTAAATATACGAGACAGAAGAAGGATAAGAGAGAAAGGAAGGATTATTATCCCCATTTTATCGGTAGGGAAACTGAGGCATAGAGATTTGCCCAAGGTTACCCAAGACAGGAATTGAGCCCAAATCCCTTGGGTCCTGCCGATATCCCAATTCCCTCCTCATCACTAACTTGCCCCACACCTGCACAATGATGCCAAGAGCCAGAGGCTCGAAGGGGGTCAGGAGTGGTTCACAGGCTGCAAACATTTAAAAACTACATCTTCTAAATCAGCACCTTTTTAGAGCAAGCGTTTCTTCTTCTTCCCTTCCTGGCAAATGTCAGCTCAGAACAAAAAGAAAAGTGAAGAAATAGCAAGTCGGAGCCTTAATTACAGGGCGGCAGCATTTCAAAGGGATAAAATTAGAACGGTTACCCCCAAGCCGAGGAAAGCAAAGCAGCGACCTGAGCCGATGCATCCCAACCGTCTCCTGTATTCTCCACATCCTGGGCGAGTCAGGAAATAGCACCCAGTGTGCTCTGTCTGATTACTGCTTAAATCTTCCAGCTAACCCTCCCCCAACCCCAGCTTAACCAGGTCTCATGCCATAAGGGACCAGGAAAAAGAAGATTAAGCTCTATCTTTTGAGATACAGTATTGTCCTAAGTCATTGCTCCCTGGGTAAACCACGGTCAAGGCAATCGGCCATCAGCTTCCTTGGCCCTAGAGAGGCAGGATGCAGAAATCTATTTCTACTGACAGTCTGTGTCCCTGGACAAACTTGGGAAGGGCCTTTTCCCTGCTCCGCTGAAGCTACTGTAGCCAAATGTACAGAAGAGTAATTAGATCAGGGTAGATTCTCTGCTCTCCGCTACTAGCATTGCACAGACACCTTCATTAGCCCAGCTCCCCAGGACGGTTTTGACAAGGCGCCCTTATGTCATTCAATTGTTCATTATTTGTACTGTGGCAGTGGCTAGGAGCCTCAGTCATGGAGCAGGGCTGTGTCAGGTGCTGTACAAACACAGAACACAAAGATGATCCATGCCCCCAAAGAGTTCACAATCCGAGTATAAAACAAGAACCATTGTGGTGACAGATGGATGGGAGCACAAAATCACAGACTTCATGTCTGCCCAGCTCCTTTCCCAGGGGGGCTTGCTGAAGTGACAGTCAAGGCAGCAGGCAAAGATTCATATTATTGGCCTGGCCATCACAGTGATGTTTTCACCATGAAATATTTATTGCTTTAGCTCTGAATTTCCCAGGGGGGTTTGGCAGCAAAGAGACAATCCCCATCGCTGGTGTATCTCAACATAGCTCCATTGAAGTAAGTAGTGGTACCCTGATTTTCACCAGCTGAGGCTCTTTACTTGTTCTTTGTACCATACCTGTGCAGTCATATGACTGACAGGGAGACTGCCAAGAAAGAGGAGCTCCACACAGGATTTTCTTGACTATAAAGCCGTGACATCTCGAGCTGGGAGCATAATCACTGCAAAGAGGCTGATAACGGTCTCGCACAATTGCTGTGTAGAATCAGAGTCCTTTGTTATTCGGAGCCCTTTGTTATTAGCGCTCGCATCAGAGCAATCACATTTATTTGGAGAAGAATGGCAGCCCGTCAAAACACCAGGCAACCAGGAGATACCACCAGAAGAGATAGAATTGTTCCAGCTGCCTTCTCTCCCTCACCGAAGGGCCAATAAATTTCTCCCAGGTGTCCGGAGTGTTTGTCCGGCGTATGCGTGCATGTTCTCATGATGGCAGGCAATGGATCTGTTTGACGGGAAACAATAGGCAGTAACTAAACACAAAGATCCATTTTTACAGCAGGCAGATCTGATGAATAGGTGTGCAGAAGCTGGGAACCTTAACTGTGCTTATACAGAGTGCTGTTATCGCAAAATAAACACTCCGTTCTGTGGGAGCACAGTAACCCTGTGAGGACTGGAAGGGCCTGTTTTCTCCTATAATTATTATTTGAGCGGCTGGTTGAAAAATTTTCGATGGTGCAGTTTTCCATCAGAAAATTCTGTTTGATGGAAATCGAAATGTTGCGCGGGATCATGTTGATTTCGACGAGTTCGACAACATTTTTGTAATGTTTTAAAACAAAATGGAGTATTTCATTACGAATTCTCATTTCATGTCCGTTTTCTTGTTCCATTTTGTTCTGACTTTATTTTTACTTTTAATATTATATTATCATTTAATATTTCAGGGGTGTGTATATATGTATAATATTTAATGTTTCAACATTATCTAAATGAAATGTTTTGATAGGGTTGTTTAGATCTTTCTGGAACTAAAGATTCTGGAATTTTTGTTTGTGGTAAATTTTCAATTTTCACCATTGCACCCCAAAGCGGGAGGATGGGAAGCTTCAAAATGTCAGCCTTGCCCAGGGAATGGAAATTCAATTTTCCAGCCAGCTCTAATTATTTGTATTCCAGTCGTGTCTAGAGGCCCCAACTGAGATTGGGAACATTGTTCTGCTAGGTGCTACAGAAAGATTTTAGAGACAATCTTGGCTAGGGATGTATAAGAGCCTCTTGTTAATGTGTCTGACAAGCTCTCAGAACTGAGCTACTGTTCTGATTCTAGGCATGTCTTAGCAAAAGCTTCTGGAAATGTGAGAAAACAAGTCTGTCATTTCCCATGTTCAAGCCAGCCTGAGTTTCATTCCTGCAAACCTCACACCATTCAATACAAATATGACTGAGTGCAGTGATACAAATACAAAGCACGCTTATTTTAAAGAGTGGCCTTTGGGCAGTATGTGAGGACTGTGTATTAGCCGTATATAAGCTAGAAGGAAAAGAGAGCATTTTCCATAAGGCTTAAAGGGGAGAAGCGATTTGAAGAGAATTTCTCCATCTCGCATCTAATGGTAGAGGAGGAATGTGCGATGGGGACAGGGGGGACGGGACAGGCCAAGAGTGGAGGCAAGACAAAAGCTGGTGAATGTAGAAGGAGATGGATAGGAAGTCAGAGAGATGGGGCAGAGAGGGTCCATTGAGGTTTCGTTTTTTTTAAGAGGAAGACATTTTTGAACTCCAGCTGTAGTTGGGCAACAAGTCAGAGAAGAGGGAAGACACTGGGGAGGTTATATGGATTCATTTCTGAAGGGAAAATGGGTGTCAGATACTTTAGAGACAGTCCTGGCTGGAGCTGGCTGCAACACAACTGGTTGGTTGGTCGGTTTTCCTGTGAAAATTTTCAAATGAAAAGTTTAGTTTCTTTTTCCTGTGGAAAATTTTTGAAATGAAAGAAAAATGACCCCTTTTTTTTTTAATTTGAATCTCAACAAACATTTTCTATTCAAATGAAATTAAGTTTTCAATTAGTTTCTCAAAAGCTGAAATGTTATGGTTTTCGAAAACCAAACCAAAGTGAAAAATACCATTTGAAACACAAAACAAAAATGTTCATTTCATCTTGAAATGTTGATATTTGGGTGTTGGGGTGGGGGAGGAAAATCCACTTTGTCTTACTTCTTGATGTCTCTTCATTTTTTCAATGGAAAAAAGTAAAAAAGTGAGAGAGAATGGGGTTTTGCCCATGGAAACAAAATTAAATATTTCACTGAAAACCAAAAAGATACAACAACAACGTCAAATAAAAAGAAAAAATGTTAATTTATTTTGGGGTTTTTTTAATTAAAAGATTATTATTGTTTGACATTTACATCCCAACCAATCCCTGGCCCAAAGAGCTTACTTACCTTTTTTTGGACCAATAATACTTTAGAAGTTATTTGAATGACAAGAAGACATAGGTAAATCGTTTCAGGCACAAGGGAGGTTGTGTAAGAGATGCTATGAGGGTTATTTGATGTAGCTAAGAACCCAACTACAATAATTTTGTTTACATCCTCTTTAAAGACTTACTCCTACCATGCTACTTGAATTTAGTTGACTTGTAGATAGCCTGCCTGTTGTTCCTCTTCCCCTAAAATCTGCCAACTTCTCTCCCCATCCTTAGACCATGATTCAGTTTAAGATTTTGGGTCTGCTCATGTGCTTAAAGTTAGGCACATGCTCAAGTACCATGCTGAATCGGGACCTTAGATTATAAGCACAGATCGTCCTTGAGTGCTAGGAAAACATCTAGGATATAGCAGGTGCTATCACAAATAATATTAATAATCTCAGAAGACCTTATAACTGTGGGAAGGAACAGATTTGTGTGATCCAACAAATATTATAGCCCCGATCAGAACACTTCCCAGTGAAAGATTAGGAGATTTCCAACCCAATGGGATGATAAATATGACCATGAGGCCTCAACCTTTCAGCCTTTCCCACAGTTTTAAGTGAAAATACATTATCTGGGTTTGTAAAAACATGACGTAGGGCTAAGAAAGCTGGATAAATGCATACGCTCTCCAGACGAAATCGTTCGCCATCAGGGTTATAAAGATGTCACTTGCCTTTATTTATTTGGCTATCTCCTGTGGCTGAAGTGATGGACAGCACTTCAGTCCCCAATTTCTGTGCTTTCTTGGTTTGGTTGCCGGGCTGTATTTTTATCTCTATATATTTTCCTTCTGCTGAGAGTTATTTCCTGCAGTCCATTAGGAAGGCTGGAAGAAGGGGTGCAGTTATAGTTAGAGCTATTTATACTCCTCATTTCCAGCCACGTTGTTTTTCTCATGGAAGAGCAAATCGGTGAGTTATAGATCTCCCTGGTAGTGAAAGACACATCTCCTTTCATCACAGAAATGCTGTGTTGTGAATGACCCCGAAACAAACAGCAAGAGAGCCCCTTTTACTTGTGCTGGAACTAGGGGTGTTGGGGGTGCTGCTGAACCCCTGCCTTGAAGTGGTTTCCATTATATCCAGGGTTTACAGTTTGAGTCAATGGCTCTCAGCACCCGCACTATACACATCGTTCCAGCCCCGCTGGGGACATGACCTGTGTGCAGAGTCTGATTCCGCTCTTGTGCAAGTTCAGCAGAACCCCACTCAAATAATGAAGTCACACTCTTGAAACTTGGAGCAGAATTTGGTCCATTTTGCTGTAGGCAGCGGTAAATATTGCTCTCCAACCTCAGCTGTTTTACGGTATGTGGCTGCTGCTGCTGACCTGCATTTTGTGTTCATAATTCAGAGATTTTTTTAAGGCCAGAAGGGACAATTAGATCCATCTAGTCTGACCTCTTGTACAACACAGACCTGAGAATCTCATCCAATTACCCCTGTACTAAGCTCAACAACTGATCTTTGGCTAAAGAATGTCTTTCAGAAAGGCATTCAGGCATGATACAAAAGCTTCAGGAGATGGCAAATCCACCATTTCTATTAGTGGCTTGTTCCATTGGTAAATCGCCCTCATTGATGAAAAAGTAATGTTTTGTGTTTCCCTAGTTCCTTCCATTTAAGTAGCTCAACATGCTTGGTGGAGACGAATGTATAAACCCTCAGCCCTCCCTCATCCCCTTCTTGCCGGGTTTTAAGTGGATGTTAATTCCCCCAGTGCAAAAAGATGGTGCCTCTCTACAGCAGGGGGTTAAACCCTCTCTACCCCTATTGCTGGCTAATGGTGGCTGGAACCCTTGGTGTAGACAAAGCCTAAGTATCATTATTAATTAACCCCACAGATTCCGCCCCGGAACACATGGCATTGTCAGTTTGGTTACAATGTCATAGCCTGAGCCTGCTGAATTCAATAAGTCCCAATTGTACGAGTGGAAAGAACGATCAGGTTTATTTAAAAGATAAAAGCCTTACCCAGGACTATGCACACACGCCCACGTACACACACACACACACACACAAAACCAAAAATAGGAGTGTGTTCCCTTCTATCTGCTTCCCCTTCAATCAATTGGTTTCTTCCCCTCTCAAAGGAAGCTGGGATGCCTGGTGGACCTTTTGAAAATGCTCAGCAGATTTTATCCTGATTGCCCGGCTCTTAGAGAAATGTCACAGACCAGGCCCCGGCCCTTTCATTCCCAATCCCGCTGATGTTTCTGGGCTTGCCTGTTAATACAAAAACAAGCTAGATCAAGGCTCTGTTGGAGTGGGAGGCAGGAGTCTAGTAGGTACTGGCGTGCTCCATGGAGGCCTCTGCTCATCATTTTCCATTGTCACGCTGTTCCAGCGCACTGTGTAGCTGTGACACACAATGCACCAGAAAGCTCCATCGGGCCGTGGTGCCACATCAAGCTAATGGCTGCCTACTCTGTGGGGTGTCAGGACCCGACAGCCCTCTTGGGCTTTGCAAGATCTGGAGCTACGGTGCTTAGCCTGCCCAGTGCATGTCAATTGGCATTTACTTCCTGGTCTGCATTGCATGCATTGGTAACCATACTGCATTAGGTTCATATGAAGGAGCTGGTCTGGTTGAATAAGGGTGCAGCTCTGAGCTGCCACCCAGAGAATCCAAGGCCGGGGCAGTGGGGAAAGAGGGTCCCTCCTCTTGCACCTGGGAATGCAGCAGAGCAAGCAAACCTCAACTCCTTGGGGGAAAGAGGGTATGGACTCACCCTCTCTGCTGCCACATTTAGCCAGCCAGAGAACAAATATCATTGGCAGACTCCGGAGGGATCTGTAGCCAGCTCTCCTAATTCATGGTGATATGGGGACTCTTCAGAGAAGATGGGGAGATCCTGGAAGAACCCCCAAAATCACCCCAAGGAACAATCCAGTAGAGTGGGATGGTCAAACCCACGTCTCCCCCACAACGACATTTCTGAGCCATTGAGCCTACATCACTTCTCTGTAGATTAATACCATCCTGCATGCCCCCAGCAGGCTGTGGACTTGTCTTAGTTCTGCCCTTCATCTCTGGAGTCCTTCAGCTGGAATGCAAAACAGGGTGGATTTAAAAAAAACCAACAAACTGCTGCAAGGAGGAAGAAGATTTCTGCTGTGTCATCATATTAAATGTCAATTTGACTGCTGGACCAGAATTTATAGCTTTTAGCCCTGCTTGTCAGCCAAGGCACAATTATGAAAATATCAACAGGGAAGGCGAGCCCCTTGATCGATTTGTCTCTTGTTATCCCACTTGGCAGCAGGAATCTAGAGGTCAGATACCAAACTGATCATCTTTGTTATAAATAAAGGCTGGCGTGCCCATCGGTACTTGCTTTTGTTCTCTCATGTCTGCCAGAAGTTGCAGTAGATGTGGCTGCAGATTCTGTGGCCTGTCTCCTTGGGAAATCGCTTTCCTATTGCATAGCCTGTGTGTTTCAGGGTGGACTCACAACTGTGTTTAGAAGGGGGAGCCTTTTCTCTCTCATGAATGCAACGAGCTTTCATTGCTCAGCTGGTTTTTCACATATGCCTCCTTTTGCCCTTGTCCCTCACTAGGGGAGGAAATATATTGATGAAGATAGATCCAAATTGTGCTGACAGTTACACCAGGATGGAGTTACTGAGTTCACACTGCTGTAACTAGAGCAGAGTCTGGCCCCCTAGAATCTATTTGACAGGAGAAAAGTTCTAACTTGACTGACAGATGCCAAGAGGTCTCAGCTGACCTTCAGTCCCTATCAACTGCAGAAAATTGTCTCACCAACTCCTCACAGCAAAGACAAGAGCTTTCAAGAGAGACGACACAAATAGCAGGATACTTCATCTGCACCATTCCAAAAGCAGGGGCAAAATGGACAAGATTGTTGCATTATTTGTTATTAGCCGTAGATTGAAAACAGCTCTCATGCATTTTTCAGTTTGTTGCTCGGAAGGATAGTTTTGAGGTGAAGATGTTGGACTGGCACGTTGGAGATCTGGGCTTCATTCCTGGCTTTGCCACAGACTCCCTGCATGACCTTGGACAAGTCATTTAATCTCTGTCTCAGTTCCCACATCCATGAAATTGGGAGAATAATCATCCCTGTCTTGTCTGTTTTGTTAGTTAACTCTTTGAGGCAGGGACTGTCTTTCACTATGTGTTTGTACAGCACCTAGAACAATGGGATACTAATCTCAATTGAGGCCCACACTTGGCTATGGTGGTAATAATTATTATAAATGCCAATTGATAATTGTTTATCTCTTTCTTTAAGTGCCCCGAGGCAGCATGTCTGGTGGACAAATGGAGCCTTTTCTCTCAGTTTAGCTGACACTAGGTTCAAGAGGAGAAAGAGTCACTCTCATCTCCAGGTCACATTGAAAAACCTTCTGCCTGGCCTAAAAGACTGAGGGAAATTGATTCTAAATTAGATTAATCCTTAAAAGCTTCTGCCAGAGAGAACTCAGCTGGTCATATCCCAGCAGCCTCTCTGTCATTTGTAACAAGAGGTGCATCTTAATGTCATGTACTAGCGTCACAAGGAGCCTTCTATGTCCCCAGGGCCGGATTTACACCTTATGCATCCCTAGGCACAGCATCTTCAATGCCCCCCCCCCCCCCACACACACACACACACATCTGACCTTCATGCTGCACACAGTGATAGAGAGGTAAGGCGCTCCTAGAACACTGGCGCCCCGAGGCACATGCCTCATTGGAAATCCGGCCCTGCATGTCCCAAGATAAAATTCAACTCTTCCACAGTTTGTGGGCATGTAGATCCATGGTTTTGGTTCAGCTCTTTCTCTGATCTTATCAGAACAGAAATCGATCCGATGAGAGACCAGGCTGCATAGAAAATTATTGGCCATGTGAGTTGATTATATCTATTTATTGATTTATTTTATTTATTATTTGCATTACAGTAGCATGTAAAAGCCACGACTGGGATTGTGCTAGGTGCTGTACAAACACTTAGATTGTAAGCTCTTTGGGACAGGCACTGCCTTTCTTTTCACTGCGTTTGCACAGCGCCTAGCACAATGGAGTCCTGGTCCAGGAGTGGGGCTCCTAAGGATTATCGCAATACAAATAAACAACACTATTAGTTAGAGAGAGAGCCTGCCTCAACAGGCTCATAATGAGTGACAGTGTGAACTGTCATAGGGCCGGGAGGGGAGAATCCCAAGCAGCTGACTCCAATTAATCACTCCTCTCAGAGGCTGCTGGGAGTGGGAGGAGCCTGGGGCCTATATAAGCCAGACCCAACTCATACCGGTGAGGGAGAGGAAACACCAGGAAGACTGAATGGCAAGAGGAGAAAGGGGCAGGAGGAAAGGCAGTCACCTTAAAGAAAAGGTACAGAGTTTAGGGCAAGTTGGGGACAGCTGGGGCCTGCCTCCCCAGGAAACTTTGGACTTGCCTGAGGGATAGGAGAACTTATGCGGAAATGGGACAAAAGACTTTGGATGTAGATGATGCTAAACTAAATACTGACATGCCCCTTTTATTAAGTACCCCTGTGTCCTTTCTCCCCACCTTTTCTTTAAGGGTCAGGACACCCAGGCCCACCAGGCAATGCTTGGTGACATTTGGGGCTTAGCCAGAGGGCCAAGTCACACCTTACTGATAGTCTGCAGAGCTCCATGGTGCCGGTGAGCGTGGACTAGCTGACACCATCTAACCAGACACAGAGAAAGGCAATGTTGTCTCTGTTTTAGAGATGAGGAGCTGAGGCACACAGAGGTGTTGGGTCACATTTTGAAAGGACCTCGTATCCAAAGGCTCCCATGGTTGTCACACAGGGAGGGGAATTCTTTATTATTTGTATTGCAGTAGTTCCTTAGAGCCTTAGTCATGGATCAGGACTATATTGTGCTCGGCGCTGTACAAACACAACACAAGGCGTTCTCTGCCCCCAAAGACATTACAACCTAGGTATAAGATTAGACAGATGGGGGAGCACAAGGAACCAATGAGACAATATTGGCAGTTGTCAGAGTACACCAGCGGCCTAACCATTGTCAAGTTTTTTGTAGGCATCTCAGCAACAGAGAGTTTTGAAGGCTGATAATGAGTTAGTTTTGTGGATGTTTATGGGGAATTCCTTCCAAGCGTGAAGGGCAGCAGAAGATTCTGTTTTTCTCAGTGGGAGATGAGCACTTTTAAAATCTAGCTACTTATTGAGATGCCTAAACAGGAACTGAGCTCCTTAGAAAATCTGGTCCCAGTAATGGGTGCTGAGCCCCTCTGAAAATCGCAGCCTAAATGACTTGCCCAAAGACACACGGTCAGTCTGTGGCAGAGCAGGAACCAAATCCAGATCTCCTGAGTCCCAGCTCAGTGTCTTAACGGTAAGCCCATCCTTCTTCTCAAATGAAAGCTCTCATCCCCAAATTTTCCTGTCATGTGCAAATCCCTCTTTCAAGCCCATCCTAGCTAGGACAGTATGTCACACACAAGTACACCACTGCACTGATCCCACAATTACTTCTCCCCTAGTAAGTTATTTTAAAAACCATCACCTCCTGCTATTTGATTGTAAATGTTTTATTAATTTACCTTATGATACATTTATGATACTTGCATGCCATTAATTTCTAACAATATATTTTTGAGCCACCCATCCGTACTGAGAGGCTGGGCTCTTAAATAATCTGCCTTCACTTCATTACAGTTTATTATTATATTTCAGTCAGTGTGTACAGTGCAAATTAGGAAACCTGCAAAGCTTTCTCATCACAGGAATAATTACTGCCTGGTTGCCTAGAAAGTGGGGTTGTGGGGGAGGTAATCCGTGCTAATTGAAACAGTAAAATATGTGCAGTTGGAATCAGCCTGTTCAATACCCTGAGAAAAACCCACACAGCCTCCTGAATTCTACTCTGATCCTCTGGATTATAAATTCTCTTCCTTTCTATCTTGCATAGAACTTTTTTTTTTTTTGAAAACGCAAAGTACTGGTATTAATTATTTTAAGACTTTTTTGGCAGTTGTTTTCTATAATTAAATTCTGCTCCCCTAGGGAACTTCACATTGTTTGGTTTCCCTTTTCTTGTTTCTTTCATGAAATGAGACGCAAAAGTGAAGTTTGATTCCTGCCTGTTCTCAGGCATTCACTTTACTCCCTCTTCCTTTTGAAGGTCACAACCACAGAAACCCAAGAATTTCATTCTTCAGAGCTTCAGCACAGGGGATAGGAAGGCAGCAGCTTTGTTGCCAAGCTTGGGCTGTAGAAATGGGCTGGTCCTGACCCATGGAATCATAGAAATCAGAAATGGAAAAGGTCTGACTTCAGGGCAGCTCCACAAGGGTACAAGGATCCGCACTTCTTGATCCATTTGCCAGACTGGAGCCCGAAGCTGCAAGCTGTTTGGAACGTGAACTACTCAGAGTCCATACCACACCTAGTGCCACGGTGAGCTGATTTAGTTGGGGCCACCAAGCATAACATAAATAATGAATAATCATTGTTCTCTACATTATCAAGAGCGTTGTTTAGGCTGACTTTAAATACACCAAGCAATGAGCTTTCCACCCCTTCCCTTGGGAGACTATCCTGCTCTCCAGTGTCCTGACTTTGTTCCTGCTGTATATTCCTATGCTCAACTTTTATCCCACAATCCTTCAGACCCCCTGACAGTTCTTCTCCCTCCTTAATGCTGACACCCTTTGCAGCTTTGTGGAGGGTTATCATGTCCAAGGCTCGTCATTGTTCAGCCAAGCTATGCCTATTGGCTCAGATTCTCAGCCATACTGGGGCTGTTTTGCCTCTACCCACCAGTGGAAAGTGGCTGTAATGTCATCAGATACAGTCGGTGGAGGATTCCCCCTGAATAAGGAAATCCTCTGGTTGCATAAAGCCCCTTCAGTTGCTTCTACCCCACCTGTTTCCTGGCCTCCAGCATCAGAGAGGTGGACGGGGGGGAAGGGGATATGGCTGGAGTGCCTCTCCTTTCCAGAGGTCCCCACCTTTGCCCTGCCCTCCTGAGCTGTGCCAAGCCTGGGACTGAGTCTAGGATCTGGGCCATTTAGTTCCGTTAATCTCTCCTTGCAAGTCAATCCTTCCAGTCCCTCAATCATTGTCCAAGCCCCGCCTGCTTGGCAGCTCTCTGGACAGAGCTGTGCTCTGCTTGCAGTGCACGGGATTATTTATTGGCCCATTAAAATGTTTTATTAACTGAGTATTCAAATTAAGACATTCATGTCTATTTCCGTGGGTCTTTTCCAGCTGTAATTGAATTCTCCTGGCCCTGGATAAAAAAGCCTATAAAGTCAGTAACTGATACTGTGATGCTGCCTGCTGTTGACATTGAAAACATCCTGCTAAATGCTTTGGGGGGGGGAGCACTACACAGTTTGACCCTATTGAGCAGTAGATGTTGTGTGAAAAAGATGTCACAATTGTATAGCCAGCTGCATTTCCCTGGACGTGTTAGTTCTGCTGCGGCTGGCCTATACCTGAGCACTCCCATCCTAGTACTGGACTTTCCAGGGTAACTACTGAGTTTCCTGTTCTCGTTCTCCCTCCCTCTTGTGGAAGTCGGTGGAGTGACACAACTGCAAAACCAGACTAAGTCGAGATGGCATTGTCAGGGCACGGCCGGGGACCGCCTGGGCTCAGTACTCTCCTGGAACATAGACCTTTGAGTTCCCAGGGTCAGCACAGCTGGGCGACTGGCCACGGAGCAGGAACCAGCACCGGCTGGAGCAGCTTGTCAGAACTACTAGCCAACTAGGAGTATTCCCAACAAGGTAGCGACACTGAGCAGACTGGAGTAGCTGCTTTCATGAGGAGCCTATATACCTGTGTTAAGGATCACCTGGTTGGACCCTTGCTTGTGGGTTGGCTGGACCCTTAGGATGCTCAGGGAATTACCTCAGATGACTCATCAGGCTCAGCTCACTCAGAACACCTAACTACCTTCATCCCTGTCTACAGTCACCCATTGAGTGAGGACAGACTTCACCCCACGGAGCCTCCTGGCTCACTTGTGTCCAACTCAGCCCTAACCATGGGGCTTGTGACCTTGTGCAGACAGGTGAAATTCACTGTAAGATCATTGTCATGGTGTCACAGTGATGGAGCCATGCATAGGGTGGAGATTCAGAGGCTGGGGTTTCCAGGGAGGCCTACGAGAGTTAGTTGCCTAACTTCCATTGAATTCCAGTGGGATGTGGGTGCCTAAACCCCTTAGGCTCTTTTTGAAAACCCCAGCCACAAGTTTCTGAGGTGCATCTTTAGAACAATATGTATGGGTTTAATCACCAAACAGTCCTCAGATTCATGCTCATAGCAGCTGCAGGGTATTGAATATTGTCTCTTTGGATAGCCTGATGGAATAAAGGCCACTTTGCCTAAATCAGCCTTTGCATTTTTGCAAAGTGGGTGAAGCTGCCATCTGCTAGGGAGGCTGAAGAACAGAGCAAAGGGCAATGGAATGTTCCCACGGTTCTATTGTCGATGCTGGCATAGAAGAGTAGATCCTGCCAGCTCAGATCTGGGTATCAATTGGCTTCCACATGGAAGTGGTGATTCACTCGTTCCTGTACATGTGAATGTAGCACCTCCAGAAGAGTGCAGGGTTGGACTTACAGAGACATGAACTTCTCCGATCCTTCCAAACTCCTTTCTCCTATAGCTAGTTTAAATGATATGCATTGTGCTTCCCTTGGTACTGTGGCCTGTATATTCTAGTGCCACTTACAGGTAAATTGTCTATTCCCCCCCCCCCCCCCCCCCCCAAGTAGAATCAAACCACTTCTCTAACTGCTTCTCTCACTTCCCAACATGACAGATAAAGCTGAGCTGTGACCTGGAAAATACATAACCACTTAAAACTGAAGGCAAACAAATGGTGCTTGCAGAAAAAGCTTATTAACATGGTACACCACTTTTTGATTGGAGCAAAAGGCAATACATTCCAAGTGTTCTACGAGGAGCAGAAAAACGGTGCTATGATGCGTTCGGCCAGGACTCTATCAGTTACTAGGGATTCCCAGGACTCTTGGGCAGGGGGAGACTGTCTCATTTAAGAAGTGTGGGCCAGACCATCTTTCTCCGGGAGGCCAGAGGGGCAGTGTCATCCAGTCGCTAGAACATTAGACTGAGATTCACGAAACCTGAGTACTACTCCCGGCTCTCTGCCCCTGACCTCCTGTGTGACCTTGGTCATGTCACCTCTTTGTGCTGCTGCTTCTCTTCCTCCTCCATTGCTTGTTTGGAGCAGGGGCTGCTTCGTACGCTGCATCTTTAGGGTGCTTTGCATAATGGAGCCCCTAGGTGCAACTGCAATACAGTTCATAATGATAAAGGAAAACTCTGCGAGGTTGAACTTACAAAGTGTCCTTCAAAGAGGGTCATGGCGTTTGGTAGGGGTGATGACTAGAGCCACATAAACAACTACGTTAGCAGCTGTTTCTTGAAAACTGGAGTGACCTACATTAACCATGGGGGTTTGTCCCTAAAGACAAGCCTTTTGATCAATGAATTCTGGACTGGAAAGTAAAATTCTTATTGCGCCATAGCAGACAGATATGCAAAGCATGGATAGAGGAACCCTCTGAGTTTTCATCCTTAATGTTTACTTTACTATAAATATGGTCCTAATTGCAATATCAACTTCAAAGCTCACTGGCCTTTATCTCCCAAGAATGCTTTGAAACCATCTTGCTTGGAAAACAGACACATTCCATTCAAAAAGCCCAAAGCCACGAAAGATTGGTCATGTCTCTGGGTAAATGCACAAGCTGTTTGGAGACACTAGCCTGCATTGTTCTTCTGTTTTACTTTGGAGATAGAAGGGCACGCAGCTTCATTCTGTGTATAAACGGTCTGACTTTCCCCCAAATATTGTTCTTTTCATGAGCTTGAAAATTTTCCCGGCTTCCCAAATCCGTTTGTTTAGCTCAGTATTCTCCAGGCAATACAGCAGTGAGGGGAGAGAGAGAGGCCCCGTGTTTCTTTTCATTCTTGAGCACATGACCTGTCTCTCTCTCCACAGCTTTTCTCAACTCTTTATCATAAGGAAGGCTGAAAAGCTTTGCCCATTAAGGGCCAGTTCAAAGCCCAATGAAATCAGTGGAAGTCTTTCCCACTGATCAGGATCAGACTCTAGCAAATTATCTAGAGAGCAGAAGTTTGGATAGTGCCTTGCAAGCAAAACTTGGGGCTGATTTTCAGCGGTACTGAGCACTCAGAACTCCAGCTGAAATTGGTAAGTGTGGGGAATTCTCAGCACCTATGAGATTTTGGAGGAAGTCAACAGACTGCAGAGGAGCCCTTTGTAAATCTCTCCATTAAAACGAGAGAGAGAGTGTGTGTGTTATTCCAAATCAGTTTTGATAATTCTGAAATGTCTCCTTTGTAGTCATTTCTTGGCTTTCCTGTCCCAAGGAACACATGTATGTAGAAATCTTAGCATCTGCCTTTGCCTGGGAGTCTGCAGTCCAAGTTCAGAGCATCCCTTTGTGCCCCTACCCGCATTTCCAGGATGTTCTTCTGAGTCTCCTCGGCGAGTTTTTAGAGAAGAGCCACGAGACCAGCGAAAGGATTGGAAAACATTCCATACAGCAAGAGACTCCAGGAGCTCAATCTATTGCGCTTAATAAAGAGAAGGTTGAGGAGTGGCTTGATCACAGCCTACAAATTCCCACACGAGGAGCAGAAACCTGATAATAGAGGTCTCTTCAGCCTAGTTCAGCCACAGTTATTGGACTTAAAGCAGGAATTAACTCAAGGAATAGGCCTTGGAATCTATGACCCCTTTTAGGGATGGAGGTGAGGGTTAGCCTTGGTTACCAGGGCTAACGCCGTAGTCTCAAGCCAGCCAAGGGCTGCCCTCGATGTGGGATCCTGCTTTGGGTGGTTTGCTTTCAGTCTGCGTCAGGGTCCTCTGTCCACAGCAGTGTAGTGCCCTTCTGCTTAGCTCACCTCTGTTTAACTTGATTGCTTTTAACACATTCCGAGAGGGAACGTACTCTGCACAGGGCCTGTGCACCACTTAAGTCCTCAATATAGATCTTAAGTGGAGGTGAAGTATCACCAAGATGCTGTGGGAATATTAGTCTTTTGGCCTGGTCCTCAGTTGATGTACATTGGCATAAGCCAAGTCAGTAGAGCTTTGCTGAGCTACGCTAGCTGAGGATCTGGCCCTCGATAGCAAATCGACGTATCTGTGTCAGCCTTTGTATGTTGCCCATGAAGTGTTTTATGTTTACATGTGGTCATCACCTAACCATAGGTAGTCAATAGATGGGACCAGGTAGCACAGCTGCCTTGGTGGGCAGAGAGACCGTGTTTCAAACACACCAGCTATCTTTCCATTTTACCTTTTCTTTGAAGACAGTGTGGCAGACACCACCTGGACAGAGCATTTCTTCCTTGGTTACATTTGCATTTTGTTTCTAATTTGCCATTCGGCTGTCTGCAAAGCCATTGTAACCTGTAATATTCAAATGGAATTCTTTGACTTTAAACCACTGTGATGTGGTCCACAATTAAAGCACATTTGGATGCAGTAGCAACGCCTCCTCCCTGCATTGTTAACAGCTTTTGCATGCAAAAAAAATGGTATTTTAAGTAAGATCAGTGACCATCAGCACAAGGCCCCTCATTTACACCCTAATTACCTAATGCTCATTATTACAACATAGGAGGATCACTCCTTTTAATGTACTGTCTGGATTTTGTCACTTCCAGTGTGTAAATAAGAACGTGGCAAATGTGTTAAAGGTTTTGAATGCTCTTCAGGTCTCAGCTCAGCAGCTCCCATTGAGTTCAGTGGGGAGCAAAGCTGCTCAGAGCCCTTGAAAATCAGGCCCTAAAGACTTATCTCTATGGCCCAGTTGACTGGAATAGCTATTACAGAATAACACCCTGTACGGGCACTCGGTTCTGGAACAAAAGTTATTTTATTCTGGAATAATTACTCTGCTTTGGAAGTGCACTGATTATTCCAGAATAAAGTGACTTTCATTCCAGAATAGCTATTTCAGTCAATTTCCCCATGTAGCCACTATGATAGCAGACAGAAATTGGCTCAGCCAGTCAGCTAAGAATCCCCCTGGCACTGGGGGATTTATCCAGGTCCTGCGCTGCCCCTTTGGCCCCAATGTTGGTGGCATGTCATGTGGGGGAAGAGAATAGCTGGAGTGCTCCAGCTAGCCTCAGCTGGTGAATATCCCCTTGGGCACCAGTTACTAGCTGTTATGGATTAGAGCAGCCCCCAAACTGCTCTAATCTTTGCCAAGGCCTGCATAGAGCCAGCCTGAGGTTTAGGAAGCCACAACCACTTTCCTTGCAACTCTGTCTTCTCCCCATGCTCTTTGAGCAGAGAATCCAGGGCAGAAGTGAGTTCCAGATGAAACAGCAGGCTAGACTAGCTACCCCTCTCCTTGGCCCCTTCCATCCCTAGCAATCCTTTTATTCTGCAACCATTAGACCCCAAGGAAAGCACTGCGCTGATTGTTCTGTAAAGGACAAAATGGTTTAATCCAGGAGGGCAAATGCATGTTGGTTAAAGAGCTGTCTATTTAATAGCTGCAGAGAGCTCCCTAATGCATCCTATGGAGCGACAGACAGATCCAACCGTGGAGGTTGGCCAATCAGAATTAAGTGTCCTGATCAAATTTGACATTTCCAAACATGTTGGCTGAGGCAGCAATCACTTTGCCGGGGACGTAGCCTCTGTCTGGTATCTCATCTGTTTAATTGCATAAATAATACTGTTGAAAAGCTTCGTTTTATGGTAAACACAGCAGCTCATGGTCCAACCCGTATGGTAGGCATCATACATAGCCCATACTAATTGTCAGATATTTCAGAGTACGCCCATGGACTACAGCTGGCTTAACTGATATACGTTAAAGTCCATGTCAATAGCAGACCACCATTCTCACTCTCAGGCAAAGCCAGCCAGAACCTTTCACTGAAGATGCTCTCTCTCTGTCTGCATATATAAAATCTCCTCCATAGATTTCACAAGATATGAGAGTTGCAAAACCGAAGTAATTTTTGTAGTGCTGAATCTCATTTGCCTTTGCTCTTCTGAATCCTGTCGTTTGTAAATCGCATGGTTTTATTTTTTTCGCCTTCACATTTAGTGCTTATAAAATATTGATCAAAGCTGTCTCTGCAGTTCACAGGGATGGGGCGTAGCACAGAGAGGAGTGAGGGGAGCAAAGCAGATGGTAATCGGACCGAAAAGAACCTCATCTGCTTTCAAGTTGGTATCTGTTTGCTTACAAAGTGGCACTTGCACTGTGGTGGAATACAGATAACAGAGAGGTTGTCGGTAGGAAGGAATTCCAGATGTTTGGTTAGTGGAGGTGGCTGGCAGCAAGGCAGAGTGAGATAGCAACGTGAACAAAATATTCCCATGCAAGAGAATGACGTGGCCTGAAATAGATTTGGTCTCATTCTGTAAAGGGTTTTGGAAGTCTCTCTGCATTGGCTAAAGTGTCGTTTACTTGGTGACATGAGTGGGAGACAATGGGTCCTAGCGGTTACAGCACTGGACTGGCAGTGAGGGTTCCTCTCAGCTAGAAAAGGGACTGTGACCTAGTGGTAAAAGAAGGGGAGGAACAGTAGACAGAACTTCTTTTGCTCTGCTCCTGGCTCTGCCACTATCTCATGTTGTGGCCTTGGGAAAGATTTAATTTCTCTGGACCTCATTCTACACATCTGGAAAGCTGCTTCCGTCTTTACCTACCTCTTAGAGGTGACATGAGGCGAAAATAGCTGATATCAGCAAAATAATTGGGGAGCCTTTGATGAAAGGCAAAGTGTCACAGTCAGGTCACCTGTTTTATTATTCATCTAACTATGATGATTTTACCCCACCTGGCTCACATGGTCACCCCAGAGGTCAGCGTCTCTCAGGCTTTGCCTAGACTAGAGAAGAGGTCAACTTTAGGTGGGGCTTAGCTAATGTGACCTAGCCTCAGTCATGTTTCTAGTCTAGATAAGGCCAATCCCATGGTAATGGTGACACCTCCATCTTAGGCTACGTACACCACGATTCCCCGTGTACACACACGCGTGTGCTAGCTCTCATCAAGTTGGTGCCCGGATAAATAGCAGTGTCACTGCAGTCGCACGCAGCAGCAGAGGCACGATTTGGCTGTGCTGAATACAAAGCTGCCTGACACCGGTGGGTACATGCTAAGCCGTGCCTTTGCTGCTGCTACCTGTGTTGCCACAGCTACCCTGCTCTTTACGCTCATGCTAGCTTGATCAGAGCTGGCAGGAGTGTGTGGACAGGAGCAGGGGCATCGTAAGTCATAGTGTCGACGTAGCCTCAGAGTGGATGAAATGCAGAGATGCTGGATGGAGACAGAGAGGCGAGTGAAGCATCAAAGACTTTCCTGAGGATTTGTCAAGGCTACAGTCGCGGGGAGATCTGCAGTGTTAAAGCCAAGTGGTAAAAGCTTCCTGTTCATTATTATTATTATTATAGTTGGGGTTGAGTCACTTCCATTAGTGCTGAAAAAATATCTGGTTCTATGACATTCACTACAGGGAGAATTACCAGCCCAAGAGAAATAAATGGGACTCCGCTCCGCACTCTGTCTTCGGCCTAACTATATCTCTCAGGCAGGGGGGCTGGAACAACTTGTATAGTGGGGGTGCTGGGAGCCATTAAGCCAAACTGCAAATCCTGCATATGATGGAAACCACTTGAAGCCAGGGGGTGCGGTAGCCCCTCCAGCACCCCTAATTCCAGTAGCTATGCTGTCAGGAATATGAAAAACCCACACCGCCGTGAGACAGAGTTAAGCCAACCTAATCCCCGAGGTAGAGTGCCTGGTGGAAGAAAGAATTCTTCCATCAATCTAGCTACAGCCTCTCAGGGAAGTGGAGAACTCCTCCCGTCACTGTAGTAAGTGTCTTCGCTGGCACACTTCTCTCTCCCTCTCTCTCCCTCTCCCCTTTTCACCGTCGGCTTTTGTGCTGGTATAAAAAGGAGCACGAGGCGTGTTTTCTGCAGGGCTCAGCACCCAGAAGCCCCCCTTGGGACACTTACAGACAGGTTTTCCAGAACAACATGATGAGCTCTTTGGAAAATCCGAGCCCAGTGGTGGAAGGACAGAAGAGCTTTCCTATTCCGAGAAGGGCACCTACCAGCACAAGCCAAACAGCCAAGGGGCCATGCAGATAAATTCTCATGCCTCCAAAGTCTAGATTTATCCCAGGCTGGGATGACTCTGCCAAATTGTCAGAACGGCAAGACCTGAAGCTGCTAAGTGTGGTGGAATCCTTGGGAAATGCTACTGCGTCCCAAGAATAGATGCCAGTCATCGGCTTTTCAAAGCAAGTCTTATGGGAAAAGTTGACTGGTTCCTCATGTTGCATGAACCGGAAAGATACCTGTCTCCTTCACACTTTGATGGAATAATGTTCTGACTCAAGAAAATGGCCTTCACGTGCTTTTAGAGCCAGTGAGATCAAAAGAAGTTGAGGGCACAGAGGACTTCGCTGAAGTCACCTGGCAGGATTAGGCCCTAAATGGAGTAATTTTAGCATGTATGTGCAGCTCATACTAGGAGCAGATGGGTCTTTGTCCTGCCATTTAGTGGCTGGTCCACATAAGAGAATAAGAACCTACTGTAGCTACCAACTAATGGCCTAAAGTGGTAGAGACTCATGCTTTGAGAGCTGAAGGTCCTGCACGCAGACTTTACCAAAGACCCGATTTTGGAGGACATTGGGTTGTTACACTGGCACAGAAACACACACACACACACACACACACACACACACACTTGGGCCTGCTAGCTCATGTGGGATGGTGTGATAGCACTGGTGTATAGTGCGTGCACAGCTCTGGTGGAAACACAGCATTGGGAGGGAGGAAGTGAAGGCAAAAAGATATTCACAAGGGTGTGAGCATGGGAGGTTAATTTTGTAGAGAGCTCTCTTGGTGAGCAGCACTTTCTCATCCTAGTATATTATTTATTTAACCCCTAGGGGTTATTTGGAGGAGGGGGTTATTTCCTAGGTTGTGATCTTACTCCCAGCATCTGCTCTGCAACCTGAAGGAGAAATTGCTGTTTTTTAGCAATTTCCCACCAAATAATAGTCATTGAGGAGCATGACATTCAGCTCTGAAGATTATCTTGATGGACAACGCATTCCAAAGGCATAAGTAATGGCAATTGGCTAAAACCAAGGCAGGATGGAACTAAATTGTTCTGGAAATGTGGAGCTAAAAGGGGCACTGCCCTCATTTGCTGTCTGAAGAGTGGGGCTGATTTTAGGATAACAGACCCTTTGCAAGAATCAATTTGTGTCTGACTCTGAGAAAGGTCACGGCAACTCTGTTTCTAGGATGCAGCAGCTTCTGAAGAGAACCATACAAAAAGCCACTGGTGTGGTGCTGCTGGCATGGTGGCACTCCAGGCTTTCCACCACACCCAGAGAAAGGATGGTTCATTGTTGGAAGGCAGGGTGGAGAGGCCAGCAGGCCCATTCAAATAACCAGCACTCAAATATGTCAGTGTATCCACCCCTTCTATCACTGAGAGAGAGAGTCCTTCGAGGCAGCTGCTTGCTGCAGTGTGGTTTTGGTGTTCTATTGAGACCGGAGGGTTCCTTGGCTTCCTGCTCATTTGATTCCAAGCAGACCATTGGTAAGACCATTGCTATCGCTCTCAGCTGATCGAGCCCATACGGGGGCAAGGGGGGACTAACCAACCAGCAGAGCATGCCCTTCCAGGAACCAGACCCGACAGTGTACATGTGTCTTGCACAGCTCCCCAGCCAAAGCTCACGCTGACACCATTGGTATCTGCTTCAGCCCTGTCTGTCAGAGAAGTCTGGCAAGACCTGGATTTAGCTGACCTCACTTGGGAGTGGCTCTTTTCAACACAAATTCCTATAACTAAGTTTCCCCTCCACTTTCTCCCCACGAGAGGGAGAACACAGGGGGTTAGTTTGTCAAGGTCACAGCAGAAGATGATTGACTTTGCCCGTGAGCATCAGAGCTTGGTGGTGAATCTCCATTATGTCTCAGCCAGAAGAAGAAGCAACAGAAAGATCCTGATGGAGTTAAACGTTAATTATAGTTTTAAATATAATTAAGGCTTAAGGGGATTAGAGGAGGCGCACATAACAAGATCTGCACATCCTGATAAAATGGCCTCCAGCTTTTTGACTCAACACAGGAAAATTAAATACAAAACCCTATTTAAAAGATAAATAACGTTAAAGGTGGCCTGATTCAACCATCCCAAATCTGCCATATCAGCTCTTTATCTCATCCTGAGGCAAGAATCTTAGTAGAAAGAAGGGGAGGGAGGGTAGACAAGGATGGTGTCATGGGTAGGGCATTGGACTGTGACTTAAGAGAGCTGGGTTCAGTTTCTGTCTCTTCCATCTATTTCCTGTGCGACCTTGGTCAAGCTACTTAATCTCTCTGTGCCCCATTTGTAAAATGAGGGTAAAAATGCTGCTTCTGCCTATTTAGATTATAAACTTCCCCGGTCGGGGATTGTCTCTCTCTATGTTTGTACAGTTCTTGGAACAATAGGACCCCAATCTAGGTGTGCTACTGAACCACAAAGAGGAAGAAATACAGCAGATGGTAGTTCCAATCCATTCTTCCTCAGTCACTGCCAGACACACTGGGCCCTGTGGACCCCACATCACACACACAGTAAAATTCTGCTGCGTAGTAATTCCAGAACGGCAGCCACCGCTCTGCATTGTGACCGCACATAATGTGGGGGATTCTTTTCATGTCGGGGGGCATTTTAACCACAGAGCCGTAGCAGGAGCAGCACTTTTCTCATAGGATCCTGCTGCTGCCCCAGATGTGTGCTTTCTGGGGGCTTTGCCATCAGCGGCTGTTGCCGAGCAGCCACGTAGAGGGAGAAGTTGCGAATTGCATGTCACAATGCTGGACCACAGAGGGAGCAGCTTGGAAGGAAAGGGAAGCTTGAAACATTGAGCATGGAATTATCAGGAGGGGTCGGCAGCTATACCCGGGTCAGTGTTTCAGAAGATCTATGCGTGTTGAATGCTGAGCCACATTGCTCCTAATACCACAGGGCCTTAATCCTGGTGGCACCACAACACGCACAAATAATATTACCACCAAAGCTGTTGATGGTGAGCAGGAGCCCGTGCAGACAGGAGAACAGGCTGCATTGGGTAGCTCTGGCTATTTCTAGAATCAGCAAACTTGGCTGGGGTGGGATTTGCTCTCTTTTCTTCTTCCTTATACGGGGCAATTAATTAAAACTCAGTGACCCGGTTTATTAGCACATCTTATTTCCATCTGCATGAATTGTGTGCAGTGGCGTGACCTTGACTGGAAACTGATTTTTGTAGAGGGACAAAAATTAGCCTCTGATCCTACAATGAGCATGTGTGAGTGGATCCTTGTGGCTTTGCTAGGGCTCCAGGCAAGTACCGGCCGCCTCTTGGGTGAGAGGTCATTGCAGGATCGGGACCTAACTGGAAAATTTTCAAAAGGACAAAAGACAGAGAGGTGCTCACGTCCTAATAGAACTCTATTAGTTAAACATACACACCCTTAGTTATTCTCTCTAGTTATGTATCATTTTATCTAAATGCATTGTTAATAAAAACACAAGCAACAAAAAGTACCCAAGCAACAAAGAAAAAAAATATCTTCCACTCTGTCCAGATACTGGGAAAACTAACCAGAGCTGGTTGGGATTTGAAATTACCAGGATTCCATGACCTGTGGTTATTTTCTGGGGGTGGAGGGATGGGGTTTTTTTGTTTGTTTTTGGTTTGGCTTTTTAAAAGAAAAACCATTAGCTCTGTGAGAGTCCTGCGTTAATTGCAGATAAATTGATCCAGTCTACACAGTAACTGGAGTTCAAAATTCAATTAAATTTGAGTCATCCTGCTGAATAAATGAAGGCTGCTGTTGCTTCATCTCTGTATAGGTGAGGTACGTTGCATCAACCATTCTTGCTCTACAGGAAAATTTAACGTCACTGTCTTCCTCGTTCATTCATCAAAGCTGTCCTCCCCTCCCTTTCTAAAATAAGGGAAAGGAGATGAAATATTTTGACTCTTATTGTGTTCAAATCAGAAAGTAACTTCAGATAGGAAAATCATCCTCAGAAACTGATCTAGCAGGGTGACAGAAATGAGAATTTTGCCTGTGTCTGGGGGTGACAGATATGGCAATTTCCTTCATTATTCTTGAAAAACCTTATTGAATTATGTTTAAGTATCTTTTGCATTTAGTACAATGGACTCCAATGTTCTGTATTGTTGTGGGCTGGGATTTCATGAAACCTCTCTAGGTGGGAGATGGGATGTGAGGACTGGACAATCAAAGGACTATATTGAACAATGTGCCAGACAAGAATGGACTTTTGGGTAAATACATCTGACGTGGATTTCCTGGGAAGTACCTAGGGGAAGGTGAATTCCCCACTTCTGGCTATGCAACAACCCAGCCTTCTGAAGCTATGCCCTGAGGAGATAGTCTTTGTCTGCTGATGACCTGTTCCCAGAGGCTAGACATCAAAGGACAAAACGGTGTAAAGCAATGGATGTACTGCACTGCGGAGTGTTCTGGTTCTGAATCTGAGCTAGTTGCGAATGTGTAGCCATGGGGAAAACTGATTTGTGGGGTTTGAAAGACTGACTCCTACCAGAGCCCAAGGTTGGAGTTGGGGTGACCTCTGGTAAGCTTTTTAGTATGCATGCAGGTCTTTTATTGTTTATAATGTGTTTTCTCTCTAACACTTTCACCTTAAAAATAAATGTGCTTGGTAAAAAAAAAAGCTGTGTGGGGACTTGCAACTGTGGGTAATTACAGCTGTTCATAACCTCTGGAAAGAAAGCAAAGTGTAGACACTCACCTGCTTAGGCAGTCTGGCTTGCTGGGGCTATCACAGTGCAGGAAAGGAACTGTGCAGCCTGGAAAAACCCCGGTCAGGAGGGAGAGAGACATGGGTCTCTACCCAAGAGAGGTGATGGCTGAGGAGATGGGAGCCTAGAGTTGGATACCCTTGTTGGGCCACGAGGAGGGGACACAGGTGCAGTTGCCCTGGACTGTGACAGTGGGTAACTGTGGCAGTGTCCTTTGTTATGCTTGAGAAAGATGAGGTGAGAGGAAGGATGGAGACCTTGGATAGATGGCCTGCCCTGCCACAGACTCCTTGTATGATCCTGGGCAAGTCATATAGGGCTTGTCTTCACTGCCATGTTAGCTGGAATTAACATTTCTTGAGTTAGCCTCACGCAAGTGAGAGTGATCAGGCTGCAAAACAACACGCTAGCCGCACAGAGTGATTGTATTAGCAGCCCAGAGTAGCTGAGTCCCCACTGCATTACCAGCAGGAGCAGCAGCAGCACTCAAGCTTCAACCCCTACCCCGCAGGTCCAGCTCACGCAGGGTTTAAAGCAGCACTTCACCGAAGCGAGAGACTTTTGTGTACAGACGGGAGTCAGGTGAGGGGCAAATTGTACCTGGAGCAACACTGCAGTGAAGACAAGCCCTAAGTCTCTTTCCCTCAGTTCCTCGTCTGTAACAGGGGGAAGATAGCCCTTGCCTGCCTTATAGAGGGGTGAGGATAAATACGGTAAAAATGGTGAGGTGCTCAGATACTACACTAAGGTGGGGGGGGCAGACAAGAACCATAAAAGGATAGTTAAGGAACTGGCTTGAGACCTGGACAGGCCAGGTTCAATTCCAAACGTTGCTGCAGACTTTCTGTGTGACTGTGAGTTGATTATTCAATGTCTTTGTGATTTTTTGCCTGTTGAAATGGGGCTAGTGAAGATGTTTCCTTTCTCTGCCTCATCTATTAGGATTGTAAGAATGCTTAGTGTGTGTTCGTACCGCCCCTAGCACTGTGGGCCTCCAGATGTTGCTGCATTATAAATAAATAAATGAAAGCATCTTCAGGCGCTAAAAGGGTGTGAGGAGAAAGGGCTAGAATCGTTTTGTGCGGAGTATGAAGTGTACACACGACACTGACACCTTGTGTGTAAAACCATAGGCATAGAAATGGAGGGCAAAATTAAACCTTTTACCTCTGAGATTTGCTGTGTCAGGAGCTGGACACTGGGCTTAGCAAATCAGGATTTAAAACTCTCTCTGGTGGCCAGAAGCCTCCGAGCTGTTAGCAATTAGGCCTGTCAGCTTTATCAGAAACTCCTTCTGCTTAATCATAAGAATATAAGAACATAAGAGCGGCTGTACTGGGTCAGACCAAAGGTCCATCTAGTCCAGTATCCTGTCTTCCGACAGTGGCCAATGCCAGGTGCCCCAGAGGGAATGAACAGAACAGGGAATCATCAAGTGATCCATTCCCTGTTGCCCATTCCCAGCTTCTGGCAAACAGAAGCGAGGGTGCATCCATTTAAAATGCAAGCAGGCACCAGAATCCCTTGGAGGATAGGGCTCCCTAGAGAGAGAAGGAAAGAGCTTGTGGGGTTTTGCATGTAGGATCCAGGGCCGCCCAGAGGATTCAGTGGGCCTGGGGGAAAGCAGGGGAGCTGGGGCGCTTGTAGTCACCTGGCGGCAGTCCAGGTCTTCGGCAGCACTGAAGGGCCCCATGCCGCCGAAGACCTGGACCGCCGCCAGACCAGGGCTCGCGGGGACCCTGCGGCACCCAGGGCCTGGGGCAAATTGCCCCACTTGCTCCCCCCGCCCCCCGGATAGCCCTGGTAGGATCACAGGAAATGTGCTCCTTAATGGCTGCCCAGTACTGATGTTGAGTTGTTAGAATTCAGTCCATTGCCTCTGAGCTATGGGCACTTTTAATTCTACAGACTTTGCCTGAGGGAAGCCTTCATTTTGTGCCAAAGGTTAACACAAGTTGTGCAAATTCAGTCTCTTCCCCCTCCCCTTTAATGTTGCCAGCTAATGCATCAATTGGTGAGGGAGTAAGTTAGAAGCAGCATTTTAAACCCAGTCAACATAGTTTAGATCTAAATTGGATGTGCCAGGCTGCAAACTCTGATGAGTCGCAGAGGAGATTAGGGAATGTTCCTAATAGGTGGATCTAATTTAAAAGATGCTAAGAGGAGACAATCATGAGGAAAGGAGATTAATTTACAGCTGGAACAATTCAATATCTGAGTTATGAGATGATGGTAGCACAGCACTGGGGAGATCTGGAACCTTGGGCTTTATTCAGCAATCGGAGCTTCTGGCCTGGAGAAGTAACCCTGCAAAAGAAAGAGAATTGAAGAGTTTCCCACTTATCGGTGCGAGCAGAGGAATGTTAGGAGCTGTGCAGTTAAACTTGGATAAGCTTAACCTGATAACAGAAGACGTGAGGCCTCAAAAGGAAAGATGATCTTGTGGTTAAAGCACTGGGCTGGAACTCGGGAGATGTGGGGTCAGTATCTGTCTCTGTCACCACCCCCTGGACTAGTTAATCTCTGTGGCTTAGTTTCTCTTCTGTAAAATGGAGATGAGACTTCCTTTCCCCACCACTTCTCTGTCTATTCATTTGCAAGGGCTTCAGGGCAGGGACCGTTTATTCCTACAAGTGCAGCACCTAACACAAGGGGTTCCCAGTCTGGGATGGGGATTGTAAGCACTGTGTTTCTCAAATCACAAGACAATACAGCAGCAGCTAGCTAAATACAGAGAAAGCTGTAGCAAGGCAAAGCCCCTAGCCCATTACAACTGCCCGAAAGCTCAGGTGCCAAGAGTGGGGATGGGGTGGGGAATTAAAGAGTTCCTCAAAATCAAATCGACGTCTGGGCCAAATTCACCTCCAGCAAATAAGCTTCCTTCACGTGTATTCTTTCAGAGAGGGCCGTGTTGATTGAAAAACTCCTGCCCGACACAAAGCAGGAAATGGCCTATTCTGCACCATCTCTTTATTTATTTAAATGTAGAAATGTCAGAGAATAACATTTTATTATAACTTTGTGTTTCTTAACTTTTTATTTAAAAAACATTTTATTTTTATATATATATATTTTTTTTTTTGAAAGAGCAACGTCCCTTCCCTGGGGATAATGTAAAACCCTGGCTTGAAGGAAGCGAGTTATCGACACACGTCTGAGCCTGTGATCTGACTAGTATGTGTAGTTAGCATATCTCTCCTGAACATGCACACAAACAGGGCAGACAAACATAGGCCTGTCAAGTTCATTCAACAGCTTCCCTCTTTGATTCCTTCTTTCTTACTTCCACCCACCACCCAAATGACAAGAGCCAAAAAAAAAAAAATGATGATGGGATTTCAATATTGAGCAACGGTTTGTAAAATTCAATAATGGAGCTGTCAAAACTGCTTTGTAAATCCGAATAATGTGCTGAACAAATGTTTTTAATCTTTAAAGGTCATGTTTAAAGTAATGTTTTCTCCCTTTAAAACAGTGTTTGCTATGGCACGGTTAGGGCTGGGAGCTCTGAATTGCGGGGGAAGGGGGGTCTCAGTTTTGTTTTATTTTAAATACTTAGACATCATTTGCATCTGATTAATGTGCCAGTCACAGTTTATTACAGACGCGTGCACACACTGTCTTTGTTGGCATTGCTAAAATGTCACACTCAGAACTCCGGTACAATGCAGAAGCTTATCTGCTGTTAGGTTATAGTTACAGTTCTGTGTGTCATTGGGAGCAAAAAGTCTTAGCTCAGAGCCATCTAGCTGCCCATGTTTTAGAGAAAATGGGTGGTCTTGTGGTTAATGCCCTTAGGAGAGCTGAGTTCAAGTCTCAGCTTTGTCACAGACTTTCCATGGGACCTTAACCAAGTCATGTCATCCACGTGCCTCAGTTCCCCATCTGTAAAATGGGGGAGGTGTCACCTTTTTTGTCTGTCATGTCTATTTTCATTACAAGTTCCTTGGGGCAAAGAGTGTCAGTTGTGATGTATTAATGCAGTACTTACTAATGTGTGGTCCTGAGCATGGATGGAGCCTGCAGATGCTGCTATAATACAAATTAACTGAAATAATAATAATTAATAACTACCTATAATACAAATTAACTACAAGAATAACAACTACCTCTGGGAAAGTGTCCCCTGTAGCTCAGGCAGAGATGGAGTTTGATTCCCTGAGGGGCTGATGTAGAACAGATCAGAAAATAGGAGTCTTTTCCCACCGACATTTTTTGTAGATTCAGAGATTTCAAGGCCAAAAAGGACCACTGTGATCATCTAGTCTGCCCTCCTGTATAACACAGACCAGAGACCTGCCCCAAACTAATTCCTAGAGCAGAGCTTTCAGAAAAACGTCCATTCTTGATTCAAAAATTGTCAGTGATGGAGAATCCACCATGACTCTTGGTAAACTGTTCCAATGGTTAATGACTCTCATTGTTAAAAATGTACGCCTTATTTCCAGGCTGAATGGTCTGCCTTCAAGGTCCAGCTACTGGATTATGTTCTATCTTTCTCTGCTAGTTTGAAGAGCCCTTTGTGTTTAAAAAAATAAATAAATAAACTGAAAATCAAAACAAGTTTGGTTTTTGGTAACCAAAGCCTGAAAAAATGTTCAGCTGAAAACAACTGAAATCTGGGGAGAAAAATTGGCCAGAAGCTACTGAAAACCGGAAACATTTCTGACACCAAAATGGAAAATTTTCAAGGAAAGCAGACACTCTCCATGGAGAGTTCTGTTTTGTCGAAACCCCAATTTTCTGGGGGAAAACGTTTGGATGGAAATATTTACAACAGCGGTTCTCAAACTGTGGGTCTGGACCCCAAAGTGGATCACAACCCCATTTTAATGGGGTTGCCAGGGCTGGCATTAGACTTGCTGGGGCCTAGTGCTGAAGCTGAAGCCTGAGCCCTACCACCTGGGACTGAAGTCCAAGCCTGATGGCTTCAGCCCTGGTGGCAAGGCTCAAGTTACAGGCCCGCTGCCTGGAGCTGAAGCCCCTGGGTTTCAGCTTTGGCCCTCCAGCCCAGGGCAGCAGGGCTCAGGCTTCAGTCCCTCCTCATGGGGTTGTGTAGTCATTTGTGTTGTCAGAAGGCAGTCACGGTGCAATGACATTTGAGAACCCCTGGTTTACAGTATCAGCTCCAGGTCTGTCTGGGGAGGAAGGAAGGTCTTGTGAGGAAGCGACTGGGGAGAATCATAGAATCATAGAATATCAGGGTTGGAAGGGACCTCAAGTGGTCATCTAGTCCAACCCCCTGCTCAAAGCAGGACCAATTCCCAACTAAATCATCCCAGCCAGGGCTTTGTCAAGCCGGGCCTTAAAAACCTCTAAGGAAGGAGATTCCACCACCTCCCTAGGTAACCCATTCCAGTGCTTCACCACTCTAAGTTTGATTCCTGGCTCTGGCATAAATTTCCTCAAACAATACTTCCCTATCTCACTGGGATTGTGAGGTGTTCATGCCCACATCCTTAATATCTGGGCCTCAGCTAGGACAGTGATGGGGAGCAAGATCCCGGAAGTATCCACAGAGGTAAATAGAACAATTTGGTCTTGGGGGCACGACTGTCATTTCCTGTATGTTTGTACCTTGCCTATCACAATGGAACCCCAATCTGACTGAGAACTGCAGGTGCTAAAACAATATTAACAAGAATGTTTAATCTTATGACAAACTCTAGTTATCAGTCTTCTTCCACTTTAACTTTAAGAAGTTCTCAAGAGGGAATAAACTGGTTGGTTTCTGTCAAAATTAAATAGGAGTCTATAGAAATTACTCTTAAACCCCAAAGAATGCAATGGAGAAAGAGATCCTGGCTATAAAATTTGATATGTTGGTTCCAAAATTCTGTACATAGATAATTTTCTAGGCAGTTCTACAGGACTAGTCCATAAGAAGAAAAGGCCCTGGGCAAAATTTTCAAAAGTGTCTAAATGACTGAGGAACCTAAGTCCTATTTTCAAAAGTGAAAGTCAATGGGATTTAGGCTCCTAAGTCACGTTCTGCACTAGAAAAGGTTTACTGATATGGCTCCTAATGTAGACACAGCTTACAACCAGCCAAAAATTGCTTTTGCTTATACCAGTTCCAGAGTGTGAAAAGCTATAATGGGAAAAGCATTTTTATGCCATCATAAACTGGGGCTTTTGTTGGTGTTAGAAATCTTGAAAAATATAATACTCCTAACTGACATTCTTATCATGGCAAAAGCTTGTAGGGTGGACCTGCCCTCAGCCACTTAGCTGTTTTTGAAAATGTTACCCCTGCCTTCAGTATCACTGTAATGAGTTCTGAAGTCAATGAGATTATGGGTTACTTGGCAAAGAGCTGGGGGCCTAATCCAACTGCCTTTAAAATTAATGGGAATATTTTCACGGACTTCAACGGGTGTGAGGTTTGACCATGTTAGGGCAACTCAAGAGAGATGAGTGTCTGTAATAGAGAGTGCTGATATTCCAACAGCCACGTAACCAGGAATGTGGGTTTATTAGTACTTAGCTGCAGAGGTTCTAGCCAGTTTGTGACCATGAGAAACATGTGGGAGGGAGGTCTGGGATGAACGAGTCCAATGATCTTGCTGTGCCTGCAATCACAGTATATAGATAGGAATGTGATCCATCCAAACCTGTGCAAATAATTGGTTTAATTTGTTTTGAATCTCTGCTTCATGACCTGCCCATCTTTCCAAGAGCTTCTTTACTGTAGGTGTGAAGTGAAAAGAGACCGTACAGGGTAGTGGTTCCCAGCCAGGGGTGCATGAACCCCTGGGGGTACACAGGTCTTCCATGGGGTACAGCAACTCCTCTAGCTATTTGTCTTGTTTTACACAAGTTACAGAAAAAGCACTAGTGAAGTCCGTACAAACTAAAATTTCATACAGACAATGACTTGTTTATAGTGCTCTATATACTATGCACTGAACTGTAAGTACAAGATATATATTTCATTTGTTTTATTTTATAGTTATATGGTAAAAATGAGAACACAAGCAATTTGTCAGTAATAGTGTGCTGGAACACTTTTCTATTTCTATGTCTGATTTTGTAAGCAAGTAGTTTTTAAGTGAGGTGTAACTTGGGGGTATGCAAGAGGAATCAGTCTCCTGAAAGGGATACAGTAGTCTGGAAGGGTTGAGAGCCACTGGTACAGGGCATATTAACCAAACTAATATTTACCACCCACAAATGTGAACTGAAAATGCTTCAGATGTCATTTAACAGCAAACAGAAACAAGGGAAGGTGAAAGAAGTTGGTAAAATACAGAGTTGGAAAACATCTGAAGCATCTGCCTATATGGATAATATATTCTCTGTCCCTGTCTTACTGCAGTGCTCCAAAGCACAAGCTTTTGCACCTACTCAAAATGTCTTGCTCGTACTCCCAACAAAGGGATGGAATGGCTGAAACTTTAAGTCCTCTGGGAATCTGATCTGCTTTCTAACTCCTCTTTCTGCTCAGTGATCCTTCAGTCTGCCTCCCTGACTCAATTCATGTGTCCAGTTGAGTTCAGGTGCAAGCTACACTGGCTAGGAACATTGACCAAGAATTCATATATACATTTCAAAAAGAAGATGACAAATGAACATGTTATCTTCAGAGCTATCTTTAATGCTAGAAAAGGACAAGGAAAGAATAGGTACAAAGGACCCCTTGGACGGGAAGAAAAATAGATTGTTCCCTGATCTGGACACACTTCTCGACTGACTTTTTTTTAACAATCTCTTTTTGGCAACAGGCACAGAATAGGGATCTGATTCATCCCTCATACAATACACTCCCACTCCCTTGTGCTCACAAAGGGCCTGAGAATTAATAAGGAGTTTTCTCAGCGTGGAGAATGGTTTCTGACACAATACACTTCTGTAATAGATGGGAAATGTGAGGCTAATCGGACAAGACATATTCATAGAAATCAAAGCTAAGGAAGCCGCCACCTTGCAGCCTTTCTATTGATAATTTCTTGACCTTTTCTTTCAGAGGATTTTGTTTACTTCTGTCTGTACTGGACAATGTTCATTTCCTTTGAAACATCTGGCATGGGCCACTGTCAGAATACAGGATACTGGGCTAGTATGGCCATTCTTATGTTCTTACAAGGTTCTTGTTTCTAAGCATTTCATTTATTTCCTGGATGGGAAAAACACAGAAGCTTTGTAGTGAGGATGGAAAGGCTTGGTCTGGGGGTGGGTGAAGGGGCTTCTTGTACATAGGTGGCTTGTGCAGTCCTTTTTTGGGCCTGCCTCCCTTCAGTAGCATAATGGGAGGCCTGTTGTTGGTCTTCGGGCATCACTGTAAGACTAATAATAAAGAGGAGGAGTGAGAACTGGGAATCTCGTGAGCTGTGATGATGCTGACTGCTGCTGGCTCAGCAGTTCGCTAATACAACAGGCCAGTTCCTCAGCTGGTGTTAATCCACATAGCTGTACTGCTGTAGCTCGTCACTCGAGCAGCTGTAATCAGAAAAGGATACAAGTTCTTGCTGAGGATCTGGGCCTCTCTAGGCTGATCTGTGTTTTCTCAAACAGGCAAGTGGGAGGGGAGGTTCTTCCCATGGATCCAATTCTCTCAGGTTTCTGCGGTTCAGGGGAAGTCAGCCTGCTGGAGAAGCAGCAAGGAAGCAATAAGAAGGCAGCCCTGACAGGTGTAGATGGAGCCATGTTCCAGAGCACAAGGACTTGCTAGTGAGACAGATGACACATCAATGGGAGATAGAATGGGCTGAGGAATGTTTGGGTATTGTCCCATCAATCCTCAGGGCTGAGGTTGCTACTAACATTGACACCTACCGAATGCGTCCAATTTATCTTGCATGCTGCCTGGCCAGGCTGTGAGCGAGTGTGTTCCAAAGCGAAGGGAGCAATGAGGGGGGGAGAAATCTGAGGCAGTGCTCCTTTTGCTCAGTGCAACATCTTGACAGCCCCTTCTGGAAGTCCTTTTCCACAGTCCTGTTGGGGTAGGATCAAAGCCTTATGGGACAGGTGGTTCCAAACATGGCGTGAGAACGACTCTCTCTGCAGTCCCTTGGTAGTCAGCTCAGAGTCCAGGGATTTTAGCATGGGAGCACTAAAGGGGACTCAAGGAAATGGCTAACATCCCGGTGGCTAAAATACTAGACCAGGTTCTCCCATGCCAAAGTCACCCCGGCGCCTGCCTGTCTGTGACTCGCGGTTCCCACAAAGCGCACCACCGTGCATCTGGAGGGCAGTGGTTGCACAAAGAACATCCATGGAGTAACAAAAGCTTTCCTGGAGTTCAAGGGTCATGCCAGCCCCACAAAATGAAAGAGAGCAAAGGGGCGGAGGGAAGGGGATAGAATTGAGGGATCCAGTTAAAGGAAAGCAAAGAAGAAACGACACATCCCCTCCCTTCCCTGCTAGACTCTTCTCTGGAACAATCATACTGCAAAAAAGCAAAGACACATGTCGGACATTGTGTGCTAGCGTCTCAGGCCGGTGCTATCCATCCACTACCTCTTATCTTCTCCTCTGAATCCATAACTCTTGTGCTAAGCATTAGTCACTGAAAGAGGGAACGCAGCAGTAGGTGCCTGGGAAGCTGAATCCACAGTTGTGTCACTGTTAATTTATTTACTGTTCCAAGAACTTCAGAGAGAGTCAGGAGCTTTTTTGTCACAACAGATCCTGGAAATGATTGAAATTAAAAATATAAAGCCCATACCTTGCCCAAGGCTGGCTGTGTGCTAGTTCAAATTTCAATTGGTTGTTGCTGGTAATTTTGGTTCAGTGAGCTTAACTCACGCTTAATGGTATTGTGAAAGTGTCTGTATCTATCTATCAGCAATATCCCGTATGAAGAGGATTTGTTTGTAAGGCTGAATGTCCCGACACTTCACACAGCAGGCGGTAATTTGCTTGGTCGGGCTAGGTAGATAGCTACGTAAGTATCTGGGTCTGCATTAGTGACTCATTTTTACACCACTGTTACCTTTCCAGCGTGGGAGATGGCAGATGTTCAATTAGCCTCTGTAGACACCCAGGCCCGCACCATTCCAGGACTGAAGCCCCTCGTCTGTATTAATGACTTTATCCTTGCAATACCCCTATGAAGCAGGGCACTGCTGGTGTAGAGGCAGTGCTGCCTAGTGGCTAGAGAACCAGATTGACACTCAGGTTCTATTCCTTGCTCTTACACTGGCCTCCTGGGTGACCTTGGGCCAGACATCACCATGCTCTGTGCCTCAGTTTTCCCATCTGTAAAATGGGGTAATGATGCTTACCTCCCTTTGGAAAGCACTTAGAGAGCTACTGATGAAAAGGCCTATGTAGAGCTAGGTATTATCATCCCCTCCACCCCCATCTTGCAGATTGGAAACTGAGGTGCAGAGAGATTGTCACGTGCCCAGAGTCACACAGGGAGCTTGTGGCAGAGCTGGAAATCAAACACAGATCTCCTAACTCCCAGTCCAGTGCCTTCAGCACAAGAACATCCTCCTGTTGGCATGGATTAGCACAGCTAGACATTGGCATGGGATGGCAGATATTGGTATGTGGGGTACCAACTGGCAGGAGGGCCATATTCGTAGCTGCTGTCTCCTCTGCAACACTACTCTTCCTATCACTGGCTAATCTCCGCCTAGCACCTCATTCGCTTTGGCATTTGGTCATGCGGTGCAATAATTGGATTAGAACTGGCTGGGTCCCCATGTCTTATCCCAGCAGTGGCTGTGCAGCTTACCCTCGGGAAGCCAGGAACAGCCAGTAGCAACACATTGCTGCAGACTGGTTCTTCTTTGCATTTGCTTGTGCACCTGGTTCTTTCACATCCGCTCACCTCCCCTTAAATACATGGGGTGAAATCCTGCCGCTGTTGAAGTCAAAGGGAGCTTTGCCATTGAGTCTAGGCGACCGGGGCACTAGGACGTCCCCATTGCAGTCTGTCTGCTCTGCTTTGGAACCCCAAATGCAACGCTGCCTCCTTAAACTTGGTTCCAGGAACACAAGGTCTGAAAGCAGAGCCAGTCTCCTGCAGGCAGGTGCAGTGAGCCACCAGAGTCCTCTGCTGCCCTTAGGGCTAGACGCTGGTGACACCAAAGCCTTGTTAATGGCCTAGCGGGCTTCTACAGTCCACATAGCAATAAAGCAGGAGTGCAAGGGTGCTTCTGTCCCTGTTTACTGGACACATCCTGCCACCAGACGGGCTTTCACGCCTTCCTCGATCGAAGGCAATCGAAAAGGGTTACTCAGTCCCTGTTCCACAGCCACCTGAGTTACTGGGGCCTGGATCCCTTCCCAGCAGCCACAGCTAATGCAAAGTAAATGCCTTATAAATAATCAAAGGGGAAGAAAGACTCATTAGCCCGACATCTTGTAATAATAATTTTAAATGAACACATAATTTATAGAGAGCCTACTTCTGAGACAGGGCCCTTAACAGTAATGAATGTGTCCAGATAATGAAAGCTCCTGCAGGCATGCCCAGGGAGGCTGCGGTTTTCTCCCAACATCAGACCTTCCGGTGAGAGAATATAAATGCAAGGCGGCAAGGCCAGGAAGGCAGAAGACCACTCCCTGCCCAGACACAACAAATGCTAATAATAGCAATACCTTGACGCTTCCATGCGTACGTGTAACCCACACACCTCCTGACTGTGGTGTTCTGTCCCCTCTAGGGGCACTGAGACCACTTAGAAATTAATGAGTCTGCTCTACAGTCTTAGCTAAGGGCCAGGTGGCTTTTGGCTCATGCACTAAGCTCCAGAGATCCCAGATTGGATCCTGCCTGCTGATGACCGGGGTTTGTTGGTGTTACGTTCACACGCTTATACTCTCTGATCCATGGAAATGTTACAGCCCAAGTGCCAGACCATATGACTGGCCACCAGTAGAATCTTCAAGGACCTGCCCAGGTCTCTAACAGGCAGGGGCTTTGAGCTCCAAAGTTAGACACGGGTTTCGGATTAGGGTGAGATTTCAGCCAGCGTTGCCAATTCTCAGGATTTTATGCTGAGACTCACAATATGTGGCAAGTTGTCTGAAATTCCCAGAGGCTAGAATCAAGAGATTGTGAGACTCTCCGCTTTCATTTAAAGGGGGCGGGGGGAGGAGGAGAGAGTTTCTAGCCCTTGTGATAGGGGAGAAAAGTTTGGAAACAGGAAACGAGTGCACCCTTAAGGCTCAGAATCCAGAAGGCTAAAGGAAAAAGCACTCAAAATGTTTTCCTTGGCTTAAAAATTACGCGTAATCTCATGATTGTGGGGTGCCTGACTTGTGATTTTTGAACACGTGAGGTTGCCCATTCCAGTTCACACTCTGCGTGCAATATCACATGACCACAGCCAGAGCTGGCCATGTGGAACACGAGCTGGAGAAAGCCCTGCTCAATTCTCCCTTCCATCTGGGAACAAAGGGCTTGCCTACATGAACAATCCATGGCAAGCTAGTGTACGAATTTAACCTGCACTAGCCTGCTGCAGGCGCACTGCCCCTTTTGATGCACCTTAACAGTTCATTCATGTTCTTTGATTAGTCCCTCAGGGTCCAAATGGGCAGTTTGTGCACGGTGGTAGGTTCACACCCCGCTTGCCATGAACTAAACCAGGGGTAGGCAACCTATGGCACGCGTGCCGCCTTTGGCATGCGAGCTGATTTTCAGTGGCACTCACACTGCCCCGGTCCTGGCCACCGGTCCGGGGGCTCTGCATTTTAATTTAATTTTAAATGAAGCTTCTTAAACATTTTAAAAACCTAATTTACTTTACATACAACACTAGTTTAGTTATATATTATAGACTTATAGAAAGAGACCTTCTAAAAACGTTAAAATGTATTACTGGCACGCGAAACCTTAAATTAGAGTGAATAAATGAAGACTCGGCACACCACTTCTGAAAGGTTGCCCACCCCTGAACTAAACGTTTGTGTAGACAAGCCCTGAGACAGTTTCCTTGATGTGCAGCAACGAGGCCTGAAAAATTCACCAGCCAATCAAAGGAGAGTTCCCTATTTTAAAGGGCGGAAGGACAGCCAAGTGGTCAGGATGTCTCCCTCGGTCTTGGTAGACCTGGATGCAATTCCCTGCTCCACCACAGGGCTTGGGCAAATCACTTTAGGCCTACGTCCTCAAAGGTGTATAGATGCCATTGAAATCAACGGGAGTTAAGTGCTTCAATACCTTTAAAAATCTGCCCCAATGTGCCTCAGTTCTCCTCTGTAAAATGGGGATAATCTAATAACATCCCCCATGGTTGTTGGGAGGGTATGTACACTGAAGATTTTGAAGTGCTCAGATACTGTGGTGATGGGGCCAGATACATAAGATAGAAAGAAAGGTCCTGGGCATTTGAAAACAGCGGTGTTTGAAGAAGAGAAGGGAGATGGGGCCCACAAGCAGCAGCAGCTTTTAAAAAACAAAAAACCTTCCCTTGCAGTGAGTCCTAGCATGCCATTTTCTGCCCATATGCAATCTCAATAGCTTGTAACGACAGTCAGCTGGGGCAACTTATCTGGGTGCAGCAAAAGCTCTTGCTTCAAACCACATCCCGGGGGGAGACTACCTAATGAAACCCAATGGAGCAGGTGGAATTAGCAGTGGGGTTTCTCTTTGTCTGGTGCAGCAGCATCACGACGCAGCGCGTAAGCCAGAATGCAAGGGAGTTTCTAACCTATTGCAGATGTTCTACACCTGCATGGCATCTCCCCGAGCCTCAGCAAAAGAGAACCCTCAGCCTCAACTTCCCATTCCAAGAGTAGAATTATTTCTGTGAAACCGGATAATGATAATCTGACTCACGGCTTTGCTAGACTAGAGAATGAGGTGGCTGCTGCAGTTCCATAGTGCAGTAATTCCCAGGAGTGAATGTGAGCTGGAATTGGAAAGCAGAGGCGGATCCTCTGCAAATAATCTGCCAGGCAAGTTGCTTTTTGGTTTCCTTAGTTGCACATTTTCCTTCCTTGGTTTATTCTGTTCCCCGAGGATGGGTGGAGGGTGGCAGGGCTGAGCCCAAACCCAATAATAGGTTCCTAAGATAAGGAAAGGGCTTGCTATGTCTCATAGCGACAGGGAGCAGCTCAGTAAAAAGGTATCAGGTAAAACAAAGTGTCGGGTGACACTTAGCTGAGTTGCAATAACTCTGCAAACCATTGTCACCAGCGCCTGCATAATGGGATCTCATTTCGTCCCAGAACTGATTCCTGCTAGTGGAGCTTCCACTAGTCTCCCCAGGTCAGTGCTAGGGTACGGCAGTGGGTCGGCGTTTGCATTGCCGCGGCTTGTGTTGTACCACAGATCATGCCCTGTGGTGCAGTTAACGACTATGATAGATTTCTCCACAAAACTCCTACGCTGAGCAGAATAGCTCTCGAAGTATTGGAGTTATTTGTTCCAAGACTCTTGAAAGCCCCCTAAGCTCTCAAAGATGTTGAGCAACTGCAGTAGCTTAGCTTTCATCATGCTAACAAGTGCTGATACTGATGCATCAGGCTAAACACGTCAAGCCACTTATCAGGGTGCTGTTATCGTTCCGAGGCTCAGCGTGAGTGATTTTAGTAGTGGAGATAGCACCGTAATATTCGTTTCCTCATCAAGCTCAGACCCCAGATCTGACCGCGTCATTTGTTAATTTTAGTGCCAAGGCCTGAAGTTCACCAGCGAGGTCTCCCTCAAAACTGGAGGCAGTGCTTTCGCTCAGAGGCCTGCCCGGACCAGGCTCGATATCCGCCACGCTGGCTGGCATGTGGCTGTGAAGCTGGCAGTGGACAGTGGAAGTCACGGAGGAAAGGCCAGAACTGTACGGACGTCGGGATCCCGGCTGTGGGTCGACTCTGGATGCCACAATCTGTACTGGAGTCATGCCGAAGGGTAAGGTCAGGGTTGGAGTGGCTGAGCCAGGCCCAGTCAGAAGGCGAAGGGATCAGCTGAGGTCAGGGTAGGAGAGCAGCAGCAGGATGAAGGGCCAGGAGCAGGGGAGGGGGATCTGGAACCTGGGGATAAGAAGCCAGGAGTGAGGTATCAGGAATTCAGCGGGGTCTGTAGCAGTGAGCCCCGGATCCTCCTATTTATACAGACAATGTCCTTAACTAGTGCACCTGAGCCAATCAGGCTCTGCCAATCTGGGCCTTTCTGGCTGGGGCAGCCAGTAAAGCTTGAGCCCCAGGGCACCTGAAGCTGCTGGTCTCCAGAGAGCTCGAATGGCAGTGTGGACACAGCCCTTGTCCCAGCCCCAGCAAAGCCAGCTTCCAGACCTGCAGATACTCCCAATGGGTACAGTCACTCACCAGATTTGCTCCCTGAAGTGGCTTTGATTCCACTTTGAAAATAGCTAGCTCTGCATTTTGCTGTCCAGGTGCACACGCAGGTTCCTGATTAATTCTATTCTGTTCAGGTTCTTATGCCCATCACCAAGGTATCTGAGCGCCTAATGCTTGGGCCAGATCCTCAGCTGGTGCATTGCTCCATTGGCTTCAAAACCACGGGATATCAAGACTTCAGTGGAGCAATGCCAATTTACACCAGCTGCCATCTGACATACGCAGGCGTGGTGATCAGTGTAGATTTCAATGCCTGGATAGCTGAAATTTGGGCCCTAACCCTTAAGAGTCCAGGAATGGAGCCTCTGGGTCAAATTTTCAAAAGCTCCCAAGTCCCATTGAAAATCAAAGGGACCTGGGCTCCTAAATCACCTAGGCACTTTTGAAAATTATATTCCTCTGTCCTTTAAACACCTAGAAGGGTCTCTTAGCATCAAGAACAGATAGTCATTGTTTAGAGTGGTCCTGCGTGGGAGGATGCCTCGGAGCAATAGAATGAGCTCAATTCACATTGTTCTGAGTGGCAGCTAGCGATCAGCGAAGGCGTTAGCACAGCAGCGTTTGTACTGACCTGGTTCCTAGAGCTCTAACCGGTGAGACGTGGGTGTTAGCACCTCTCTAATGCCTTGTTCGAAGGATGACTCTGATAAGGTCAGACCTACTGAACTGCTGTTCTGCCACACTTAAGGAAATACTTTTCATCAAGGCACAGGGGATGTACCGCATCCAGGAAATGAGAGTGCTGGAAAACATTCCCAGCTGCGCACTGCACACTCTCCAGCCATGGCCTTTCTGCAGGGGAGATTCCGTCACCCAGGTCTCTTACCATGCCAGCAGCACAGAGGAACAAAGGAAGTGGCACAGTAGGCAAGTACCTGGCCCGCTGCTCACGCTGCAGTTCTCTCTACGCTTACCAGCAAGAAAGGAGATTGTTGTGTTGCTATTCCAGGTGCTGTCGGGGGGGCACGAAAGGAACTAGACCATGGCGAAGGATTTCGGACATGGGTCAGGCAAAGGCATATGGAGAAGGCTTGAAGCCCTACTCTGCCTTGCTTCAGTTCTCAGAATCCCGCTTTGCTATTCCCAGTAACAGAGCTGAGCTGATACTGAACCCATTACAGTGCTGATGCAACTGTTAAATAGAAATATTTCATTCAACCTCCAGCTCCCTTGCTTCCTCCACAACCTTAAATCTTTGCTGGCTATTAGTTGCAGGTGCAAAATTGCACACACACCCCAAAAAATACACACCCATTTAGAACATAGGTCTGAAATGTCCTGAGCACATCCTACGCTCTTTAGAGAGGTCACTACACAAGTGATCCCAAATCCCTGGCTCTAATGAGCTATTTAAAATGTAGTTCTTTACATGCAAGTCCATGTAAACACATTTAAGTTCCTGCCACCTTTCTCCATTGTCCAAGAAGCACAAAAGCTGGCATGCAGCATCTGAATGTCTACAAACCTGCAGAATCCTGACTGCATTGCCAGCCATGGATTATCTCAATGCTCTGTAATGAAGGGCTAATTAATTACAGCAGGCCCTTTCAGTTGCAGATTAAGAGTAGCTACAATATTGCTGTATTTGTCCACCTAAAAGCACCTGCCCATAAAAGAAAATAAAGGCTGAAGGAAGTTGCTTTCATTTTCCCATACACTTTGGTCCACACCCCTGTGGGCTGCAGAATGCCCATTTCTAAACCCTGCCTGCGTTTTCTCATGGGTGACCTGGTGAATGTGTCTTGAGAACTCTGACCGCTGGGAACAGGCAGCTGCCACGGGTGGAACTGAACAGCCCTTATGTTTGTTTATTGGACTGTGTAATCTGTAGTGTCACTTGTATTGCAAGGTCCCTTTCCATTTTTAACCTGCCTCCCCTCTCTGCCTGTGCTGCGGTTTTCTCATTTCATTCCTGGAGCTGTTTATAAAGGCACAGGGCAACGCAGGTGTTTAGTTTACATAGAGAGCCACGAGCCATTTGCTTGTTTGTTTTCCCTTTAAATGCTTCTTAGCATGCGAGGCCACATAAGAGATTTACAGGAACGTTGAGTGTTGCTAGAGGTTTTACTGGTTCTTGCTGCATTTCCACCTTGCTTTCCTGGCTGCCATTAGAGCGGATGCATTTTTGCCCCTTATTCCACCGTTACAGGTTTCCTCAATTCTACAGGTGCCCTTCCTGCCACAGCCTGATGAAATGGTCTCCAACCCCCTTGAGGTCTAAAGACGTTAGCGGTCCTTAGTGCATTTGATGATGTTATTCCTCCCTAAATCCACAAAGGAGATAAATAGATAGATGTGCGTTAGGAGGAAATCAAATAGACACGAGGACCTCAGAGAAATTCAGTTTCCTTCTGATTGAAAAGGATGTTCAAGCAGAGGTGATGGAGGGGCCTGATAGGAGATTGCCATATGAATTTCTATAATGCTAGTCCCCTGCAGTCCAGCTGCAGCTCCAAAATAAACCCTTTCACACACACAGGCCTGAGCAAGGTTACAAACGGCAATGTTCTGCCCTTGCTAGGGTTAATGCCCAGGCAGTTTTGAGAGTGTAAAACCAGCAGTTCCATGTATCACTTTAACCACTGCCTGGGGCCTGATGAGCATGCTGTTGGCCGGCTCAGACACAGTCCCGAAAGCCCTGGGAGGGGTGGCCCCCTCCAGCTACATCTGCTTGGAGGAGTTTGGCTGTTAACAATGAGTTAACAATGGAGCAGTTTCTGACCCCCCTACGCTGGTGTATTCTGCACACACACAGTCCTAATGTCTCCTGATTGGGCAGTGAGAGGCAGAGGGAGGAAGAGAAAAATGTGTGATGAATCCCCCTCCATGCTCCCGTCTGGACACATGCAGTTGAAAACCAGCCGATGGGAGACTCCGTATTAGCCCTGAGTGGGACACTATCTGATGAAGAAAGATACCTCTTGGAACTGGATTTGCATGTGATCTGTGCCCAAGAATCTTGCCCTGGCCAGGACGGCGGGGAGATAACGACATCCCATCGGCAGCAGGATGCTTGCAATTGCTAACTGCATTGATCTCTTTGGCTTGTTTACATACATACTCCCTTCCAAGTGACCTCTTAGTACCCAGGGTTCTGCATGTGTCTGAGCCTGACTGGTGCTACCGGCTCAGCGAGCAGAATGGCTTTTTATTAGGTGTCTAGACGTGACACAAGTCATTACAGCATCCTGCGTGGCGCGGCTGCCCGACAGGCCCTGCTAACGTTCTGAGACTGAGGGGAGGCACTTGATTAATGATATGAGCTATAAATTGTGTGGAAGTGACTCAGTTCATCTCAGGCAGGGTCTAGGCACTGCAGCTCGTGTAATAGGCAGGGCATCTGAGTCTAAAGGCTTGTCTACAGGGGTTGTCCAGATCGGTTAAACTATAGTAAATCCCTGCACGGACCTTCTCATTCAAAATTAAAGTGGCCTTCATTTGGTTTGGTTTCCGGTGGATTAAGCCAATTCAGAGTGACCACACATGGAGCTAATCAGTAGTTAATCTGTTTTAAATTCACACTCCATCTTATTCCAGATTAATTTTTATGTGTAGACAAATCCTAGACTGATGCTACAAATGTGTGTGGCCTAAAACAAAAATCTGGGGAGTGTCCAGATGAGCTGTTACAGGGGTGTTAATTCCCTGGAATTAACTGGCAATAAATTAACTCATGGTAAAAAAAAAAAAAAAATCCCCTGTGTAGCCATTCCCTTTGGCCGCTCAGAATTCCTCCTCTTCCTGTGTTTTGTTTTATTCCGCAGGAGGCTTCAGACTGAAGTGTAGTGCCGGCAGAAAGACCTGACACTGCATTCAGCTGCATTATTTAGCGAAGGTCCGGAAACATGCAAACAAATAAATGAGGCCATATCTATATTTATTGTTTAGCAACATGAATAAGCCCCGCTGAGCTGACCACAAATTCCATTGTGTTTTTCTAAGTTCTAGAGTTCCCTTTACCTCGCCAGGCTCCATGGCATGACAAGCAGAGATGGATCTTCTGTCTTTGGATACCTCCTCTCCTACCTGCGGCATTTGGATTTCAGCTAGTAAATATCAGCTGTATTAAATTGCCAGGCGGACTGTTAAATCAATACCTATCTATACACGGTGTAAGAAATGGGTGAAAAGCCTCAGCGAATCCTCTGGCAATAGGAACTTGAGGAAGAAATGTGGGCTCACAAAAAAATGCTATGAACCAAGTATCAGGCAGCTTTGCATTCCACATTCCTCATTCACACTGTCCTGGCTACATCCTGAAGTAGCATCCTCCCATAAGAGTAAGCACTGCAGTAGCCTCAGAAGTACCTGCAGTCGAGTCCCTGTCTGGCACCAGTTTTTTAACAAATCCACTGCTTGGGTCATCGTCAGTAATTGAATCTAGGGCCTGTCTGATCCCACTGGAGCTAAAGGAAGAAAGTACGTTAGCAGGCAGCTATAGTAGGCTATTAGCATCGAGTGGAGCAGCCGCTAGAGGGGGATGCGGCACACCCTTTGCTAGTCAGTTATGCCCGCTGTTGTGTTCTCTGCTGGGGAGAAAGGAATTAAAAGTGAGGCCGAGGAGAGGAGAGAAATAACTTTGTTGTGTTTAGTCACAGTTGTGCCTAACCACAATTTCTCTTACATTGCTACTTCTGACTAGAATGACCCGCTCCTGCAACCGCTCCCCGCTCCTGCAAATCCCTCCTGCAAACCCACCTTTTCCTGTGTCACCTACAAGATGGATGCTTATATTTAAAAGATAAATATGTACATGGAAGGTGATGTGGCACATCCGCATGAAATTTAAGCAGACTGGCAGAGTAGGCCCCTAAACCACCTAGGCATTGTGGAAAATTTTACCCATTGTTGTTAGGCAGGATGGTCTCTGGGTCTAGTTCCTAGCTCTTCTACCCCGTCCTGTGGTACCTGGGGTGAGACACTGAACCCCTGAGTGCCTCAGTTCTGGGATCAAAACCCTTCCTTTGTCTCTGTAGAGTGTGAGCTCCTCGGGGCGGAGCCTATTGTTTGGCATCATAGAGCCTCTAGACAGTCTGTAATACAAATAATCACACTAGTAACAAGATGGGTTGATATGGACGTGGCGTTTGATACTTAACTGGCTTTGGAGGATAGGCAGCAGGGTAAGGAGATGGCGGCCCTTGGAGAAACGTGGCCAGGAGTTGGACTTTTAGGTGGTTGAAAAGAAAAAAAAATCTCTCTGGTTCCTTATGTAGAGCCAGCGTGACCTGGCAATTAGTCCCAGGACAGGCTGAGGCCCAATTAAGATAAACAGCCCAGTGTAATGGAAATGGTAATGCGACCAATAGAAGCAGTCTGAGTTATGGTCTCAATTTTCTCTATGCCTGATGGATCTGAAATAAGTTCAGAGCGGGTCAAGTGGTTGACTTTTCATTTGCTGATCTCACACAAAGTCTTTCCATCCATCTCCCTCTCCCTCCTTCTGTTCCAGGGAGCCATCTCTTGCTCGGACTCTGTCAACATCATTCTCTTAGTCGGGTCCCATGCAAAATTCCCCCTCCTCCCATCCACCTGCAAAGGGAACCTCAGATTGACTCTAAGGGATGGCAAGCAGCAAGCCTACAGAGCACAATTCAAGGAGATGTCATTTCCCATTCTCTTTGCACTTCATCTTCTGCTTGGTGTTTCTCAGGCATTTCCCTTATGCATTAATCAGCTCAGACTCGAAAGAGGAGTGAAAAGCAAAGCCCAACCCTTGTTGATATTTTCCATAGCTCACTGTCCCCCAGCCGCAGTCCACTCCTGAACAGAGCAGCCGTGCAATGAGTCGGAGAGGGAGCTCAGAGCCTGGGGGTCCGAAGCCCCTGCAATGCACCAGAGAATGTCAGGGCTGGCAGCGCAGTCTTGGCAGCCAGAGGTAATTGCCTGGCTCATTGTCTGGGAGGATACAGACAGTTGTATGACAGCGTGGTGCAGTCATTGTAGCAGCAGCAGTGAGTAATGATAACTTGCGTATGGCATTTACGCACCCAGAATGCTGGTGGACGCACAGCCATGCTCCAACTGTTCCAAGGGCAAGTGGCCTGGGAAGAAAAATAGAATCAAGATGACTAAGAACCCAGAGCTATTCAAAGGGAATAATGACTGAGTGACGTCCAAGGAATAACCCTGCTTCATAAAGGGCCCTGACTTGAAAATCCATGAAGCCAAACTCCTTCCTGCACCCATGGGGTCCAAAATGCTCCCTTTCCTCTCTGCAGCAAATCATCTTGCAATGGGACTTTCCCCCAGCCAGAGAGGCATGCCAGATGCTGGGAAGGGGCACTTGGTGCAGACAGGTGTCTGCCATCTGAGTTCCCACCCCTCTCCACCACACTTTCCACCTTCTTGGGCTCCGTGCAAGTCTCACCCCTTCGCCCATGCCCAAATCCATGCCTTCTTTCAGACTGCCCCATCCACCTGTGGATGCCAGGTTGAACTTGTGCTGTCCTAGCTTCTTAACCGAAATATCCTGGGATGCCAAGTCAAATGCCTGGTAGCCGGTGTCTTACATCAGCTCTGTTACCGCTAGCAACCCAACTTGCTAGGATTGAAACCAAATGGAAGAGTAGCTGAGAGCAGCTGAAGCTTCACGCTTGTTCCTGTCCCTTACCCCACGCTCTCTTCTCCGCAGGCGTAATCAGTCCCATGCAGCGCTGACCTTTCCTAAATTGCTGACATGTCCCTGCCTCGCCATGATGGCATTCAAATTACAGTAATTACAGTGATGCTTTGTAGTGTGCAGCACTGCTACTCCCAAAGGGTCTGCCAGCACCTTCACTCACCCCAGGAAGATCTGCACCGTCAAAATTCCCTCCTAGACACACTGTCAGAGCAGAGCTGCAGGACAGGAATGACTTTGGCCCTCTTGTGAATTCGGGGTATTGTTTTCACTGCTGGCGTTCACATATTTAGATGCACAGGATATTTGGGGAGGACCCAGGAAAGATGTAACCGAAAAATAAATCAAGGGAGTCATTCCAAGATCCAGGGGCTGGGAACTGGAGTCATAAAAGTTCAAAGTGAAAATAAGGTGCCAATTGTTAAGTGAAGGTAGTTATCCACTGGCACAACTTATCCAGGGATGTGCTGCATCCACCGTCAACTGGAGGCTTAAAATGGGTCACACGCTATGGGACTAGATGCAGTAATCAGCAGCCTGTGCTGTGCCGGAGATCAGACACCTCGATGACCATGAGGATCCCTGCCGGCTCTGAATTATTGGGTATGTCTACACTGCAGTTAGACAACCGCAGCTGGCCTTTGCCAGCGGACTCGGGCTAAGAGGCTGTTGAATTCCCGTACAGATGCTCAGGCTCTAGGACCTTGCGAGGTGGGACAGTCCCAGAGCTCTTGGGCCCCAACAACTGCTGCCCTTTCGCCTGAGCCCTTTAGCCCAAGTCAGCTGCCTCAGCCCAGCCACTGGTGTCTAATTGCAGAGTAGACATACCCATTATCAGGTGTTTTAAGCACTGGGGGAGAGCAGGGGAGTGTGAGAAGCCTGGGATGGGGAGCCTGCCTCCTCCAATATAGTATTTCAGGGATGACTGAGGCAGGTTTCCAGATCCATTATTTCTTGTTGTTCAATAAATATGTTATGACGTAAGCACAGCCCTAAGGTTGCTGTAGCCCAGCCTGGCTACAGTCTCTGTCTCAGACCCTACAACTGGTCCCTGTCTCTGTCGGGGAGACAGCAAGAACTGTGCCCTATGGGATGTGGGGCAGCTTTATGCTTGCTGGAGCACACGCCTTTAGAGCACAGCTGGTTCACCGGCGTGAGTCTGAACTAGGTCAGTCGTGTCTGAAAGTTGCTACCCATCTGATGGCTATTCACTGGGCTGTGTGAAATTGTAACACACCTCAAAACATGGAAACACAGGGTTCTATAGTATCTCAGGCCATATAAACTGGACACGCCTGTAACACGGAGCAGACTTGGAGTTCTGTGCGAAAACAGAGCTCCAAACAAAATGTCCCCCACAAACCACAGCAACCCCAGCCAACAAGGGGGCTGAGTGTCTTAATAATGACCCCCTCTGGGGAACGTACTGGGAGGGTTGACCAAAAGGTTCAACCCTGGGCACTCCCTTTTGTGTCTCTGGGCATTCCCTTTTGTGTAGGCCTTTCATACCCCTGCCACCTGCAACTTTAAATGTCGTCCCCACATTCCCAGCATTAATGGTGAGTCTTTCTTGGTTATAAAGCTTTTATTTGGTTCCAACATGAACAAATCCTTCACTGCCTAAGGACCAAGACTTATAGGGCCATGAGTTCAATTTTGCATCATAAACGTATTGTGTAATGACTGAGATACGCCTATACTTCAAATTAACCATTTAAATATGACAGGATCTCTTACACAATTAATCTTGGGGTATTTATTGTTGTAACTAAATGTACTGACACTAAATAGTCTAGTGACTGGTACACTGGAGAGATAAACTCAGAGAGACTCCCCAAATTGGTCTGTGGGTTCCTATACTGGTAACGTGGTGTCCCAAGCTGATCATACATGAATATCCTCCATTCTTTACTCATCCTGGTGGGCCAATGATTCCCTGAGTCCCTTTGCTAGCACTGATTCCTTTGACCGATAGCTGTGTGATACCTCGGCACTTCCAGCAGAATCACCAGCAGCCTGGGAGTCATTTGCAGTAACTGGACAATAGGCGTCAGCATCCGGATTTATTGAGGTGATTATAGGCTGGCTGCCCTTCAGATGTTCACCAGTGTTAACCAGCACAATTTTATTCGGGCCTTGAGGACTAAGGAACTGAATCTGTATATCATCTGCTGAACTGTCAGACCAGTCCTGCTCCTAGAAAACTGGGGACTGCATCTGGGGGACTCTGGGACACTGGCAAGATTACAATAGAGTTCCGTTGACCCTTCTCTTGACAGTAGGATCTCAAAATTCAGTAATATCATGGTACTATTTCCTTCCATGTGGCTCCAAAGACGTTCCAGCTCAAATTGCTGTGACCACTGCCTTCATTAGCCCCTTCATAGTCCTGTTTCTATTTGATGGGCCAGACTTGACAATCGCAATCCATCCTTCCAGTTCAAACCTCCAATCTGTCCTGTCGCTGTGCAATCTTTCTTTAGCAGGAGCATAGTGCAGAGCTCGCGCTGCTTTCATTTCTCCCACTGGGGTTGGATTCTCTACTATTTTATTCCCTAGGGATGGGGTGGTTATCTGCTCCATCCCGTCCCTTGGGTCCAGCAAAGGAGGCATCCCCTGATCTTCCAAACTAGCAATGTCCTTGCTGTCTAAGTTCTGATTAAGGCACCTAATTAGAGCTAACCTGCCATGCTCCAAGTTCCAGCTGCTGGCTATATTGGTCTCTAGGTTCTGCTCACTGGGGAGGTTGTTTTCACACTTCAGGGACCAGCCGCTCACAACCCCTCCTGCTGGCTTGCCAGATGTAACATGCTTCAAAAACGTGGATTCTGTCCTTTGAAAACACAAGATTCTTTATTATCTCGAAAAAAGAAGAACAGGAGTACTTGTGGCACCTTAGAGACTAACAAATTTATTAGAGCATAAGCTTTCGTGGACTACAGCCCACTTCTTCGGATGCATATAGAATGGAACATATAATGAGGAGATATATATACACACATACAGAGAGCATAAACAGGTGGGAGTTGTCTTACCA
>NC_048318.1:13879317-14080555 GCF_013100865.1 Trachemys scripta elegans | reverse complement strand
GTTTCAGAGTAACAGCCGTGTTAGTCTGTATCCGCAAAAAGAAGAACAGGAGTACTTGTGGCACCTTAGAGACTAACAAATTTATTAGAGCATAAGCTTTCGTGGACTACAGCCCACTTCTTTGCATCCGAAGAAGTGGGCTGTAGTCCACGAAAGCTTATGCTCTAATAAATTTGTTAGTCTCTAAGGTGCCACAAGTACTCCTGTTCTTCTTTTTGCGGATACAGACTAACACGGCTGTTACTCTGAAACTTTATTATCTCGGTCAGTGCAAACATAAAGCCCATGCCAGTAACACACAGCAGAGACTACAGAAAAACAGAGCTCCAAAACAAAACACCTACCCCCATACCACCAGCCAACAAGGGCAGGGAGTGTCTGTAAATGACTCCTTCTGGGGTACACACTGGAAGGTTGTCCAAAAAGTGCACCCACCGCGCACTCTCTTTTGTGTATGCCTTGCAAAATAATCTGGGGACTCGGTCCATTTCCAGCTGGAATGGGTGTCCAGATCTCCACTGGCACTAACTGACCCCCTCTTGTTGGCAGTCTCAACAGAGAGGCCAAGGTCTTCCTGAGTAAGCCAGGGTGACTGAACTCCCTTCCGACCTCGACAAGGAGGTCTCTGCAGGCTGGGGTGAGGCACGCTGAGAGGAAAGCATGAACGAGGCTTGCTTTCCTGCTGCCTTTCCCGCTCCTATTCTTGGGATGAGCAGGGTTTTGAGCCCAGCAAGGAATCGACTCAGAAAGAAAACACAGGTGCTTTCATTGAGATCGTGGCGATAATTGATGATAGAAATTAGCTTCTTGGTGGGCTCAATCTTGCTCCCATGGAAACCAATGAAACAAAACCTCCTATTGACTCCAGTGGGACCAAGAACAAGCCCAGGGACTGTCACCTGCCTCGGTGTACTCGTCCTAGGTCAGTAAGGGTTGGCAGTGCTGAGTGGGCAGTACATTTTGCCCTTCGGGGTCCCACTGGCCATTTAGTTAGCAGCATCGATGGGCTCGGAAGCAGGAATATGCTCAAGTCCTTAGATAAAGTATGGTGCTTGTGACGAGGACCTCAATGGTGGGGGGTGGGAGGGGTCACACAAAAGGTTCCATTCACTGATGATTGCAAAGCACTTTGAGCACCTAGTGCTAGTAAAGCCAGCGGAGGAACCTTGCAAAAGAACCAGGGCCGGCTCCAGGCACAAGCGAAGGAAGCAGGTGCCTGGGGCGGCCAATAGAAAGGGGCGGCACGTTCAGGTCTTCGGTGGCACTTAGGTGGCAGCTGAAGCGCTCCGCTTTAGTCTTCAGCGATTCGACAGCGGGTCCTTCACTCCGTCTCTTCCTCTTCGGTGGCACTTCGGTGGCAGCTGAAGCGCTCCGCTTTAGTCTTCAGCGATTCGACAGCGGGTCCTTCGCTCCGTCTCTTCCTCTTCGGTGGCACTTCGGTGGCAACTCAATCGGTTTTTCCTTTTTTTTTCTTTTTTTTCTTTTTTCCCTCTTTGCCACTTGGGATGGCAAAAAAGCTGGAGCCGCTGCCGGCCCTGAAAAGAACTCCCAGCTGGTGCGCACGGGATCCTATAGTGATTGTAGAAATGAAGGGCTGATGTATGAGCTGGTCCCAGGTGTGATCTGCTTTTCTCCTGCCAGCAACCTGACAGAGCCCTAGATTGTCCCTATTATGGGCTTCAGAAGGACTCCTTTGAACGACTGAGGTGGAATGGCAGTTTGCCTAGGGCTTTAAAGTGATTGTCACTAAAGTGATTGTCACTCAAGGAAGACAAGGCTGTTATGGAGAAGTTAAATGAATTCTTTGCATCAGTCTTCACTGCAGAAGATATGAGGGAGAAAATATCATAATGCCAGAAAATATCATAATGCCATTTTATGTATCCATGGTACACTCACACCTTAAATACAGTGAAATTAATAGGCAGCAAGTTTAAAACAAACATCAGGAAGTGCTTCTTCCCACAACGCACAGTCAGCCTGTGGACCTCGTTGGCAGGGGACGTTGTGAACTCCAAAAGTATAACTGGGGTCAAAAAAGAATTAGGTAAGTTCCTGAAGGCTTGGTGCATCAATAGCTATTAGCCAAGATGGTGAGGGACACAACCCCATGCTCTGGGTGTTCCTAAATCTCTGACTGCCGGAATCTGGGACTGGATGACAGGATGGATCACCTGATAATTGCCCTGGTCTGTTCATTTCCTTTGAAGCATCTGGCACTGACCACTGTTGGAAGACAGGATACTGGGCTAGATGGACCATAGGTCTGATCCCGTCTGGCCATTCTTATGTTATCTTGTCCAAACCATGCGACATATGCCCTGACACACATCTTTATCTGGAGAGCATCGCAGAAGAACTGAATAAGGAGTCCTGGTATGGTATGAAATACCCAAGAGAAAGGAAGGAGATTTGGCTTCAGCACTTAGTTTCTGCTCAGAGGCTGGAGTAACTATCAGGAGCATAATCCCTCCCAAATGAGTTTGGTTTGTGTGGGCGTAGTCTCTAATTTAGCGATGATGCAGTACCAGATGATTCTTAGGCGGCAAAACTAAACTGAAGCTTCATCTACCATTCTTTACTCCCCACGATTGCATGAAATGTGCCTTTGATCAGTGACAGGAGGAGTCCGCAGAAGTGACTTATTAAGCTGCCGAAAGTGCCATTTCAGAACCTCTGTCACTGGAAGCTGATCACCTTTTTAACTCCCAGATCAATACTGCTCCCACAGTATTCTTCTGAAGCAACAGTGCCACCCAGTGGCTAGAGGGGCTGAGCCCAAGGCATTGTCCCTCTGGCATTCCCCTGGGGTAGATCCCTTCCACTTGTCTTCTAAGGAGTCAGAATCCAAGTGATTGTCAGTTTCCTGCAGGGCTCAGTGTACCAGTAATTGGGCATTAATACAGATGTTCACAGCCGTAGAAGAGATAATGCCAAGATCCCCGTGCCCCAAGCTTCTATTGTTGCCTGCTTAGTATCACTAAAGTTACAGCGTGAATTTCATTGGGGAAACATGAACATAAAGGAACAATACAAAGCTCTATCTCCATAGATATCAGCATGGCAGGGCGAAATTTTCACTGCATGTTTCAATCATCCAAACAGAGTTTGCTCAGTGTCACAGGCAATTAGTCCCCTGATTCTGCTCTGTCCTCCTCCCTTTCCCTCTCCCCCACCCCCTGACCTTTGCATAGCTCACTGAGCACCTCTGGCCTCCTTCTAGGCTTCCTGCAGCTCGTCTGCTGCACTGTTCACCCCCAAGAACAAATAGGAGGCTGTGTGTCTCAATAACCAATTGGATCACGCCAGGAAAAATCAGGTTTCCCACCCAAAAAAGATCCACATGGATACGTTTGCCACAGCCCTAGCCAGCTCCACCAAACACTGGCAGGGTCGCGAAGGCTTGAGATAATATTTACAGGTAATTCCACCATGAACATCACAAAACCCAATGCTTCTCCAGTTAAAATGCCCACAGCTCTGATCTCAGGATGGGGTTGGGGGGGGGGGGACACACTCATTTGTTTGGAATAGCACAAATTATTTACTTCTTAATATATATTTCTCGGAGTGTCTGGAGAGCATCTGAAGCACCAGGAGGTAAATGCTCTCATAAAGATATATTGATATGGAGGTTACCTAGCTCTCCAGACCCCTGCTGGGAACTGGCAGGCACTAATCTCCAGATTTTAATTGTTTGCTGGAAAGAGCTCCCCCCTCTCCTCCCTTCCATACACACACACCTCCCTCATGTCTGATTTAGATCAGAATTCTTGTGTTCCTAGGGCAGGAATTCCTGAAATTGGCCCTCTGATCTCTCACTGTTTTATTAGCCTCTGTGCTGATATATCCTATATCACAGAGATTCAGTGCTTCAGGATCAAAGAATTCTCTATTTATATAGTTCTTGTTAGTACGCATGCAGCATTCTGTTAGCTTATGCCCAAACCCCCAGTAGGTTACTTGTTAACTAAGATTCCCAGACACTACAGTGCTGCCTATATAGATATTGGACTGAATGGAGCTCAACCTATGTGAATATTGGGCTGACTGGAGTGCTGCCTCCCTATATGCTGGACTGTCTGCAACTCTGCCTACATTTATATTGGGCCCATTGGAACATTGTCTGCACTTTACTTTCAACCAACTAGAACAATTACTGCATCTTATATTGGACTGACCAATAGCTTCAGCTGATATTAGACTGGCCCGAATGTGTCTACTTTTAGACCAGACCCACTAAAGTACAGGCTACATTTTACATTGGACCAACCAGACACTGTCTACATTTTAATCAAGCACTCTCTGTGGGTCCATCATAATGCTGTCCACATTTTCTATTAGACCCAAAGGAAAACTGTCCGCGTTTTAATACAGGATCATAATAGTTAAAAATACAAAAAGATCCCATCTTGTCCACCCCACTCTGGAGGGGAAGAAGGCCTGTGCTGAGCTGTACCCTACGATGCATATCCTAGTATTATCTCCTGTCTAGTCTTAAATGATCCAGGAGATGGAACACCAAGCCACTTCTTTTGGGAAACAATTCCACAGACGTTGTTCAGAGATAATTCTATGTTCAGTTGAGGTGTCCACATTTTTAAAAGGATGTTAACAATTTAGAGAGGGTGCAAAGTAGAGCCAGAAAAATTATTCAAAAGCTGAAGAAAATGCCCACTAGTGAGACACTAGAGGAGCTAAATCTGTTTACCTTATCAAAAGGATCTACAGGTGGCCTGTTTGTTGGGTACCAGTGATTTCACAGAGTGAAAATACAGGCTATTAAAGGGCTCTTCAATCTAGCAGAGACAGTCATAACAAGATGTAATGGGTGGACGTTTTTAAAAATGTGCCTTATTTCTAAATGGGATGTCTGGTTTTACCAGTGAGGGTGATCAATCCTTGGAACAAACGATCAAGGGAAGCGGCAGATTCTCCATTTCTTGAAGTCTTCAAATCAGAACCAGAGATGATTTTCTGGAAGTTACGCTTTGGGCTCAATACAGCATTAACCAGGTGAAATCTATTGCCTGTGCTATACGGGAAGTCAAACTAGATGATTTAATGGTCCCTTCTGGCCAATCTATGAATCTTCCTTTATATTCAGCCTAAATTGTATCCTTCTTCACTTCTGACTGTTACTCCTAGTCAGACCCCCGCCCCGTTCCCCACCTCCCCCCCCACACACACACTCACTCTCACTCTCTCTGACTCACCCTGTATAGCACCTCTCTCTCTTTAGTGTTGACACCCTTCTGATACTGACAGATTCTCATTGCGCCTCTCTCTGACTGGCTACTGCTCTTCAATGCACCATATTTCTCAGGGCGAATTTTCAGACACCCACTCAAAGCCATCCACGGGAGATGTTTGTATGAGAGCAACGTGCCAGCCCAATAGTAAGTCTGGATTGTTCACGCATACCCCCTACAGTGTACTTATGTTGAGACCTGGACACAACGCTTAGCCCCCTGCATATAATTGAGGATCACCATCTTTATAGATTCCGATCTGGAACAGAACCTCATCTGTGTCCCACCCTACACATAGGAGCTCCAGGTTCTACCATGCCCCAAGCACTCTCCCAAAATAAGTCATAACTAACCACTCATATCTTCTCCACCCCCAGAACATAGAATAGCTGGGTGGGTATGAATTGGATGGGGGTATTTAAAGGCCACAGCAGCAGGTAGCTATCATTGTGACAAGCATCTTGCCTAAGATAATGCTTAAATTTCCATAGGCTACCCAACGTGATTAAAGTTTACATGGGTCAGTCTGGGATGTGCCAGGAAGAGGAGCCGAGTGGTAGAGCTAGAACTGGTTGGGACATGTGTTTTATTTGTCATATAAAATTTCAAAGCAAATGAAAAGCTGTCAGGCAATTTTTCAGGTTTCTGCCAAAAGTTCTGATTTCCAGTTGTTTAAAACTGGATTTTTTTCCTCCAATGTTTTGATTTTCAAGAAAAGCCTGAAAAATGTTGACCAAAATGAATGTTTCCTGGCCAAAAATGTCAATTTAATCAAAAACCCAATTTTCGTCTCAAAAAATTGTTTGGACCAGCTCTAGTTAGAACCTCCCAGAGGCTGTCCGGACGTCCTCCATGTCTTGTATAAACGTCAGCTCTCTGATTGTATTACCAGGGAGGCAACCTCCATTTCTCTGACAGCCACTGTAGGTGAGGGGATGGGGTCTGAGCAGAGGCTGCACCATTTTGCCTAGTGGAGATTTTAGGAGCAAAGTCTCAGCCTTATCTCTGTCTTGACAACACTTTTTGCCTGGGGAATGCTTTCTATTTTCATAGTATGGGTACGGTCTGATGGTTAGGGGAAGGCTTGTTTTATTCCACTCTCCCTTTCTAACCTGGTGTCTTCTCTCCCCACTCCTCTTGGTTTTAATCCCTTCCCAAGCACACGCAACAGATGGTGCTATGAAGTGGATCAGAAGGCACCGAGCAGCAGTCGTTAATCTTCATTCCTGCAAACCAGTCCGGACCCACGAGTATGTAAGGAGCCGGGGCCAGGGAGCGGAGCTGGCTTCCCAGCAGCTACTGAGCATCTGGCCAAGTCCAAAGATTCAGCGTGAGAGAAAAAGAGGAACGAGAGAGCGGTTTTGTAACGGCAACGCGATTCACATTCCTACATATGGCGATGATGGCTGGCACCAGAGATACTCCCGTGAGCAGGAGCTGGCTCTGCCTGATAGCAGGTGTTTCTGGCTTCTCCAGAGCATCAGCTTGCAATGATTGCAACCAATGATTGCAACCAACCCCTTTGAGTAGCTCAGGTGAACTTACTATCTCTTCCCCCAGTCCAAGGAACCAGCAATGGGGGCTTGGCTGCCCAATTGTGGCTGAGCCTCTAGGAGTCTCATCCAACCCACAGAGAAACTGATAGGATCCTTGTCTTGACTGTCATGTTGGATTAGGTCCCTACAGCGTAACAAGAAGGTTATTGTGCATCAAAAATTAGCTATACAGATTATTGGGGTGGAGGATAAGCCAGCAAACATGGGCGAAGGAGCCTGCTGCCTCATTTCATAATGTCAGGAGTATTTCAAGAAAGTTTTGTGCATCCACCTCTAGGCTTGGTTTGGTTTGATGTTTGGAGGGGGGTGGGAGTTAAAGAAAGCTGGGGTGAAATCCTGGCCCCATTGAAACCAATGGGAATTTTGCTGTTGACTTCAATGGGGCCCGGATTTCACCCCGATTGCTTCTAAGTGGCAGATAGCTAATGTGACGCCAATTTTTTTAAAAGGTTCCAGAGATGATCCTGGCAATTACAGGCAGGAACTTCAGTACCAGGCAAATTGGCTGAAACGATAGTAAAGAACAAAATTATCAGATGCATAGATGAACATGATTTGTTGGAAAAATGTTCTAAGTGTCAGCCCCGTGTGCAAGTGGGCAGTGGCTGCTTTACAATCTCTGCTCCTCCCACACTGACTTTGTCACAATTACCTTATTCAACACAGAGTGTGTTTGCCGCACCGAATTAGTGACTGTAGTGAAACATTTTATTTCCAAATGCTCAGATCCTGTAGTGCTCTGGCTGGGCATATCAGTAGATAGATAGATAGACAGATAGATTCAGTAACTAGCTGAGGTCACTCATGGGGTTCATAATGGGTTCTGGCTGCTTAGAACAGTAGCAGAGACCCCCAGCTGATGTGTACTGCTTTATATTCCCTTCTGATCTCTAGTCTCCTAGTCAGTAAGAATGTCTGTTTAACTGCTCGCTCAAACTAGGTTCTGTGTGAAAGCATCAGAGATTTTCCACTACCAATCCCTATGACATACTATGCACTACCATCAGCCTCAGGCCTACATGATGCATTTAAATGGGGCCATGGCTGTCTATACCTTGTGTATAATTCACATGGGCCCCCTGGGAGCGGGAAAATCTAATTTTATTAGATTCATTATCCTTTTCTCAAGAATTAATAGCTCCTGAGAGCCTCAGCCTTAATGTGCTTGATTTTACGTTGTAATTGAACTGCAGTGGAAAAATTGCTGCCTTGATCAAAAACTTCGCGCAAACTTCCCTCACCTGTAGGCAGTGCTGTTGTATGTATGTGACATTGCAAGCTACATGTCAGAGGGCCTGGCTCTCTTGAGATAATGCTGCAGAGTGGTTTTTATAGTGACAATAAAACACTGTTGTTCCTTTATCCCCAGTACTTTGTGTGTAGAGATGGGTGAATAACCATTTCTTTGGCTCACGGGAAATTCCAAAAAATAGTTGAAAAAATTCATTTCTGGTCGAACCCAACAGATCTTACGCTGGGTCCATATAATCAGATGGAGTTGTAAGTGCCCCTTCGTTTCTATAGCATCTTAGAAACCCCAAAGCCACCCGAGGCTGGAGCAGAATGGAGAAGACAACAGTGATGCAGGAAACCCCTCGGGGAGGGAGGATGGATGCATGTGTACAGCTTTTCCAGTGTCATTCTGCAGGGGTATAGGAGAAGCCTGTGCTGAACTCACCTGCCTGGGGGGGAGGGAGGACCGACTTGCTAGAATATGTTCTTACCAGAGGCAAGTATAAACAAGCTGAGTGAGGACAGGCATAGTACTCAGCAGGAGGGTTCCATCCAGGATTAGTTTCTTTCTGCTGGAAGATGGGAGAGGAGGAGCTGTGACCGTGGGTAGCAGCCCCTACACCTCCCCATTCCCGAGCGGGAAGGGTTCTGTGTGTCAGGCCTGCAGGAGGTAACTGATGCCACCCTTTCCCTTTCACTTCACAGCAACTGCATTTGCCAGGCAGCCCCAGGCTACAAAATGGATTTGAACCAGCGGTCACATTTCAGGGATGACTGCAGCTGAGTCCGCCTATTTCTGCAGAGCTGTGCTCTTATGGGAGAGCACAGGGTCACCTGCCATCTGGGCATCCCTAGTCCAGGAAGTGGGAAGGATCATGCTACAGAATAGGGTTACCAGACAGCGAGTGTGAAAAATCGGGACAGGGGTGGGAGGTAATAGGTGCCTATATAAGAAAAAGCCCCAAATATCAGGACCGTCCCTATAAAATCGAGACATCTAGTCACCCTACTACAGAATGAAGTGCCAGGACCTGTAACAAACAGATTCTGATACTGAAATGGAATTGGGGGGAATTCTGTGTTATTCTGGGGCTGGTTTTCACCATTTTCTATTAGTGGGAGCATATGGGAATGGGGGCCAGGACCCCATTGTGCTAGGTGCTGTACAAAGACAGAACAAAAAGAAGGTCCCTGCTGCAAAAATGCTCATGATCTAAGTACAAGACAAAAGTTAACAGGTAGGGACAGATGGACAGACCAGCGACTACAACTTATAACTCGCCCTTAACTAGACACCCACCGGCAGAGTTCATCTTTCCCCCGGGACCTTGCATGGAACGCACCTGTTTCATGCTGCCGGAGATTTACCATGCATATTTTTCCTTCAGGCAGCCCTCTTCATTGCCTCACATGCTGTAGGCTTCCAGCCTCCCCAGGATGGAAAAGAGTATGTACTGGGATAGATGTATACGCTCAGGTTGGTGGCTGGCCTCAATCAGTTTAGTGAAAGGAGCTCAGCTGAGGATCCGGCCCGTAGTATTTCGTTTTCCAGCTTTCTCAGTGTGTGTGTGCCGTGTCTACTTCGGAGCCTCTTTGAGCTACGGTCTGTCTCTTATGTCTTAGTACAGCTCTTAGCACAATGGGACCTCAAAGTACCTCCTGTAATATAAATAATAATCATTTTCATTTCCCAGTTAAACGAATCATGTCAACTAACTAACTATAGAGCCCGCTGAATCTATTATAGCTCGGGCTCTAGCCTATTTGCAGCAAAGGAAATGCCAGACACTGCAGCTCCATATAAAACCATCCGACAACAATCTCCCCCTGGTATTGAAAAGCATTGTTCTGGCATTGCTGTCAGATCTCAAGAGGGACACGACATTGTTTTTCTTCTACGTCGCCAACAGAATTTGGAAGCAGGACTGTTCCATGTACAAGCAACATAATCCCCACAAACAATATCTTCCAGTCCAGCTAACACAAGAACAAATCTTCTCTTATGTGTCTGCAACTTCAGTCCCTAATCCTGTCTTCCAGTGAGGCGGCACGCAGCCAAGACGCAGCTAGCTACTGGGAAGACGAGGGAATCTTTTTTGTTAACTGTTGCAACCGCAAATGTGGTTCCTTCGAGACAAATGTTTGAACAAAATGCTCTCTATATATTTTTTTATACAAAGCCACAATAGTGGCTGCCCTCGCTGTTACCTCTGCATATTCACCCTTTAATGGCAGAGCCCAGAAAAGGAAAAAGCGAGGCGCTAATTATTGCAATAGTGGCTCTAATAATGGGGAAGTAGGAGAGTACGTGGAGATCCAATCCAGGAGGAGGAGGTGGCCCATAAATATAGAATGAACATTTTCTTATCATGACCATTTTTTTCTTGACTTGAGATGAAGAGGTTTATCCCTTTGAAAAAGCAGAAAGGAAACCAGCCCGAATAGAGATGTGTGTGTGTATCTACAGAGATCTGTAGATAGTTAGTGAGAGAGAGATTAGCGGTGGCTGGAAAATAGGTCTTTAGCAAATTTTGACTTTGTGGCTGAGATCCAAATATTTTCAGCTGAAAACTGGAACAATTTCATCCAAAACATTTTCAGTTTTTGATTTCCCAATAAAAAATTGGAAGTTTTCAAGGATAGCAGATACTTTTTGCACAGAATTTCATTTAGTCGAAAACCCAATTGTCTATCAAAAAAAGTTTGAACAGAAAATTTTCAATCAGCCTCTGGCCAGAACTAATTGCTTGAGAGGAAGGTGCAAGAAACCCTACAGTTTTGGGATAATCTGGCCCCAAGGGACTTTTCTTCCTGAGTTTTGTTAGTCAGAGGGCTCATGCCCTCAAGTAGGAGGGGTTATAACCCATCCAAAGGTGGAGGTCTGACTGTGAATGGCACAGGTGCAGATAGAACATGTGTGTGATGTTTGTGCATGGAGTGGTGTCTGTATCTCCCTGGGAAATTCAGTTTTCGCTGACTCGACTGCACTCAGATAAGCATTTCTTTAGTGCAGCACTAAGTAGCCCAGCTGATGAGCTAAGCCCAGTGGAGTAACCAGGGTCGCTGGTTAAACACAGATGCCCTTAGCTAACTAGATATCACGGGACTCTGTTCTTTGCTAGAAGGACCAGCCACCTGGCTGGCCCATAATGTAATATTCTGCCTCAGCATTGGCACTCTGGATTAGAGTAAATCAAGTCTGAATCACAGGCCTCGAAGCCTGTCAGCCAGAATCCTGGTTCTTCTAGTCTCAGACGCAGCACTCCACCTGGTGGGCTTATTGAACAAATTCCTGCCAGAGACTATGCCCCATTCCACCTCGCCCATCTCAACTGCCACCTGCTGCCAGGGCAGTTGCTCGGCAGCACTTTGACCTTAGCTAGGAATGAGGGTTCCCTAACAGAGGCAGACCCCAGGGACTGACCCAGGAGCCCAGCATTGCAAGGCAAACCCAGCAGTAGCAGGACTTGCATAAAAGGTTTGGGAGTCCACTTACCCTGGCCTGAAAACTAAACTGCATTCGATCTGAGAACAGTGACCGCAAGGCACGCCATGGTAAGTGGCTGCCAGACATCAAACAATAGCAAAGGATGTGGGGGAGTGGGGAGGCCAGAAATGTGGAGCACCAACTGGACCTTCAGTTGATGTCTGGCTACAAAATCAGACAGTTCTGGACATGCCCATCTGCTCAGCTGACTTGGAAGTCAGTGATTTAGCCTGTTGTTCTGCAGGGACACCGGCAGCGAGCCTGCAAAGGCCTCTGTGCTCTCCATTGCAGTGGGGGCACGGGCAGCCGATATACATGGGCAGGCTAGAGATGCTGCACCCAGGAGGGGAGATGGCACCAAAAGCAACCAAGATGGATCACTGGTCCATAGGGTCTGAGCTATGGACTGCAGTAAACACTGCAGCCAGCACTGAAAGGTGAAGGATAATGAACACTGGGCCACAGAGTCCCCTGCCTGAGGAATGAGCCATTTGATCAGTATAACTCTTGCACTGTCACTTGAAGGGAAAATAAATAATGCCCAGTTGGGTTCCAAGCACGAAACAGGGATTAGATGCACAGTTGCCTGTGCTGGGCTGGTGCCATCCCTGCATTGATTTGGGGAGGCGCCCTCCTTCCTGACTCAGCTCCATCCTGGTCAGAAGGTTTCTGGCTCCATTAGCTGAAGGAAGAATGTTGTTCTCTGTGAAAAGGCGCTGTGGTTTTGCAGAGATGGACGATAAGCCATGCACCGTATCCTTCTGGTACCCAAGTGCATCCATCTGCCCTCCCCCTATCCCGTCCCTTGCAGCCAGTGGATCTGAGAATTTCAAAGAGGGCTGCTCCTCCAGGCTCCCCCTTAACATTTCCTCCTGCTTTCTTCCTGATTACCAGTGGCCTGATAATGCTGTTGAAACCCAGGCCAATGGACCCCTGGTGGAGGATGTAGAACAGAAGCTGATACCCTAGAAGCAGATAGAGGGCAGCTTGGCTCTGTCTGGCTTCTTTGATCCCAGGGGATTGAAAGCACCTGTCATAACCATAAAGGGAAGGGTAACAACCCTCCTGTGTACAATTCTATAAAATCCCTCCTGGCCAGAGACACCAAAATCATTTTACCTGTAAAGGGTTAAGAAGCTCAGGTAACCTGGCTAACACCTGACCCAAAGGACCAATAAGGGGACAAGATACTTTCAAATCTTCGGGTGGGGGGGAAGGCTTTTGTTTGTGCTCTTTGTTTTGGTGGGTGTTCGCTCTTGGGACTAAGAGGGACCGGACATCAATCCAGGCTCTCCAAATCTTTCTGAACAAGTCTCTCATATTTCAAACTTGTCAGTAACAGCCAGGCAAGGCGTATTAGTTTATCTTTGTTTTCTCAACTTGTGAATATTCCCTTTGCTAGAGGGGGGGTTTATCCCTGTTTTGCTGTAACTTTGAAACTAAGGCTAGAGGCGGTTCCTCTGGCTCTTTGAATCTGATTACTCTGTAAAGTTATTTTCCATCCTGATTTTACAGAGATGATTTTTTACCTTTTCTTTTTAATAAAATCCTTCTTTTAAGAACCTGACTGATTTTTCCATTGTCCAAAGATCCGGGGGTTTGGGTCTTTGATCACTTTGTAACCAATTGGTTAGGATATTATTCTCCCCGGGAAAGGGGGTGTAAGTGCTTGGGGGGGGACATTTTGGGGGAAGAGGAACTCCAAGTGGTCCTTTCCTTGTTTCTTGTTAAATCACTTGGTGGTGGCAGCGTACCAGGTTTTAACCTAAGCTGGTAGAAATAAGCTTAGGGGGCTTTCATGCGGGTCCCCACATCTGTACCCTAGAGTTCAGAGTGGGAAAGGAACCCTGACAGCATCAAATAAAATGTGCTTTGTAACTCATAAACTGAGTGTCCCCAACAAGAGCATTGGGAAGGCCCAAAAGTGGTATTTCTCTCTAGCCAGACATGTTCAACACCATTAAGCCCAGGGGCCCACGATACCCCCAAAAGACACGACTTCTGCATAGAATATGGGAACGTGCATCACATAACAGCGACCCCTTTGGAGCCTGCAAACACAATAACCCAAAAAGTTCCCTAAATGTAGATGGGAGGGACAAAAGCAAATGTGCCTCCCTGCAGTGACAGGGTCGGACAACTGCAAAGAGCAACATCTAGGGCAGGCCGCTCGATGCAGCTGCTACAGGCTCAGCTGGGAGCGGGGGTGGGAAGGCAGGCTCCCCCTGGGATCACCAGGCACAGCATCTGCCGGGGTCTCCTGTTTGACTCTGGGTTGGAATGTGTATTAGTCAGCAGGTCTGGCAGCCAGATGGGGGGAGCTCTGATAGCTGGCCACCAGTCAGCTAACATGATTCTGTAGGCTGGACACCAGTCACAGAAGCCTGGCTGGGAGAGGCTTTGCGTGCACCCTAGCAGGCCCTGGTAGTTGCTGAATGCTCTGGCTTTACAGAAACCAATGGTCCACCAGTTGTGCTACTTTGCAAGGGTTGGAAGAGAAACACAGTTGCAAAGGGAACAAACGGCAAAGTTCTGGTGGGAGACGGCGGGGGGGGAGGGCAGATTCTCAGCTGCGGCAAAGCACCATGGAAGTGCACATTGATTTACAGCTGCTGAGAATCTGGCCCCGTGTGTTCCCACATGTCTGTAAGAGCAGCTGAGTTCTTTTCAGCAACCTCAGCAGAGAGGCCAGGGAGGGCGTCGCAGGGAGGTTCACATAACCTCGCTCAGCTTCCAGGGAAGGGCTGAAACACCCCTCTTTAGCTGTTCTAGCGCTGGAGACCTTGATGCAGCCAAGCATTTAAGCACGTGAATAGGAGAGGAAGGCCCCAGTCCAGGAAGGCATTTGAAGTCAGTGAGATGTAGGGTGACCAGACAGCAAGTGTGAAAAATCAGGACAGAGGGTGGGGGGCTTTAGGGGCCTATATAAGACAAAGCCCTGAATATCGGGACTGTCCCTATAAAATTGGGACATTGGGTCACCCTAGTGAGATGCATTTTTCTGATTCGGGGCCACAGAGAGGAATTTGGCCTGCCAGGCTGTCAGCCCATCCCCTTTTGCGTTAACCCTTCTGTTGCTCAGATTAACAAGAAAGAAAGAGGAACAACAAAATCAGGTTGCTGTGGGGGGGAAATCAACTCACAACAGAGCTTCAGTCCACACAAATGGCCTCGATTAAACCATGCTGGGCTGAGCTGTACAAACAGATCTTGGCGGGAATGCAAGTGGAAACTGATCTCAGGGATTCTCCCAGCGATGTGAAAGGGTTGGTCTTTAATCAGAGACAGTCCTGAGGTTTATTGATTTATTCATTTACATGGTGCCCCAAACAGGTCCAGTTCTCAGTGTCAGGGATGCTCCGAGGTTGCATCAGAATATCTTCAGGCCATCACAATTCCTAGCTCGTGCCAAGGGGAAGGGGGGGTTTTGTGACGTGGACACTGGACAGTAGGGAACTGAACTGAGACCCCATAGACTCGTTCCATGTAACTGCCGGGCGAGAATGATTTCTGAGGGTGTTTCTATAACACGCTCAGTCTCAGACTGAAATGGTTATCTGCAGGCCTGTTTACAAGGGCCAGGTGGCCAATTGGCTGGGCACTCTGGGGTCTGGCGCACAGCCCCATGGGCTCGGCTCCAGCCATCTTACTGGTTTCAGCTATGTAGCTTGTGCAACAGGCTAGGGCCTAAAACCAGCGTGGGAAGTCTGACAAAGCCAAAACTCTGCATTCAGGAGATGAGCAAGCCCTAGAGAGAGCAAGGGAGAGGCTCACGAAGGATGTTGGGATATAAAGAAGGTTCAAACTTCAGCTCTGCAGTTTCTTAGTCCAAATGCTCAGCTTCCTTTCTTTCTTAGGATGTTTCTTCCAATTGGACCAAGACAGGGATTTCTCACAGGGGCCCTGCTCCCTCCTCCCCATGCTCTGTTCTGCCAACGGCTCTAACTAAAGTCTGTGACCTAAGGGCAGGTTATCCCCAGGGGTGGCGCCGGAGGCAAGTCCCATGCAGACCCCGCAGCACCTCCACCCCGGAGAAAGAGTTTTGATGCAGTTGCAAAAGACACAAATAGGCCAGGTCAGCTGTGGCATAAATTGCTGAAGAGCTGGCCAAGGTGTCCTGAGTGCAGTGTGCTGGCTCCAGCATTAGGGGTGTGGCCAGAGGCCTGGTTTTTCCTAAGCGCTCGGCACATCGGGTGCACATTGGGTGCTTAACTCTTTGGAAAACCAGGCCCCGCACTGTAGGTGCTGAGCACTTGAACACCTGGCTCCGGAGGGGGTGAACGGGGCTACCAGGGTCTTTTCCCACCTTGGTCAAGTAACCAGCAGAAAAAGTAACACAGATGCACGTCTTCCCAGTCAAGACTTGAAAGCCCCTCGAGCTGACTTTAATGTCTGATGTAAACCCAGAGTTTGGAGTCAATTTCTTATCTGAGGCCTGTTAATTCCTTCCACAGCGGCCATGGCAGCGAAGCCAGTGATTATGGGATGGGGACTTTTGCCAGAGTAAAACAATTTTGATTGAAATGAAGAAACCGCAGGGAAGGGCAAGCAGCCGGCTCCAATTAGCTCCTATATTTAGAAGGCAACCAGCCCAGGATACAGAGGGGAATGGCAAGTTCCCCTGAGCACGGCACAGTCCAAATGGAGCCATTGGTTTGCAAGATTTAGAGTTGTGGGGGTTGCCACCAGGGTGGCACAGATGCACCCAGAGCACGGCTGGGGCTGCAGAACCTGCGCAGGCCACATCAGACGCTTACATGGGGCCAATGCATTATGCTAGAACGGTGCTGGGCTGGAAGAGAGAGAGAGACCAGCCAAAACCTCCTGCAGGAGGAAGGGAGCCCTAAGAGAGGATTGAGTCTGTTAGACAGAGCCCTTTATGGGATAGCAAGGTCCCCCCGCCTGCTCATTGCTTTAGAGCTGAGCCTCCCTTGGCACCATCAGACCAGAACGCTGAATATCCTGGGGGGCTAACAACTCAATAAAGGACCCCCACCAGGCAGTATGTTATTCGCCACATAATGGTGTCTGCTGCAGTGCATGCACGCCCAGCCATTTATTTGAGCAGCGTGAGATGCTTAATTGCTGGCTCTGTTTATGAGCCTAATGACAGCAGGGGATGCTGGTTTGGAGGAGCCGGCGCTAATGCGGCAGGCCCCTCCAGTTTGTATCTGCAAAGGAGTGAGTAAAAAGGATGACAAGCGCCACTAAGGCGGCTGCAGATTCTGCTGCTTCTGCAGCCCGACCAAACCCTGCCGTTCCTTCCAGGTTTGGCTTTAGACGCCCAGCTGCAGAGGCCACAAGCCATGGGCTGCAGCAGCAGCAGGCTGAGTAGATTTGAGCAGGAAAACAGGAACACTCAGGTGTGTTACTCTCCCTCAGCCCCTGCACTCCCAGGGCTGTTTGAGACCAAGCGGACAGTGCTTTATGCTTGCAGCTCACTTCTCGGCCTCACAATCCCCACCCTGGCATTTTCCATTGTTCAGGGCAACCAATGCACACTGGATAGTGTAGACAGGAGCTTTGCACTGTGCATTAATCTGGTAACTCAAGCATTAATGATCTCAGCCGAGACACCTCGGCTAAAGTGGCCACCAGGTGAAATGCTGTGCTCTCATTGGCTAGAAGTGCCTGGGACCCGGGAAAGGTTGTCTCTGATCTCCCAGCATGCACCGGTGTTGAATGAATCTGTCTGGAGGCAGAGCAGAGCAGCTGGCCGTTGTTGTTATTACTAGAGCTGGCTGGGATTTTTCGATGAAACATCTCTTTGATGGAAAATGTCGATTCTTCTAAACCAAGGAAACAGTCTTGGTTTTGACTTTAGGCCAGACGGTTTCTTGGGGCCAGGATGAAGTTCCTGGTCAGAAGATACATGAGAGAAAGAGACCCCAGGTCAGCCCAGTGACTAGGGCACTTCTCAGGAGGCAGAATCGGAGCAGGAACTTGCCTCTGGATCTCTCACATCCCCGTTAAGGTAAGTGCCTTAATTGCTGAACGAGTAGCTAATCCGCCATGGGCCTGGTTCTTTCTCTGTCTGGTTGTTCTCTGAATGTTTTGAAAGGGCTCAGCTTTGGCCCGGCGTGGACCAAAACTAAGTGCTGAAATGTTTTATGAAATTAATTATTTTTGGCCCATCCTAGTTGTTGTTTTGATAGCACCAGGGAGCCCAGTCATGAACCAGGCCCCCATTGTGCTAGGTGCTGTATAGACACACCACAGTAAATGGTCCCTGCCCAAGAAAGCTGATAATCTGCTATAAGGCAAGAGATGACAGATGGAGACAGACGGAGGAGCTCAAGGCAACAAAGAGACAATATTGGTCACCATGCCAGGTAGTGGTCTCAGCACACCAGCTGCCTAACTGTCGTCAAGTTTTTTGTCGGCATCCAGGCAAAGGAGAGCTCGCTGGAAGAATGACAATGAGGTAGCTTTGCAAATGTTTATGGGGAACTCCTCCCACGTGGGGCAGCATGGGAGAAAGCAGTGGGAAGAGGGCAGACTTCTAGGATCGCTAAATTCATTGAGTATCTAAGTTAAGCATGCATTATAGAAGGTGAACTGGATGGGGTGCAATTTTCCACCAGCCAGCAGGGAGAAGCACAGCTATTCAAGGTGGTAAAGGCCACGCAAATCATTCAGTACATCCTCCCAGAGCCAAAGCAGGAATGTTCCCTGCAGCCTTTTCTCCATGGCTTTTGCAGTACAGACTCCCAAGTGATGGGAGGGACTCCCATCTTCCCTATGGGAGAAGTTTCCACAGCCCAGCACAGCTTGCTGCCAGGGGCCAAGAGCAGTATTGGGGAGGGGGGGAACATTGCAACAGCAGAAGATTTCTCTTTGGCCAGCCCTCCTATGTCATTGCTGGTTATACAGCCTCCCCAAGAGGTGATACGTCAGCACCGAAGTAGTGATACAGCTGAGCCAGGTGACGAACTGCAGTGCCACATTCTTCTAGCTGGGGGTAGGCCAGCCTAGTATTTGTTAATTAAAAAATCATTTTTGGTGCTTGTCACCATGGCATCTGGGCATCCTTAGTAGAGTGTCTTCGCAGGCAGCATCACGCAATTTTCATGTGGAAACTGGGTTGGGGCACACACACACTGCTCTGGATTGACTTCCTGGCTCAGCCCAAACTTCCTGTGTGTTCTTGGGCAAGTCCCTTAATCTACCTTGTTCCTCATCTGTAAAATGGGGCCAGTGCGTCCCTATTGTCAAGATAAGGGCCATCAGTGACTGTGAGGCGCTCAGATACTACGGAGAGGAGGGCCATGTTAGCACCCAGGTAGAATATTTGTTCCATAGATATTCATGTTTTCTTATTGCTTCTTCCCCACCTGAAACCTTCTGGGATGTTCCAGTCCTCTCCACAGCAACAAATAGTAATAATGCCTGGCTCTTATAAAGGGTGTTTTATCAGTAGACCTTGAATGCTTGCAGTCAGAATCATTGTCTCTATTGTACAGATGGGGAAACTGAGGCACAGAGCAGGGAAGTGACTCACTCAAGGTCCCCCAGGGTGCCGCTGGGAATAGAATTCAGGTCCCCTGAGCCTCAATCCAGTGTTCTATTTACTATGCAACATGGCCTCCCACGGTGGTTTGAGCCTTCTGTTCTGGTGGGCAGGGAGCAAATGATCCCAAATTGCTCTGGATTCCGCTCCCCACCCCCCCGATGCTGTTTGGCTGCTGAGTGGCATCATGGCAGGTGTTAGAGGAAGAGCATTTTTGCTGTCATGGGGAATAATGTGCAGCTAAAAGGGGTGGAGACAAAAAGACAGCTGGTAAGAAAAATTGTTCCAGGTGAAAACCCTATGACTTCTTGCATCTTGGGGTATTAGCTTCCAGGATGGTATCATGGGGGACAGAAAAATAACAGGCCCTTAATCTGGGTACCACCGAGCCCACCCTGAAATGCCTGTGGAGAATCACAGAAGAAGAATGACTCACTGAAGGGTGTTTGGATTTATTTACCTGGAGCTGCGCAGCAGGTTAAAATAGTGTGGAGATAAGGACTATATTTAACTTCACACTCCAGCCGGTCGGCGTGGGGCTCCGGAGGTTAATGCCTCCATTTAAATGGAAATTGAGAGCCAAATTATTAGCAAGTGTTTGCAAGAACCAAATTATAAAGAATGGCTGTCAGTACAGTACACAGCACGCTCCCCGGCTGCTGCCGACAGACTGTACTCAGGAGCTGGGGTCAGAGCCTGCTCAAGGTGCCTCCCCAGCCCCAGAGGAGGGGCTTGTTGCAGAAGGCACTCCACCCAGGCAAACGTAAAACAATTGCTGAGGGTAGCACCTCTCCATGGGACCTTAGCGGGGTTGGAGGACAGGGACAGGCAGACTCAGAAGAGTACATGTAAGAGGAAGGATAAAGAGCCAAAAGGATTGGGAAGGCTTAGCCGGCCAAATCAGCATCTTTGCGGGATGGGCTAGAGGTCAGCTAAGTGAAATGTGTTGCGTTTAAGCCAGGGTAGGGGATGCTGAAAGAGGGCACGACAAGTCAATGGTGCCTAGGAACGAAAAGGCAGAATAGGCTGTGAGACCTGAAGCAGAGAGGCTGTGAAGGAGGAGGGGAGTCCTTGATGTTAAAAGAGTCAGACACAAAGCTGATTATTCACTCAGATTGATTAACTATTGAACGGGCTCTCAAAAGGGAGCAGTTCTTCTGCGGCTGCAGGAGGCGGGGATTCTGGCCAAGTATTAAACATCTGTAGCTGTCACTGGCTATCCAGTGTTTGCCAGGAGGCATATAGGGCCCAATCCAAAGCCCGCTGAAGTCAACGGCAGTTTTCGCACTGTGGGCTTTCAATCGGGCCTCCTATTGCAGGGAACACAAAGAACATGGATAATTATGATCTGACGCGTCCGTTCAAAATACTGCTAAAACAGAGCTAGTTGGAAAATGGGGGGGTTACATGGGAAATTTCAACTGTGCATCAACCAAATGAAAAATTTTGAAAGTTTTCAGGTTTTGATTTTTCAATGAAAAGTCAGAATTATCCATGGGAAGCAAAAAACAAAAAACAAAAAAAAAACCTGTTTAGTTAAAAACCCAAGTTTTCATCAAAAATAGTGTCTACAGAAAATTTTGGAGTAGTCCTATTTTTAAACTTTAAGGGGAAGATTTTTCAAAAGCACAAAGCACAATTAGGAGCCCAATGCCCATTGCAAGTCAATGGGAATTAAGCAGTTAACACCATTTGTGACTTTGAAATTCTCCACCTAAACCCTCCCAAGGTAGACAAGTAAAGGATCTTTATCTTTGTTTCACAACTGGGTAAACTGCAGCAGAGAATTTAGACAGTTGCCAGGGCCCAATAGGGAGTAGGAGATGGGATTAGAACCCAGGAGTTCCTGGTTCCCAGACATTGCCTAGAATACTAGTTTATGCCTCTCTCTATAAAGAAATGGCATGAAACCTACTTTGCCAGTTCCTTTTTAATGCTGATCATAATTAATGTTTAAAATGAATGTTTAAAAAACACCCCTACAGATACATAATTAGTAGCTAATACGTTGACAAACCATTTTCCCAAGTGCAAACTAGTTATTCAAAAAAAAAAGTGTTGGGTTTATGATTCCCTCTTTGTTATTCATTAAATCTGCTTAGAATGGAGCTTTCAGTGTCATAGTTCCCTTCTCCAGGTGGAGAAAGGGTTAATAGGGTAAGCCTAGACCACAGCTGGTAAAATTATTTATTGCAAGCAGCGTAGTCATCAGATTTGGCTGTTCGTTTTTTTTTCCATTTTCTAATTGACCAAAAACTGTCTGTGATTCTTCACAAATGTGCTCCCTATTCATAATCCTTCCTCAAAATTAATAGTTTTTGCAAACTTATCTGGGCCTCTGACTTTTCCTGAACGGTGCATTGGGAGTGCACCTGCAAGTATTCAGTCAAGGTGAGTGGTTATTTGAATCATAGGGAATGGCTTCTGTTCTCTGATTGGATGACCTAACCCTTTATAAACAGGAGCTGTGCCTGAAGCAATCATTGGGATCCTTGACTCTGCTACAGGGAGAAGAGACATTTAAATCTTTTTCCAGTCCTCTTTTGCACAAGAAAGAGCATTATATGTGGCCACAGATTTTAAAACAGCTGGGGTCATGCCTGAGTAAGAGGGAAAGATGTAGGCCAGATGTATTAGTTCTCTAGCAGACCCACTTGGTGGGAAGGTGACAAGAGAAATGAACGTAACTGTGGGTTATGGGGCAAGGCCCAGTTCCTTCCCTGAAGAGTTTGCAATCTTGAGTCCAAAGGTGGGAAGAGCTGGTATCAACAGTTCACACAAAGCTGAAATGTAAAGACACTAAGGGAGTGAGTGGTAGAGGGGGGAAATGAACTCAGCTCTCTCTTGACCACAGTGGAGTTGACCACAAGCTTGTCCTTCCGTTTGTTGGCAATGCACCAGCCACAACAAAAATGTAACAAACACCTGAGCCGCTGCTAGAGAGTCCACACCAGATTCTTCCTCTCCCGGCTCCTTACAAGCCAGAAAGAAGAGGGGGCTTGCACTAATGGCCTGAAGATGAGCAAACTCAGGCTCCACTGGACTAAGAAGGGAGTGGGGGGGTGTAAGCAATTCCAAGTTAACTAGCATGTTCACACCCACGTAGTTTTCTACTATTACCCAGCTCTGTGCTATAGCTTCCTTCCTTGCTAAAGAGGTAGGGGAAGGGAAAACACCTTGGTTTTGCCAGCAGAGCGAGGACCTGGATAAACCAGTGACCACACAAAGAACGGATTTGGGAGGGGTGGAGAGGGAAGGCGCGTTAGGAGAGAAGCACATGGGAAGCATTAGGAGCCTGGAGAAAAGGGTAAAAAAGAAACAGAAAGAAAATTAGATCATTTTAGAAATATTAACAGTCTTGCCGCATAGCTGCCGAGAAAGCTCGCGCTGCCATGTTTAATTTATTTCAGACTTGGAAGGATAAATATCTCATTAAAGGCTAGTGCTTTCCTTTCAAAAGGAGAAAGCATGTGTTCACACTCAAGGTAATTACAAACATCCATGGCTTTAAAAATAAACCCGTGTGCAGCCGCGCGAGCCTGAGTCCAGGCGAGCAGGAGCTGTGCTGTGTTTGAGCGACCCCACAAGGATGAGGAGAAAGACAGCTGCTGGCTGAAGCAGAAAGAGGGGAGCTGATGCTGAGCTCAGAGTGGAGGGAAGAAGCTTTCTAATGGCAAATTCATCCCCGTGCAGAGAGGACACAAGATCTAATGTTACTTACACACTGTAGACTTTAGTGGGTCTTGAGTAGCATAGAGGGAACATTTTGCCCTAAATGCCTGGTCATGCACCCATTAAACTAGCCATGAAAACCCCATTGACTCCAAGAACTGCAGGTTTGGATCTGAAATTATTAGACTCTCAGAGTTTTAAGAGCAGGGAGCTGTTATAGGTTCAAGATGGAGCACCCATTGCTAGAGCTAGCAGCATTTACATTCACCTTCTCCTTCCTCGCTGCCTGCCTTTCCATTGTATTTTTCTGTAGGCTCTGCAGTGTGACCCAAGCTTCTCTATGCTGTAAATTGGGCTGTCCAAACCAGGAGAGAGTCAGTGGAGTTGGCTAGTTCATTTTATAAGAAGGGACTTTTCTAACGTAGCAAAGGAAAAGGGGTAACACTTTGAAAAGCGCCTACATCCCTTTTTGGATGGTGCAATATACAATATAATGCACTGCTTGGCCATTCTTCATAACACACTATATCTATGTTGAAATATCAGTTTGCCTCTTTGTCAGAAGATGCTGTCGGTGATAAATACAAACCAAGGGAAATTAAGGGCCATCTTTAATCTTGTGTTTAAACTAGACAATATTTAACACAGAGAACACACAGAAATACTGGAAGATCACCCATGTCTGGAACATATTTTGTTGTGCTCAGGATTAGTTTAGAAGATCATCAACCCGTTTACATCTTATCTGGCCAGATGTGAGCGTAACTTGGCGGGGAGTTACTAGCTGGGAAGCTTGTTCTCTGTGCAGACAAAACATTTCACCGTAGAAAAGAGACAGAGGCTTGTGAGGTCTGGAATTGTCAAACTAAATGAAGAGTGATTGTCAGATAATAGTCAATAAACATCAGGGGTGGCGGTCAGTGAGCCAGATGTTTGAAAGTGTCTACCACAGCAGAGACAGAAGTTTAGTGGCTGGTTCATTAATTAATAGCAAATAAGCTCTTCAAGGGAACAGTGACTGCTTAACCAAACATCTGAATTTGGCCCTTCTTGGCCCAATGAGATCTAAATCAGAATTGGATGGTTTCACCTAATCCCTATCTCAAGGAATCACTGGGGACAGCATTATCCCTGTTCTGTCTCTGTTGAAATGGTGGGGAGGGGGGAACAAGAGAGTAAAGCTCTTTCATTAGGAAGGTGATCCAAGACCATAATGTGTTGCTAGTTGTTTGTCTATGGGGCCTTCAGGTGCCTCTTACCTTTGCTCTCTGCAGTAGTGCTGCATAAATAGAACTATACCGCAGATTTTAAAGTTTAATCCCTTTTTATTTCTTTTCCCTCCTGTAGCAGGCTTTAAGTTTTGAGTCTTGTTTTACAGAAGTAAATAAACTATGATGGTGATCAGATACAGTGTGAACTGGTATCATGCAGGCACAATTTAGCCATCAATGCAGAAGTGTTACCTCTGATCGGTCACCAGAACTAACAAGGCACTTGTTTTTAAAAGCCATCCTCAAGGCTCAGACTAACCCTTGTGGTTGTAGTTTTTGACTGTCCAATGAAGTCTGACTGTTCTCTCCTGAGTGAATGAGGGGGTTAGCACAGAAAAGGTTGTTTGTTCATTTTCAGCTAAATTCCTCCATGAGTCTTTAGCATGGTTTGAATCCAGAACCTTCAGCATTTGACCTAAAGGAGTAATGTTGACATTATTTAGTGCAGTAGTAGGTTATAACCCGTTGGGATCAGCATTTGGAAGGGGGAACATGAAACAGAATATCTCACCAATATATTTGGCAAAATACTTCCCAACCAGGGATAATTCAGTACCAGGATGAGCTACAAGAAAACCACCCTTCGTGAGATGGAAGGCCTCCTTGAAATCATGTCAATATTTGCACAGAGCATCTCTTAAGTTGGTTGAATCTGCCAGGATTTGTATCCAACCTTCGTCATGACTTTGAGAGTTTGCAATTTTGCCAATGTGATTTTTTTTTTCCCCACTCTCCTCTTGAAGGATGTAAATTGGAGCTGTTGGGAGCTGAGCCCTGTAATTTGGCTGGATGGTTCACCCCTGACAATGGTGTGTTTCCTACTTGGTCTCAGACAATTCTGCAGTTTCTGTAATCAGAGCAGTCCCAGCCTGTCTGAAATAACCACGCTGCCTTTTGCATCTCTTTGCCTGCTACACTTGGCACCAGTTTGGGGTGCTATATTCCCCTCCACGACCTTCTGCAAATGCTGCTTTACATCTTGAACACTAAATTAAGCAGCAATCAGGCCTCTCTCATCTTTTGCTGATTGCGTCTGTTCCGTGACACCTCTCGTACCGGATTTATGAATAAATATCCAAATCCGCATCAACTTCTGCTGTCAGCTCTTGTGAGGCACCTGATTAGTCTCAAACGCCAGTTGTGCGATTTCTGGGCCTGGCGGGTGCCGTGAATCATTTTGTACTGCAGCTCCCACAGAAGAGTAAATGCTAAGCAGCAAACCTCAACTGTTTCTAATGGGACATAAGGCCCATACCAGGGAATATAAGATGCTTCCTCTCAGGTCTAACTCACTAAACTAAGTAGGACTAGGCTAAATGGGATAATTGAATCATCTTTATTAATAATATTTATTATTTAACTTTTATACAAAAGCCAACACTCTTGGGGCTCCATTGTAGAAACATATAGCAAAGATAGTCCCTGCTCAAAAGAGCTTATTATTTTGTAGTCCTACAGAACACAAGAGCTATGTAAAATATTACAGTTCCCGTGACAAGCACCAAATGAGAATCACTCTGTATAACATAGATCTAAAAGCACTTTATGGCGGCTCCAAAGGTTGAAATCCCGACTCCATTGAAGTCAATGGTAAAATTACCATTGACTTTAATGAGGTCAGGACAACATCCCAAGTGTGTTAGCAGACAGAACAAAAGAATAACTTCTTACCAAGAGGTCTGTCTCTTTATTATGTTCCTCCTACACCATACCCTGGTCCTCTCTGGTAACTGGAGGACCAAGATTTCTAATTGTTGAATTCAACTCCACACACCTTTCTGCAAAAGTGTCATGAACCGCTTAACAGTGAACCTCTTTAGTCATTTGGATTGGAAGAAAGATCTGTCTGAGGAAATCTTCTAAACAACTGCATGCATTTTTTACGATAAGCTCTTGCCTGTGTCCAAGTTTCAGCCTTGTGCTAATTATATGGATCTTGGCTGGATTAAAAATAGTAACCTATAGGCTCAGTGTCTTCTCACTAACCCGATCAACCACTGACTAATTCATGCTTTCTCAGATGCTTTTCTCCTTGCTACATATTTTGGACCAGATCCTCAGCTGGTATCAGTGGGCAAAGCTGCATTGATCTGTCCCTTTAAGTAAACAAGTATATTGTCATCCCATGGAATGAGAACCTCTGTCTCATCTTATTACTTCCCCAAGGGACTGGATGCACAAATGAAGGTCACTTCTGTTCTAAATGACACCCGTGAAACAGAGGACAGAATTTGGCCTGATGACATGAAGGAGACAAGGCTCTTGAAAGTCCTGGATAAGTCCAGAGTCAGAGGAATCACAAATATTTATTACAAAAGGCACATAAACGTCCTTGTTTTACTTTAGATCCATTTCAGTGTTATAACTGTTGCTATTGAAACACATTACACGTGATTAATGTCAGATAAATATTTGCTGCAACTAAGCCAGGAAATCTGTCTCATTTCACAACTTTGTTCACAATTATTATAAAGAAAATCCCTATCTATCTATCTATCTATCTATACAGGGCCAAGACTGACAGCCCTGGAGACAGACATTGTCTTTGTTGGCAAAATAGGTACAAGTAGCCAGAAAAGAAGCTGCAGGTACCTCCACACACACACATATCCTGTTACCTGCTATCTGAAGAGATGTCATGGAACACATTCTATCTGCTTTGCTTTTAAATGTATTCTATCCTATAGCATTCACTGTGGATCCCAGTGAATATAAATGCTATTATGGAAATTGCTTCTTAATGAAGATTCTCAGTATAATGAAGAGTAGAATTAGCTCATGGAAAAATGGAGTCTCTCTCGACCACAATGTTCTGACAGCAGGAAAGTTAATTAGAAACTCTACTCTGTTGTGCTTTTAAGACCATAAGAATGGCCAAACTGCGTCAGACCAATGGTCCATTTAGCCCAGTATCCTGTCTTCTGATAGTGGCTCGTGTCAGATGCTTGCAGAGGGAATGAACAGAATAGGCAATTATCACGTGATCCATTCCCAGCTTCTGGCCGTCAGAGGTTTAGGGACTCCCAGAGCAGGGGTGGTGTCCCTGTCCATCTTGGCTCATATCATTGATGGACCTATTCTCCATGAACATATCTAATTCTTTTTTTTTTAATCCAGTTATACTATTGGACTTCACAACATCCCCTGGCAATGAGTTCCACAGGCTGACTGTGCATTGTGGGAAGAAGTACTTCCTTCTGTTTGTTTTAAACCTGCTGCCTATTAATTTCATTGGGTGATCCCTCATTCTTGTGTTGTGTGAAAAGGTAAATACTAGTTCTGCATTCATGTTTTCCCACACCAATCATGATTTTATAGGCCTCTATCATATCCCCCCTTAATTGTCTCTTTTGCAAGCTGAACAGTCTCTGACTTTTTAATCTCTCCTCATATGGAAGCTGTTGCCCTTATTTTTGTTGCCCTTCTCTGTAACTTTTCAAATTCTAATATATCTTTTGTGAGTTGGGTGACCAGGCCTGCCCGCAGTATTCAAAGGGTGAGTGTACCATAGATCTATAAAGTGGCATTATGATATTTTCTATCTTATCTATCCCTTTCTTAATGCTTCCTAACAGTTTGCTTTTTTATTTTATTTTATTTTATTTTATTTTATTTTATTTGTTAATATTGCTGCACATTGAGCAGATGTTATCAGAGAACTATCCACAATGACTCCAGGATCTCTTTCTTGAGTAGGTAACAGGTGCTTTAGACCCCACCATTTTTTGTGTATAGTTGGGATAATGCCATTCCGTTGCCCAGTCACCTAGTTTTGTGAGATCCCTTTGTAGCTCTTCACAGTCAACTTTGGACTTAACTATCTTGAGTAATTTTGTATCATCTGCAAATTTTGCCACTTCACTGTTCACCCCCTTTTCCAGATCTTTTATGAATAAGTTGAACAGCACAGGTCCCGTTAGAGATCTTGCAGGATCCGTGTGCGTATTTGGGCATGTGTGTGTGTTTAATCCCCCCACTGCAAATCAGTTCAAACTGAAAACAGCAGTACTAACTCCCAGAATGTGTCCAGACATATGTCTGTGTTGTGGAATCCTGGCACAAACAACTGGAGGATTTAGAAGTGTCTTGGTGGGGGTCGTCTTTTTAACTTGAGGAGAAAGGAATTTCCTGCATCAGCTAGAGTCCAGGAGAGGAATGATCAAAGAGTTACATACTTGAACTATGGCAGGGACCTGAGGTCAGATATCGCTGGATAACTAGGGGACTTGATCCAAGAAATTAAGCCATTATTATTACTGTTATTTAGACAGATATAAAATGCACCCATCCGATTACTGCAGCAGGCAGTTGAATTATAAAAAGTTCCAAAGGACAAACATGTCAGGAAATATGCTAATTGTTTTCTCTGGATTTTTTTTTTTTAATTTCCCCACTTTGATGAAAACCCAACCAACCCAAAATGTTTGGTTTTCAAAAACCATGTTCAGGTTTTTAAAAAAATCTAACCCTCCATGCCCCCCCCCCCCAATTGGTTCTCTTTTTTCACTGAAAAAAATGAAATTTTGGCCAAATTTTCACAATGGTCAAAAAGCGATTTTTTTTCATCCAAAAAATAAAAAAAGTTAAAAGAAGAAATTTCAGCTACTTCCGAAATTGACAACAGTGCTGTAATAATACAGAAAGAGGCCTTTTCCTAAGACATTTCAGAGGGACATGGTCTATCCCTTCATCTCTCAGATTAGACATTTGGATGCCAGTGAGGTAGGAGAGAGAACAAGATACCACTAGATTGGAGTGGAATGTTAGGCTACCAAGTTATCCCCCTCCTTTGCGGAGATGTTTTTAGTGAGGCACAGCGGTGTATTATCGCCTAGGCCGACAAATTTGCTGGGGCAGCAAATTTATAATAGCAGCATTTTTGTAATTGCGGCATCAGTGATGCTGCGATTTTACCAATCATAGCGCGTATTGAAACCAACAATGACGGCACAACGCCATTTAGTAAACATACCCTAAACGTTAATAATATGACCAGAAGAAAGAAATTAAACGGTTCTCAGTTCAAAAAAAGCTATACAAAAGAACGAAAGGGAAAATGCAAAAAATAGATAGCAAAAATGCAAAAAATAGATTCCTTTGTTGTATGAGTTACTCCCGACAGTGAGACAGAAAAAATACTTGAAAGTAGTAGTGAAGTAAAAAGTGAAAATATCAGTGTTGATACTGAAAATATTGAGGTTTAATAAGTTCATATGGGGATGGGGGCGGCAATTATTTCAGGGCCTAGGGGTGGCAAAATCATTAATCCGCCAGTGGTGAGGCATGCAATTCTACACTTGCATGTAAGGCATGATCTTGCATATACACTGCATGCGAGGTCACGCGGTGTGCAGGACGCCGTTTTGTTCTACAAAGTGGCATCTTCCATGTGACATGATGTGACCTCACACATCTGTTGCGTGTAAGATCACACTGTGTGGAGGACTCCATTTTGCCCAACAAAATGACATCTTCTGTGTGTGTTTGACGGCCAGACGGAATCATCCCGTGGGCACAGCCAGCCCTGAGGCTTGCAATGTATGTGTTGCACACATAGTCAGCATGCTACTGGTTATAATAGAGCTTAACACTGGCAAAGCTTCATACATTGTGCCCTCTGCATGTATCAACTCTGCCACTTCCAGAGAAAGTTGTTGTTTGCTTTGTTTTGTTTTATTATTTTGTAATAGGTCAACAGCCTGGCTACTCTCTACTAATGTCACCTTTATTAAACACCCTCTGTGCTGGGCACTTCTTTCCCAATGAGACCAGAACATGACATGCTGTATTCAGCTCTCCAGGCTGATGCATCTAGATTAGGCTGCTGTTTTCTCACTTAATGCGCTACACACCACTGGAGGTGTATGCCCGAGCCGTGGCATGACACAACGAATAAGGAAGCATCTGAGAGAAGGCGCCGTGACTAGGGGGCTACATTAATTGGTTCCTGTGTCCTAGAGGTGGGCTGATCCCCCACCCCCTTCTAAATGAATTTAAATACCACAGGTCACTCGCTTTGCTGTGATTGTTTAACAACTAGTATAAAAAAAAATCACTTTGTCAAATCCATCCAGGAAAGCAGAAGTGTTTTCAAAGCTGTGAATTTGAGGCCAAATTACCCGACTGCTCTGTCCAATGTGATTCTCATCATGGGACCACTAAGACTCTGTGTGTAGCCAGGAGAGAGAAGTGAGAATTTCTAGAGGAGAAAGGCAGCTCCTGAATTCAACTGCAGTGTGCGAGCGAAGGAAGAGCAAGGGTCCCTGTGACATGTGCATGGTACAACCCAACATGGGAGAGACCCTTTCTCATGGCCATGCAGGATTTGCAGTTGTTGTCAAACTTGCCTCTGACAGGCGTTTTCAACTATAGAAATGGTAACGTCCTGCACTGGGAGGAGAGTTGATAAATTAGGAGCCAGGATGGATTTCTCCTAAGTCAGTGATCACATGATACTCTGCCCCCAATTCTGGCCAAGCCCAGAAGGAAGAACCTGTTATAACTGGAATTTAAAAAGATTCCTAAGTAAACCACCACCCACTGCAAGTCAGCGACAAACTCTTGCTTTAGTAAGTTGGGTTTTTGACACAACACCGACTGTTTGACAGTGACCAGAGGGCATAAGAGAGAAGGCCAGAATCTGACATAAATTTGGGACTCGTTTCAGTGGCATAAGTAATGTATCCTCCTTTAGAAACGCCATCTGCTGACTCAGCATTGGAGATGTAAGTGGCTGGCAGCAGTGAAAAGCAAGAGAGCAGCATGTCTGGACGCAGGGGGAATTTGGATCTGGAGCCAAGGATGGGCACCAGGAATGATAGAAAGCTGCACAACATAGAACAGCTTGGCACGTAGGAGCTGTGTTCCCAGGGCTTGGGTCAAAAGGAGATCTCGGTCGGGTTCAGGGAAGGTTTGTGAAAACAGACTTCTCCCTGCACCCAGATGCCCTGATGGGGCACAGAATTGGTGAACAGAATTATAGATCTTTAGGGGAGGCACCTGCTTTGTGTTCTTTCTTTGTACAGCACCAAGCCCAGGAGGGTCACCGAGGCACTGGGATAATACAAATAATCACAATAATACGGAGAAGATTCTCATTATCTGTGAGATGGAGGCCCGTGCCAATGGATTTAACCCTGAGAACTTTAAGAGGAAATAACATTTATTGACTATAATAATCCTTATTTATTGCTAAGACTCTGACCATGTGTTCCAAGCTGCTCTGACCCAACGGTGAGGCTAGGCCCTGCCCTGAGCAGCAACCAGACTGCCAGAGACGATGGGAAGGTGAAGAGACACTGGGGATGGGAAGAGCTGCAGCAGGTGGGATTTGGGAACTCGGATGAGCTTTGTGGGCAGCTCACTCTCCATCCACCAAGGCTGCTGTGGGAGCAGAGGACCATAAAACACAGGCTGCATGTGCTGAGCCCTCCGGGGGCCATTAATAGCAAATGTCTAATTCCAGGAACTAACTGATTTATCAAACAATGGGCATTCACACTGAGTAGCAGCAGTGTAACAGTAAGGCCTACCGGCTCCTCTCACGGCCAGGCCCAGTGCTAGGTGCTGTACATACACCTGCTGAGCTCACTGGCTGAATGGGCAAGGCGGACAAAGGGCGGGAGAGGAACCAGGGGCACAGAGAATGGAAGTGACATGCCCAAGGTCACGCAGCGGGTCCGTGGCAAAGCTGGGAATAGAAGCCAGGTCTCTTGAGCCCCCACCCAGTCTTGTGGCTTCCTCAATGGACAGCGTTGCTGGCATTTCAAACTGGCCTTCACAGTGAGCCCTGTGGGTGCCACAGGTGGGACCCAGACACACTTGTGGCTGGGTCTGTGTTTCTGCTCTGGGGAGGAGCTCTGCCGAAGACTTGCTTCTAACGTCCCCTGCAAAGCCTCGCTTTGTTCTCTCCAGCTGTGAAGCATTCAGCAGGTCGGGGGCTGTGGCCGTAGGCTTAGCCGGGGAAATTAATGGCATGTTGCTCCATGTTTACTAGCTTGTAACATCCTCATCAGGAGCGGTGGGAAAGGCCGTGTCCCAGCAAGGCCATATTTCACACCCTCAGGAAACCACAACAGTGTTTTTACAGCCAGGGAGCAGATGGCCTCTTCTAGTAGCTTTCCCTCCCCCTCGTCCAGTCATCCTTACCCTCAGCCCTGTCCTGTACCTTCCTCCAGAGCGATGGGGTCAGTCTCTGATGTGCTACATGATGCCAAAGCCTGGGAGCAGCTGGTATTCATCATCCTCACCCCCCCCACCACCACACACGATGCCATCAACCTGTCCTGGACCAAGCCTATTCCTCAGATGAGTGCTCCCGGTTCCCAGACTAATGGGCATCATGTCACTGCTCTGCGTAGGAGCCGCACAGCCATTCCTTGGTATGGTGCCAGCACGCCGCGCACCAGCTTTACTGATCGCTCCGGGGACGGTTTGTCTTCGTAAAGCTGTCACTGTATTATATCTGTTACTTAGTGTTGTGTCTCAGTGAGACGCTGTATTTACACCCTCCCTTAATAACGCATTACGCCCTGCATTTGCCACAGCTCTTTTCATTCCTTGCGGACCTAGCCCAAGGTTCCGGCGCACCACTCGGGCACCCAGCTTGAAGCATCTGTCCTTCTGAGACTCAAAACCACACAACACTTTGTAGGGGAAGATTTCCTTAGCTGCCTCGAAAGGCACGGGCTGGAGGATCAGCGGCAGATGAAATGCCAGCGTCAAACACAGGGAAGCTGGGGGATGCCGCAGACAATTACCTCTTGGCAGAGAAAGAAACTGGGCTGCCCTTTTGCAGGTGCAATTCACAGCCACATTTCTGTACCCTCAAAACGAATGGCAGGTGTGAATCAGAGCAGATGACATCTCTCGCTATTCCTGCAGCCAGGTAGCTAGAGGGGTATGTGCCCAGATTTGCATTCACAACTCCATTGCAGGTACACATTTTGAAGGTCAACAATTGCACCTATAAAAGCAAGGCTGAGCCACGGCTCTTTAGACAATGTGTTCCCTTGTGTCTGGGGCTGTGACAGCACAAGCTGCCTTGGCAATGACAAGATGCTTTGCAATTGCTCCGAGTTCATATTCTCTGGCTCTTCAGCAACATGGAGAGACCCTAGGACCCTGCAGGAGCTAAATCCTGCTGTGGATTGGTTGTTTTTCCCTAATCAAGAGTGTTTTAATACTGAGAGTGAAATGCTGGAAGATGGGGGCCTATGGGGAGAATGGCGCCTATAGGTAGGATCTGTTGTCATTAAAGTACAAATGCAGATGTTCCTCTAAAACCCAAGAGCCTGAAAACCTTCCAAACTCCAATCAAGAAAAAGTAACATATTCCCCAATTCTCAACCCCTCCACAGAAGAAGCCAGAGCTGCTGCCAAATCACTGAAGCTTGGACTGAAACTACAAAGTAAAGTTTTGCTTCTAGTTTTATTTTTTGAATTCTTTGAAAGCTTTCCCCCGCAACTCTAGGCTTCGTCCACCTGCTGGGAACAGAGATATGCTGTGGGTGGATCCTGAATTGAGAGAGATCTTTGTGGATTGGGAAGGATGCCAGGGTTAGTTTTAATTTGTTAAATGTATTGTAAGGAACGAGGCAGCTGTTCACACTCTCTATTGGTGAGTCTCTAGAACCAGAAGTGGTTCCAATGTGCCACATGGCCTACGAAGGCAGAAATAAAATGAGCCCCACATTCTGACACTGCTACTCGTGTGCAGTAATAACTCACTTCCCATACACACCTGTTGACGCCAAAGGGATTATTCTCAATGGTAATTTGCTACTCACCAGGCGAAGGTGATTGCAATTTACCTCTTAATCGTTTTTTATCTATCTTAGGTATGTTATCTGGCCCCCCACTACTGCAGCATCTGAGCACCACATGATCTTTCATGAACTTATTCCCACAAAACTCCTGGGAGGTGGGGAAGTGCTATCATCCCCATTTTACAGATAGCCTGTCTGCGGCTCAGCTCCCTAAGTGACATGCCCAAGGTCGCCCAGGAAGGCTGTGGTGGAGCAGGAATTGAACACAGATCTCACAGGTACTTGGTTAGTTCCCTGGCCCATCCTTTCTCTTTAATTTCAGAGCTCTGCTTGCTCTTATCACTCCAAATCCTAATGTCTCTGGGTACGAAGTGATGGGCCAAATCCATTGATTTCAATAGAATGGCAACAGGGGTTGGGCCTAAGTACCAGATGTCTCACTTGCTCTGAGTGTGGGAAGACATTACATTAGTCCCTGCTCCATGCACACGAGGGGAGCCATGGTTTGAACGCAGCAGGAGGATGAGCGACAGTGTTGTTATGGCCTGGAGTTCGGATGGTCTTTGGGCAGCAACGTAGAGGCTTGGCCAGGAACTTTTGTCCTGCGGGCTGTTCAGGACAGCTCGTTTATGTGGAGCTTTGTATTTACCTGGAAGAATGTTCCGTCATGAGCCTGTTTCCTGCAGGATCCGGCTCCTGACGGTGTGATATACTGAATCCCAGCAGGGTTTGTAGGGATGTTCCATTCTGATACACAGTGGAGATTCAGGGGTGGGAGGGCATGTGCCCTCAAATTCTATCTTAGGAAGAGGCGCTCCGTGAAAAACCCCAGCTCCACATCCAAACAGTGACTCTCTAGAGGGATTCAGATGCAAAGCCACAAACCAACCTGAGGCCACAAACCCTTCCATGCACCTGGCCTGGGAGTGGAGCTGGTAACGAGCCTGCCACCAGATAGGCTCCCTGTAGCATGGAGTTTCGTTGCAAATACTTCACGCAGCTCCAACCATTAGGTTCAGTTACCTTCTCGGGTCTTGCGTACACTCAGAAATGGCCCCCCGTAGCCTGCGCCAGAGTTGAATCCAAGGTATAGACCAGCACACACAGGAGTCAACTCCAGTTAGCTCCATCAGTGCAAACATGGCTGGCCCTTACCTGCACTCTGTGATCAGCTCTGCTGATGATTCCTGACTATTCCCAAGGGCAGACAAGGCCTCAGACTCACTCGAGATGGATTCCAAGTTCGTTCCGTATCAAGTGGGGAAGGGATGCTCAGCAGTTATTAGTCATGCCCATGCTGATAACAGCCGTGCTCTTTCTGTGTCATGATGAGGTAATGGGGCCTTCAAAGTGCAGTCAGTATTTCCTGTACAGCTAACAAGAGGCTTGTGCCTGGGCCTGGCATGCCAGCGGAACGGGATGGAGGTTAACATAGGTTTAATTGACCCCTGGCTTGTTAATTGCGTACGGAGGGGAAAAGCAGCAGATTTAGGATATTTAATTAAATACTAAAATTTGGTGGCAAATTAATTAACATGTAACTTAAACAACATCACCCTCCCTAGCAAACACTCCTTAAGACAGGGTAGGCAGGGCAGCATTAATTGTAACAATTAATTAGGCATTAAACTGATAATGGTTACAGCTGCTAACAATTAAGAGCTAATTGTGTCAAGCGCTTTAACCATTTCAGAAAAGACCTGAAAACTGGAAGGCAACAGGCAGAAGCAGAGGGACAGGAATAGCTTCCAATGCATTAGTGAGTCAATCTGTCCATCCATCCACCTATCTACCTACCTGAGTGGTTTCTAAGGTCGTGTGTCACTGTATTTTTTCCCTAAAATATCTCTCTGTTGCTATCAGTGACTGGCCAGTGCAGTTTAAACCACCGTCAAATCTGGCTCAGAGCAGGTCTACAAGACAAGGTGATTAAAACAACTGTCTTGTTCAAATTATTATTGTTATAGCAACACCTACTGGTCCCAGTGTGCTTGGTGCTGTACATACACTTAGTACAGGACAGTCCCTGCCCCAAAGAACATACAAACTAAGGGTCTTCCTTCGCTGCTGAGTTAACTTGGGTGATGAGCACCTGGTTTTGCCCAGCTCAGGTGTCAGTTGCCACACTGCAAAGCTCAACCCAAGTTACCATGTCCTCACTGGAGTGCGCTCCCCTCTGTGTGGCACTAAGACTTCTGGGGGCACAGCCCATGGTTCTTCATGCTGCAGTGTGACCTTTTGGGGTTCTGTCACAGCTGCTGTGTAACCTTAGATGTCTTAATACAGTGCTGCTATGGCTCCGAGCCCTGACTCCGGTAGCCAATCTAAAAGCATAAAGGTGCCACAAGCCTAGTTACTTCTTGCCGGGTGACATCAACAGCCCTTCCAGTCCCAAGTCTCCCCAAATCCATCTACTCCGAGTTCTGCACTACTAGACCACTGGACTTTTCCCCTCTGGTTCATTGTGTGCTTCTTCCGGCTGTTACTTTTCTGCTTCCCTCGCCCTGGCTCTCAGGTCAGCTTCTCTGGCCCTCTGATCTGCTTCCCATCTTTGGTGCTCTTGGTCCATCTCTGTGTTAGTCATCTCCAATCTTTTGATCCACTCTGCTGTCTCCAGCTTCTGTAACTCTATCTGAGCCGGCTGGAATTGCACGGCTGGCTGACTGACTAGGGGCTGTGTCTTTGCCCTGCATTACTTTTGTTATTTTTGTCAGTCTACATGCTTTTACACTTTCTTTTGTTCTGTTTCCCTTACCAAAAAAAAAAAAAACCAAATAGTCAAACTGTAACCTTTCTTTGACTGTCCTCAGCCTTCTCATTTACAAATCACTTAAAATTGTAGTATACCAGTGCTTGGAGCGTGAACCTCAGTCCTATAGCAAGCTGCGTGTAAATCCTGTTTGACGCTGCGTTTACCTTCTATGTAGATGTACTTTTCATTCTCCTCTGAGGTGTTACCTAGTTCAATTTACATTGGGGACACAGGAAAACAGGTCAAACAATATTCCTTTGTCTGCTTGCAAAACACCTTTTTAAGACCATATTTCCAGCATGCTTCTATAATACTTTATACCTTGTCCATACTTATATCACGCAATAATATTAATGACCAGTGTGTTACAGCACAATAGCTTACACGGCACTTTTTAGATACACATTATGACAACAGTGTGTTGGGGCAGTTTCAGACTTGATGAGAGTTATGGTATGATGTGCCATTCGCCAGTTGGCATTGAGGGTCACCCAGGGTCACATGCAGTAAGCTAAGCTGCTCTGTGAATCTTTCCCAGTGAATTGTGGTAGAACTTGTCTGTCCTCCTTGGCACACAGGGGGAATTGTGAGATTGCTATCAGCCATCAAGCAATGTCGCCTGCCTCCTCACTGCAAAGTGGGCAGGTTCCGGCTATAAGCGCGGAAGGGAGTCAGTTAGATTTTAAAGCTGAAATCTAACGAGCGAGGTTTGCCAATTGGATAAGAGTTATTGCCAATAGAGAATGGAATCTAATAGGCTAACCCCTTTTGATTGAATCCAGGGAGCATTAGCTGACTAGTTTTAATGCTGGGTTCTTTTCAGGTCAACTTTTAACTTGAACAATATTTCTCAAATCAGGACACTTGCTTATTCTTAACCAACCACCAACGTATTAATTCCCCCAGAACCACATTAGTGGCAGTGGGGATGTAAGATGCATTGGCAAGGGAAGATATTTTTCTGAACTGGGGCAAGTGGAGACCTCAGGGCCTGATGCAGAGAGGCAGTTCTGATGCTAGAAGGGAAGCTAAGTTCCCCTATAACTCACCTACCACCCAGTTACAGGAGCCCCCTCTTCCAGCATGCCGTCCTTCAGCCCAGCTCTCGCTGTATGTTACAGCATCCCCTCTGATGCCTGGCCGGCTGCAGCATTGTTGCCGCGTTCCAGGGATTTACAGCAGACTACACTGGGCCTGGGAGACATGTTATCGGTCTACAAACAGACAAACATTTCCTGGGCTGTGAAGTTAAAGCCATTTGGCAGGGAACTTGCTCTTTTTCAGTGTTTCTTGGACTGGCCACATTGCAGCTAAAATTAACTGAACAAACTCATGAGGACAATCTGTGTATGGGCAGACTATAGATAGTCCCAGGGGGGGATTTTACTTCCTCTTGCTTAATTTTGACCTTATCCCATCTAAACTTAGCCATGGTTGAGCTCCAGGAACCTGTGGTTCAAGGAGTAAAGTACTTCTGATTCATCTACATCTACTAGTTACCTTCTCATCGGCAATCTCTGTCTGTTAGAGCTGGTTGAAAAATTAGTAGTATAACTATTTTCCAAGGAAAAGGGTTTTTTGATTAAATGGAAATTTTCCATTTTTATAAAATAAAAGAGGGACATATTGAAAAAATAAAACCCTGATTTCCTTCCCTCTCCCACCCAACAGCTGACAACCAAAAATGTTTGGCTGTTGAAAACTGATTTTTTTTAAATTAGTATTATTATTATTTGGTTGTTAAAACCTGCAGGTTTGGGGGTCGTGGGTGTTCCAGTTTTTTTGACAAAACAAGACAAAAACCACCCAAAATTCCTGTTCAATTTTTCAGTGAAAACAGTCATTGTTTTCTTTGAATTTTTTTGGTAGAAAATAAAATACATTTTTACCAGCTTATCCATCCGTCTGTCTGTCTCTCTTGCACTGCAAGTGTATGTGTGCAGGGCAGGGACTCACCCCTCACTCAGGCAGCTGAATTCCAGCCCTGCCCCCAAACCCTGAGAGACTCCGTAACAGCTTGTTGACCCCCATGGGCGGGAGAGGCTGAGGCTATCATGCCTGGTCAGCGCTGGGAGATCTCCAGCTGATCTCCTCTGACCTTCTCTCCTCTGTCAGCCCCTGTGCCAGCGCCACACGCCGGACTCTGCTGGCCGCCTGATTTCTCTGCGGCAACTCCTGTCGCTTGGGAGCTGTCACGTTAGTGCATCGCTCAAGGGGGAACTCCAGCTCCAAGATGCAGTTTTATTCTATTTATTTTCATGTTGTTTTTTCCAAGGGTGGTTTTATTTCCCAGAGTGGGGATTAGCTGCTGAAGCTGGTTTCATTCCCCACAGCATCCAGGCTGCTCTACTTCTCCACCACCACTATTTCCCACCGTGCTGACATAGAGCAACTCAATTATCGGGCCAGGTCACCACTAACCTCTGGGCTTTTAGGAGGATGGTAATTTTAAACCAGCTCATGAAATCTCATTCCCGGGCCTGCTTTAAAGAGGAAAAGTCACAGAGCCTGTTGGAATGTATCATTCCGTTCTGCACCCAGAAGCATAGGTCCAGATCCTCAGCTGGTCTAAACCACCATAGCACCTTTTGATGCCAGTCGCAACAGCAGAGGATCTGGCCTGTAGAGGTTTAAGATAAGACCTGTTCGGTTTTATCCATTCCACTGTGCAGCCTGCCCAGGCAGACGGATTGCTCATTGCTCCATACAGGATATTTCCCATTCCCAGTGCTTTCCCCAGCCTCGTGTTCCATTCAGGGTACGGTGTTTTCCAGGTAAACACGCTGCCCGTGTCTCACACAGCTGAGGAAATCCTGAGGCAGTAGAATTCTACTGATATCAGCAAAGCTACCCCAATCTGCCTCAACTGAGTATCCTGAGGCCCTGCTTTTATCCAGGCAGGAAACTTCCAGATTATATTTTTTCCCTCAGGTTACTGGTCCAGAAAAGAGGTGAAAGGCTGAGAGGCAAGGGGAGCAGAGATGCTGAGTTACAGGGACATATGCTATTGATTCTGCCAGCTTTAGCAAGGAACGGCCTGGGATCTGGGGCTTAGGTCAGTCAGAGCATTCCCCTGGGGCTAGCCTGTTGCATCTCCAAGATGTTTGGCTCTTTTGGTTCTATATTATCAAGAGCCATTCTCTTTCCTATTGAGGAGAACTTTTTGTACTCTCTGCTAGTTCACAGAGGCAGGCCCAGGAACTTGTGGGGCTATAGGTAACCTTATTAAAATATGCTCTCACTCCTCTTGCTTGCCAGCAAGTCTTTGTAGGGAAGACTTTGTCAGCAAGCACTCCGGTGCCCATCAGTTCTTTGAAATAAAACTTATCAGGCTGCCTTAAAAATCAACTAGACCTCACCTGGAATGGACAAAGCCTGATGTTGTTGTTGCCAGCAAGAGTGAAGCCTTGATTGATAGAGCACTCTCCACAAACAGCGTGGGGCGGGAACAGTTAACAGTGCCACTGCTACTTCTCTTCCTGTGTGAAAAAGAGACCGGTAAGGGTCATCTGGGTTCTGCAGATGCACACATTAAAATACTACATCTATACTCACTCGCACATCTCACAGCTGCTCCCACCCACCCTCTCCAACATGCTCATGCACACTGACGCACCTCAGACACATTCTTTCCCATTCACGTGCATGCCTTCATCTGCTCACACTCACAAATGCATTGCCACGCACACACATCCCCTAACGTGCAGACTCACACTCTGACATGCGCAAACACAGCATACGCTGTCTCACGTGCACACACACAGTCACACACTTTCTCAGAAGTGTGCGCACGCACACACAGATATGCGTGCCTCGCTGTCCCACGCACCAGCTCAACCCCTTCAAACCAGCCCGCACCCCAGAAAACTCTGACCCATCTTCTGAAGCTAGAAGAGACCATTAGATCATCTGTCTGAGCTCTTGTATATCACAGGCCATTAAATTTCACCCAGTTCTCCCTGTTCTAACTTGGGTTAGACTAACGCTGTTTTATTTCCTGCACATTAAGACATTGGTTATGAATATTAATTGCCTTAACATCCTGTTGTGATAAGGCCAAGCACATTTCCATGCTTTAGCTTGTTGCTAGGGAACTGAGGGTGACATGTCATGGATCTCATTTGCTTCAGGGCCTGAACATTTCAACTGCAGAACAACATTAAGCCACGGAGCAGGATTCACCCGTTAATTATTTAGAGCCTAATAAAAAAAAAAAAAAAAACACTGTTTTTTCCTCTCTCCATCGAATTTTGCTTTCCGAGCTGAACGGGGTCATTAATCCCTAAGGCTGCTGTTTGGTTCCACATGCCGCCTTCCTTTAGACGGGAGTGAGGAGGAGGCTCTCGCTTGTGTAACGGAGCTTTTCCGAGCAGCCCGAGGAATGCAGCAGAGAACTGTATTTAAATGTAATTGTCCATAAACTGTGAGCGTAACAGCTCATCGCTTCACTTCTAATTTTAGATGTAAACAAGCCGGCGAGTCAGATCCATCCCGTTGCCTCCACCTGAGAGCAGGGGCACTGGCACAGCCGCTGCCTGAGCGGGGGTTGTGGCTCAGCTGTGTGGCTTCTGCTGTTGTCTTTGCAGCACAGCCAGGTTAGAAGTCAGCTGCAGTTCAGCTTTCTGGGATCAGGCCACGCTGCACTCGCTGCATTCTTCCTGCCAAATGGGAGCTGTGTTCTCCTGCCCCTATTGCTGTGGGCGCGTTCCATTGCACGCCGGGGAGTTGGGGGGGGTGGCCAGTGGAGCCCCAGCAGGAAGTATGGCATGTGCAACGCTTGGGCATCCCACCCCTCCTGTCCCTTTCCCTTTTCATCCTCCTACCCAGGACTGACCGCACCAGGAGCATCTGGAAATTGCACAGTACATTATCCAAAAAATTCTAATGGCCAATTAACTGACCCAGAGGGATCGGAGAATGAGAAGAAGCTGCCCATGTTAAGCTTTTCTTTGCCTACGCTGTCCTCCTCTTCTAGAAACTCTCCCCCCAGCTGCCATGCAGGAGAATTCCAGAAAGAGGATACAGACAGGCACTTTTAACACTGAATCAAAGCCAGAAGAAAGGGGGAGGCCCCATAGGCCCACCCCCTGGATGGGGCCAATGCAGGGTTGTTCCCTATAGTCTGCTCTTTAGGGATTTGTCCGATGTATTTCTTACATCTCTCAGACAACAGGGACTTCCACTCCTTCACTTGGAGAGGCTGTTCAATAAATAGTTTGTCCTTCCTGTTGTCTGTGCCCACTCACCATAGATTCTAGGCATTTAATTTCACACATGTGCTCACCATTGCAGTGGAATGAGTGATGGAAAAAATTATTCATCGAATGCCTTGCGATCCCTCTTATAAATTATTCAGCAAATATCTTCATGAATCATTCCACCAGCTCTGTAATCTGGGTGAATAGTCAAAATGGTTTTGCTGAATTATTTATTGGAAAAATATAGTAACATTCATCAAATACCAAATTCTACAAATAATATTCAGCCAGGGACTTCATACAGGTGAAATCATCAGGGCAGCCATGCTCATTCCGTGAGGTTCACCTCTTGTTCTCATCTTTGGGGTAATGTCACTCCCTGAATTCTCCATCCCATCATTGCAGTGGGAGGATATCCCTGTCCCCAGAACCCTGCCTATTAGAGCAGTTTGGTTTCTTGTGTCTGTGGTCAGTCCATTCCATTTGCCCTTGGCTGAGACTTGGATTTATGTCATTGCATCAATAAGACAAGACACGGAAGGTGTCACATCCTGGTCCAGGCCCTCTGGAAGGAGACCACTCTGTTGTGAGTGGACCCAACAGCTGGATCCCACATGCTCCTAAGCCAGTCAGGTCTGGATAGAGCCGGGTCACTGTTCCGGGATCTGGGTCTCCAATTGCAGACCTTGTGCCTGTCCCCCTTCCTTGGGATGTGGTGCTCTGTAGCCCATCCACCTTAGACCCCCAAAACCAGGACCTCAGCCCTCCTGAGGTCACCCCATTCCCTCAGAGTTCCACCTCACTATGGACACCCTGAGCTTCTTGATTAACCCCTTCAGAGACAGGCTAGCGAAGGAATTTCTTAACCACAGGCACTGTTCCTCTTAAAGAAAATGCTGGAGACTTACAGATCTTTGAAAAACAAAAGGTCCTAAAATGCATCCTCCCGTTGTTTCATCTCATCAAATCACATGGCAACTGGCAGTTTACTCATTCTCAGTCAAAATTAGCATTATGAAACAATCCTCATTGTGTTGGAAGGGCAAGGGAATGAGAATAGGGGGAGTTGCTAGCAGTTGGTTTAATGTTGTATAAACGGGTGCATCTGGTTGTGAATCTCTTCCTCTGATCTCCCACACAGCCAGTGTCGCAAATAACAGCACTTTGTCAGCGAGATGGCCAGCTGCCGCCAGCAGGAGGCTCAGAAATGCCAAATATAATTATAACATTTATTTTGAAATACAGTCTAGAGCTTGTTCCCGGTGAGATACGTGGTGCCTCTCACCATGTGAACCTGCCAACTGCCAGCCTGCACAAAATGGAAACCCTCCCCTGTGAGAAACGGACGGGAATCCTAACCCTTCTCACTCTCACGGCACTCACAGGAGTCAGTCCTCTCCTGACGAGTGTTCAAATACTACGGGGCGATGCTGCTGTCACCAAGTCAAAATTGGGAAAGGGGAAGAAATCTCACCTATCCTTGAACAAAGTGGAAGGGCTGTTTCTAAAGCATTGCTCCTGTCTTTGCACATTCCATTAGTTCAGGTAGGGCATGAATCTCTCCAGGAAATCACAGCCCTAAGAGAAGTTCCAATTGGCTGAAGCATCAACTTACTACCAAGAATAAATAAACTAACTTTTTCTTCCTTTTTTTCTTTCTCTTGCTGCCTGTGTTGGCTAATTGCAATTGGTCACGTAAGCCACGTGGGATTCTTATTCTCTGGTTGATGAGCACACTGCACTCGCATTCCCAACGTGACCAGCGTCTCTTTTCATCCACTCATTCATGCTACATCCATGCCAGTAAAACTCACTCAATCAAATATCCCCTGAAAGCAAAACAAAACGGTCACAAGTGATTCTAAGTGCAACTGAAGAGAGTTCATTTAAGAATCTGAATGAATATTTACTCAGCTCTAGCTCTGAGAGTCAGTACCGAGGACGAGGGCCAGATCCTCAGCTGGGGTACATTGTCATCAGTCCATTGAGTTCAATGTCTCCCATCTCCTCAGTTGTTTTAAGTCAGCATAGCTCTGCTGAGTTCAGTGGAGCTGTGCTAATGTATGCCAGACGAGGATCATGCCTGGAGTGGCCACTATGACTAGTAATACATAAGCTACTGCTGTCTCCAACCAAGGTATATAAATTCAGTCAAGTAGTTTCAGGGTTTAACTTCTCCCTATCAGCAGATACTAAGGAAAACATAATGCTAAGTCATCTTAAAGCAAGCTCAAAGGCAGAAGATTGCTATTGAAAGAGGGTTTATTTGAACCTTCAAAGATGGAGCTGGGCAAAAGACCCATTAGAATCAAATCACCTTTGTCTGAACACCTTAGCACATGTGCAGATATGACAATGTTTCATCCATGAGTAATGAAGTGCAAATGGAACTTCAAAGAGGTTCATCAGATTGTGGCTGGAACATTGACATTGGCAAGAACCATCTGAATATCTGTCCCCATGGCTCTTTTCCTTTGATCTCTCTGTTTTGTGTAATCACACTAATTTTGCCTCTCTTTTAGGCAGGGCAAGCTTCCTTTCTAAGGGCCCTCCTGGAAGAAGGAGGAGTACACTCCATTCTCAAAGCTCAATTCAGTGTCCAACCGCACAGACCACAGGAAATGACAAAATGTCCAAACACCTGTTCTCAGGCAGGTCTTGGAGCCCTCTTCCACCTGTGCGGTTGTGTGAACATTTCCAGGCTCAAGGAGGGCAGATAAATATGTAACCCTGAGGAACCAGTGCTGACAACACAGAAATAGCTCTTGTGTTCTTGGTCTGAACCTCACTACACACCTGGGCTGAACCCTGTTTGCGTGAAGTGTTCTGGTGCCAAATTAGTGTGTTGTAAAGAAGCGAGTGCAGGGGAACGCCAAGGTACTGCCTGCTTTGTGGCATTGACTGGAGATCTATGTGAGGCAGCCTAAGTGGAAAGTTCTATGTTCTATTTAGAAGCCAAGTAGGTTTTGTTTTTGCCAAGTGGAAATTAGAATGGGTGTAAATCTAGCTGAAGAAAATGCATTGCTCTCCTGAGGGGGTGGGGGGGTGGGGAGCAGTTCTCCTGTTTTGTTTTGCTCTCGACGTTCCATGTATTACATCATGTGGCTAAGAGCAAAGTGTAAACTGATTAGACACTGGAAATCCAGCAGAACAAGTGCTGTCAGACACTGGAGCCAGGGAGAGGTTAGAACATTGTTCATTTAATTTCATGCAAGAGGTAGAGAATTGTCAGATTTTTTCCCTCAGCTTCTCCTTAACCCATTTTGGAAGGTGTAACTCAGTCTAATCTGATCTCTTGAGATCAAATAAGATCAAATCATTTGCAAAATAGGTGTATGGAATTAATTAAGTGAAAGATCAGGGCCCATCCCAGGTATAAGAACTTGGACTGGCATGCTCTGCAAGTACATCCAGAGAAGATAACATTAGCCATACAAGGAGAGCTAATTATGATGATGAAAGAAGCCAATATGATGAACTAGCATAAAAACCCAAGCAAGTAGAGTTAGTCCTTATTTGTTCAATGCACTTTACAAACATTAGCTAATTAATCCCCCGTGAGGTAGCAAAAGAGTTATTGTTATCCCAATGATGAGAGAAAGTGAAGCAGAGAGGTTCAAAGACTTGCCCAGGGACACACAACCGGCAGAGCTGGGCCTATCATCAATGTTTGTATTACAGTAGCATCTAGAAACTAAAATAAGGTCCCACTGTGCTAGGCACTATGCGAACACATAACATAAGACATCCCCTGCCTTAAAGAATTTGCAATCTAAATAGACAAGTCAGGCGATGGATTGGAGGGAAAACAGAGGTCCAGAGGGATGAAAAATATAAAAAAGGTCATACACCCGATCAGTGGCAAAGCCAGAAATAAAACCCACGTCTCCAAACACTCAGCCCCATGTGCTAACCACTACACCATGCTGCCTTCCCAAGAAACTCCTCTTAATCCTATTAATTTATGCTTTCACGGGTTAAATCTGGCATTGCTACAAAAATGCTATAATTAACAAAGCCATTCAATATTTTAACTTGACCTTTCCGGGTAAATAAGAAGCTCTTTCAATTATTATAATAAGGCTGGATACCTATGAAGTCTAAAGAGTAAGTGTTCGGTTATACCAACAATATGTCTTTGGCAAGCTAGCGCAATTCCAGGCCTGCTACCAACCGAAGGAACTGAGAACAATTAAATATTTGCCCGTGTGAGAGTGCCATGGTGATAGCTAATGAGATAGTAGCAGGGACCAGCCAAATTCGCAGTGGAAAATGTCTATTGACAGGATCAATTGACAGGTCCACTCAGCAGCCTCTGGAAGCTTTAATCTGCACAAAAAATGACCTCAGGGGAAAAGCTTTTTGCCTTATAAAGAAGGACAAGTCATATGGAAAATGGATCTGTCCTTCCTTAAAAACTGATCTTGGGTAAGAAAACCCTCTTTTTATTCGTTAAAATGAGCCAATCTTTCTGGAAATCGAGCTATTTTTGTTTGAGTCTAAAAGCTAGGTCTCCCATTGAGTTCGGTAGGATCTGGACACCTACATTGCATAGGCTCCTTTGCAAATCCCTGCCTGAACTGTCTGTTAACATTCCTTTGTCTCTGTCAAAATATTCCACTGCTCCATTCCCCTCGGGGAGAGGGGGCAGCAGAAGGCCAGGTTAGGCCCTTGAACACATAAGACCCATCTCTGACATTCTGAGTGCACTGAAAAGGTTCAGCATAGCGGAGGGGGTTGAACTGGAAATCCTTGAGCATTGCCCAGAATTGGTCAGGCTTCATGGTTCTTGTGAAACTGTAAGGGGTAAAGCCTTCAATTTCCCACTCACTGTTCTAAAGACTATAGGGCTAAGCTCTCTGTGCTGCAGATACACTTCTGCTCTTCCCAGCTGGAGCTGGGTAGCAACCCATGTCGTGATGACTCTGGTGCACTGCACATATATGCCACTGCTGTCTGCTGGAGGTGATACATCACACCTACTATTATAGGCATCGTGTGTATGGGGTATGTCTGGGTATTAGTTCACATATACACCATGACCCTCTGCTGAAGGCAATGTAGCCTACCTGTTGGCAGGGCCGGGGAGACATATGAGGGCACATGTACTTCTGCTTTCAAGGATAACATACAAGATGTGCTCAAGGGTTTCTCTTTGCAAATGCATGGCCTGAATACATGACACACATACAAGCCCCCCTTCTCCTGAGAATTGTTAGCCAGCCTCCCTTCAGCCCCCAAGGAGAAATTTGTGGCTTTGGATCTGACGGCGATGAGTTGTTTTGCTCATGCTGCATGCATGACAGCCAAAGTATCCAAGTAACCATGCAAATCTGACAGTAGAAGCTGAAGCCCCATTTGTCTGGTTTGGTGATGGCCCTAAACCTTGACACCTTTGGCTCGCATGATAGATGTAAATATAAACACTCTCTTAATGTGTATGTAACGGGTCATTAGTCTCTGTCATTCAATGTAATTTAATGCCATATTTATCTTATTGACATAAGTTATTTCGCATACAGTTGCTGTGAATGGGCTTTACAGGGATCCTAGTGTTTCAGCAATGGGGAGATTGATTCTGGTTATAAAAATGAATTTGGTAACCAATAGCGTGTTTTGGAGCTGCACATTGACTGGCCATGTGTCCCTGATCGCCGTTAGGACACAAGGGGCTGTACATTAAGTGGGGAAACCATTCAGTCACAGAGAATTTTGTTAAGGAAGGTGACACATTTTCCAGATGGTTAGTTTATATCCCCCAATGGGACATTTCCAGATACGCTGCCATATCAGAAGGAAAGGGGGGTGGGAGTCAGTTGGTCTGTGCTAGATCTTCTCCCTGGGGTTTTCATGCTTCCTCTGAAGAGCTACAAACCAGAGGGCCTGACTCTGCCCTCACTGAAGTGAGAGGGGAAGGGGTGATCTGGCAGTTCAGGAGACCTGATGCCAATTCTCAGCTCTGCCACAGACTCCCTGTGTGACCTTAAGCACATCCTTTAATCTCTCTGTGCCTCAGTTCCCCATTTGTAAAGGGTGAAATAATCCTTCCTGTGACTGTCTTGTCTATTTAAATTGCAAGCTCCTCAGGGGAGGGACTCCCCCTTATTCTGTGTCTGTACAGCACCTTGCACAATGGTGGCCCTGATTTTGGCTACTGCAATACAAATAATCAATAGGAGTTCTGGTATTGACATCGGGGGAGCTGGATCAGTCCCTGGTGGCTTTGGGTGGGAAAGGGTGAGGTGCCAATTCTGTCTCCCTCATTTAAGAAGAGATCTTACTGTTTAAAAAACTGTAATGGGAATCCCTCCCTGAGACCCCTGTGCGCTGGGTAGAGTTTCTAGGATCATGGGCATTAGTAATAATAGTCTCCCAAGCCTTTTAATTGGTTCTTGTAACACCACTCTTATAATCAATGTTCTCCAGACCTGCCTGCAATTTTGTTCTGAAAAATAATGAAGTTACACGTGGCTTCAATTAGGAGACAAAATATCTACCCTTCTGGGGCTTCATGTATTTTTCACACCTGAAAATACTCCGCAAATGGCAGTAAACAAATGCAAAGGACATAAAAGCTGAGAGGGAGTCTCTGTAATTGAGCAGGATAATGGGAAGAGGCTGAATAATAACATCTATTAATAATGACACTGTAATTGGAGGCCTCCCAGAGAAAGCTGTTCTGTGCGCCAGTCCTACATTGATTGGCTTCCCGCATACACCAAAAACAATGCTGTCCGTTTTCTACCGAACTAATGTGAGCTGTGAATGTCCTGTTTACCCAGGACACCGGCACAAAGTACATTGCTTCCTCTCTCTCCATCCCGATTCAAAACAAACCGGACGTTCCCCCACTCCTCCCAAGCACTGCAGCTCCGCAGCTACCCATGCCACGGCTGTTTGAGGGAAGGCAGCCTGCAGGGTGGGGGTTAGCCTTCTACTGTAGGGTCTTATAACATTATTTATTTGCCTGCAAGGAGTAGGCAAAACGAGGACATGTTAAACCCTTGTGGAGCAGGGACAGTCTTGTTTCATGTCTCTACAACCCCTAGCATAACTGGGCCTGGATCCCTATTAGGGAATCTCTAAATGCTGCTGTAATGCCAGTTACGGAGGAAAGGATGGTCCCGTGGTTAAGAGATTGGACTGGGACACAGGATATCTGGGGTATAAAGCCCAATCATAGACACCCTGTGCGTCACTCAGCCTCCCTGGGCCTTGTTTCCCCCACCTGCACACTGGGGATAATAATCCTTTCTTTCTGTATCTGTATAGGTTGTGTAAGCTAGCCAGGGACAATCCCTGCCCTGGAGATGTTTGTACAGCACCGAGCGCAGTGGGACCCCAATCTCGGCTAAGCACTACCCTTCTCTGAACACTAATAAGTCTGCTGCAGTTATTTCTGTGGCTTTAATACCATGCACCGTGAAGTGCAATGTTCCACAGCAAGTGTTCAGCACAAAGGCCGAGTATCCTAGAAAAGATGTTGAATCGGAGCCATTCGTGCTGGCCTTGACACCATTCAGCATAGCCTCTTCTTAGGACCCCAGTAACAGCGCTGTCCCGCTCCCTCTCATGAGAGGAGTGTATTATAATATGATTATGTTACATGAATCAGTATAACATTCTAATAAAGGGATAATTAGAAAAACACATTTTCCTGGAGGTTCATTATAACATACACGCAGTTTGGTGATGTATTAAAAATGCTCATTACCGAGAGCCATTGCGGGCTGGTAATAGAATTTTTCCGGTAAGGAATCAGAGTAGCATGATTCATATCACTAGCCCAAAATGAGAAGGTTGTTTTCCAATAGTGGGGAAGGGGCGCAGGGTGGGTAGCAGAGACATGGGGTTGTGAAGCTTCAAGCTCATGTCAAGGGTAGGGGACCCTGCTCATTGCAAGTCAATAATTAGCAAGCAGTGCTCCCCAGGCTGCATTACCCTGGGTGTATGTGAGATCTGGGCTCCTCTTGCCACTAGGTACTTTGCTATTGCTAGTGACCTTATGCAGAAGCTGCTCAGATTTAACATTTTATTAGAAAATGTGTAAGAATAGATGATACAGAGTGTTGAAACTTCAGTTATTAGTCATCGGGGGTAACATACAGAGTATAGGGGGATGTTAGTATTTTGATATTGGATAGTGCATAACACATACAGTCTGCAATATCCCCAATGGGGGGGTATAAGGTGGATGAATCACTGCAGTGATGGGCATGGATAGAATGCTGTAAGTTTTCCTTTCCCATTGTTGCAAAGGGTTGGGAAGGAGGGAGGGAAATCTCATCTCCCAGCAACATTTCCCTAGTATATTGGAGCGCCGTGCCTTTAACCAGACATGCTGGCTTCCAGGCCCCAGCCCTGGCAGCTGAGGAGGAAGGGAATAAGGACTGAGAAGCAAAACAAGGAACAGAATTCATTGCCACGTTTCCAGCTGTGATGCAAAGAGCAGCTGGGGGCGGGACACTCTAAACAACTTCTGCTTCACTCATTCCCCTCTGATGCTGGTCCTACTGCGTTGTAACTGCACTGAGCTCAGTGGAGTCACTCTGATTTACACCAGGGAAAGACAGAGGATAATCAGGCCCTGTGCATACAGAAATTATGCAGAAGTAGTTAAATCCAGTCCCTGTGGACCCATGTGCTCAGCATGGAATCACACTATTTTATAGAGTTTTCCACTATTTTGCCCTTAAGGAAAAAGATACCCCACCCCACCCCCAGTACTGCATATTTCAGACTTAGGAAAGATTGTTGGTGTGTAGCAAGTCAGTACCCAGGTGGGTCCTCACCCAGCACAGGCAGAAGCTAAGTTATTGGAGCCTACCAAGTTACAATGACAGGCAGAGCTGGGACCTTCCAGCATCTCTCAGAAACCCGCAGTGGAGTCAGAATCCATGATCCCTTACATACGCTGGCTAAATATTTGTTTACCTGGATTGCACTTGCTCTGCCGGAGTTTGCAACATTAACAATGTCAGACCCCGTCCTGTGGGTTCTGCTGTACAGCTCCATTTCTGGCTCTCTCTCTAACCACTAACAGAAGAGCCACTCAGCTTCTCCCACTGAGCGCAAAAATGGGGTGTTGGGGGGTTGATTTTATTTCAGAGGCATTGAGATGAGAGCAAATCCCTAACCTAGCTCAGCTCTGGGCTAAACTCTGCTCTGAACTCAATCCCCGGGGCAAAAGGAGACACAAGCTAGTGTAGATCACCAACAACTTTCCAGGCATTGGATGAGCTTGCCGGATGAAGAAGAGACACTGCCAGGACCCAGTTGCCTCATGCTGGCCCTGCAGATCTCTCTGTTCCTCCAGGTTACTTTCCGAGGATGAGCTTCTGCCACCCCATCTCCACGATAAATATTTCCTGGGTGCAGGCTCTCTCGAGGGACTTTCTGCACACCGGAGGCAGGAAGGGAGAGGATGCTCCTGAATGGATGCATTTTCATCTCCTCACAGTTTCCTTTTTAAAAAATACTGGGGCTGATTTTCAAAGCTGCCAGGCCAAATCCTCGGCTGCTGGAATGGATTATTCTCTTCAAGCCCTTTCCTAAGGAATCATCGGTGTTATTGCAAAGGGGTGACTGTCCTGCAACTGGGGGGAACGTTCCACTCGGGGTAAACTCAGCTCCCGCCAATATTTCTCCAGCCAGTCAATGGAGCTGTGACAAGTGACACCAGCTGGAGCTCTGGTGCACCAACACAAATGGGCAGGGTGGGTGCTCACCCCTAGATCCTTCTGAAACAAAAATAAAGATACTTTGCATTGGAAAAGCCAAACAGAGCGAGTAACCTTCTCTCCTCTCAGCTCACTCTTGGCCAGATGCAAGCGGCAGAAAATATATCAAACCTCAGATTCTTGAAGGGCAAATACCTTATGGAGCAAGAGATGGCTCCAAAGATGGAGCGGCCTGGGCTGATAAAGTAGTGCAGGGGAGGGATACCTGTGCCCTGATTCCCCTCTCTCCTGGGTGTCAATCAGGTGTAACTCTTCTGAATTCATTAGGGCTGCACCACTCTGAGGGGGATCCAACCCCGTGTGAGTATTGTGAATGCAAAGTGCATCTACAGACTTAGTGAACAGGGAGACAGTACCATTGGTTACTGATCACTGGTACATGTAATTGGTTATTAATAACTTCTAAACATCTGCACAGAGAGACCCTCCTATTCAGGCAGGAGGTGAGGAAACAAACTCTAAGGAGGAAAGAACAAGACAGTAGGTGCAGAAGTTCTCCCCGCTTCTGCTGTATGGAAAGAGATGCAACTAGCCGCGCCCCTACAGCTCTGCATCTGCATCTCTGGGATGAGGCACTGTGCTCACTGCTACCATGTGTTTTGCTGCTGGTGTGATGGCCCCCTGGCTGCGTGGTCCTCAAGGACTGACCCTAGTACATGGACGCACAAGGCTCTACTGCCTGAGATAAGGGACCAAGCCTATTTGCTTGGACACAGAAGCAGATTCATAAATCTCTTTACATGGTCCAGCTACAAGAGGGCGACAAATCTCACCCCAGGTAAATGCGAGTGGGCTGCAGTGGCCCTCGGGGGCCCAGTAATCACTGAGAGATGAGGGGGTAGCTGGTGTGGTGTTCAGGGATCGCTCCAGGCTTAAGCCGCTTGCAAGAGCTCTGCTTTAGTCTGAGTCTGGTGCCGACCGGCTGTGTCTAACGACGAGAGCTTCACAGCTCCCCGTCCTGATTGTCTGTCTGGGAAGCTGAGACCTTAGCGGCACAGTCCCCATAACCACGCCTCGGATACCGCACAGCGCAGCAGGCAGGCACTACCTGGGGCAAACCAGGCTCTCAGCACCCAGAATGGGCATGTTACCTTCCGGTACCTGGACCGTTAGGCAGCCTGGCAGGTGCTCCTGAGCCACCCCGAGTGCAGCAGGGGTGACTTCCTGCCTGTTTGAGAGCCCAGAGGGAATAGGAGCTAAGTGAGCTCCACAGTAAAGAGACCCAGGATTGGCTCATCAGTGATAGCTTTTAATTTCACTGAAAAGCAGAGGGAGACGTCTAGTCCCTTCATGCTCCAGTGACTGTTAATTCATCACAATCCAGCGAGAAGAGGCCAAAGAGGCAGAATTAAGTGAAGGCCTGATTGCAAAAGGCAGTGTTTAAGTACCAGAGAGAAGATGCTGCATCTTCCTTTCCCCTCATCACTCTTGTTGCAGAGTTAGCAGCCCCCAAACGTCGCTAGAAGACTGCAGTGTTTTCTGGCCTCCGCTCGCTCCCAACTCATACGAACGATTCTTTCATTTCCAAGGGAACATCGCGCAATTTCTTGCGTGGCCCCCATTTTAGAAGCAAACTGGCTGTCCCATGCCAGCCAATGGCACTGACTTAGCTGGCATGGAATCCAGGATCCCAAATTGGAAAGGCAGGCAGTATGCATGAGACGATAAGGCAGGCACTGCCAATGCTGCTGACAGGTCTAATTCTCCCTAAGTGCGGACGGAAGCGACAGCTCCTCTGAGACAGGTTGGGGCTCAGGACCATCCCAGCAAGGGACTGGTGGAAACAGTGGGGGCAGCCTAAAGGCAGGGAGTTGAAGTTTAAAGAAGGGAAAGGGAAGAATGGTGTGGGAGGTAGGAAAGGAAGAAACGAATTGTGGGGGAAGGAATGTGGATGAAAGTGAAAGCTGGTCCTAACTAGCGCCAGGGGCCACACATCAGTCCCAACCCTAACCCTAGCAGGGGACCACCACCTGGATTCAACCCTTACCCCAACCGGCACCAAACCTATCCCTAGTCTGAAGCAACCAACCAACCCCAAACCAGCCGTCGTCCAGAGTAACCAACTGCCCTGGACTAACCATAAGCCTAGTCCAGGGCCGCCAATTAGTACCAACCCCAACCCTGGGTCTGGGCCAGAAACCAGCCTCAACCCTAGCCTTGAGGGACCACCTGGCCTCAACCCTAACCCTAGCCTGAACTGACCAACCAGCCCCAGCCCTAACAATAGCCCAGGCCACTAACTACTCCAACCCTAACCCTAGGCTCTAGCAACCAGCTGACCTCAACCGCGATCCAGAGTCATTATCTATCTATTTATCTGACAGGATTTTGTACTGGCATCTTGTAAGAGGCATTTTTAGAGCACTCCTCTAGTTGTCAATGTCTCCCCTTTCTTCCCCACTCTCTTCTCTTCTTGGCCTCTTTCCCCTGCGTTAGCAAAATAGTGGAGCTCTCTCCAGTGTCCTTATTATTCAGTGCTGTTACGTGGGGGGATGAAAAGCAAGCGGTGTTCAGCGGGGAGCACAGCACATCATCCTGGGCTCGCTCCTTTGTTACTCTCCCAAGGCACATTACCAGAGAAGATTAATTCAACCCAGCAGTATATCTCTTAGTGATACACCAAACCCTGCATTGCTCTCTCTAAATGTCAGTAGGGTGTATCAACAGGTCTGAATGCAATCAAGGAGTATTGTTAGCACAAATTATTATGGTGCCAGCATTTCCCCATTGGCCACAGGTGTGAAGCTTTGAGCTCATAACTCGGATTTCATGCACCGACTGGGGTAGCAAGGATAAAGAGTGTTATTTTGTTTTACTTTGTGCTTGACGGTTCGTGCAGTTCCAAACTGAGGTTCGCTACACCAGTCCTATTTCCTTAGCTTGTCCCAGGGTGTCTATGGATGGTGGGAGATGGATGGATTCCAAAGCAACATGCAATGTTACAGCACATTACATGTCAGCTCCTAATCCTACTAGGATAATAGATCAATTTCCTTTGCAGTTTCCCTGTGTTCAACAGATTAGGACAAACAACAGGGGTTTGCAAGAAAAGTGGGTAGGGGACAAGACATGGGATTATTTTTGAATTTCTCACATTTTGAAGGGCAAAACTTTCCTTCAGTTCTGCTTATTTGCTATTAGATGCGCATTTCCTGAATGATTCAGTGCCATGAGTTTTCTTAGTTCTGCCAAACAAATGGCAGATGTTGGATGGTGAAAACAGGCTTTTGCTTATGACATAAAGCCACATAGGCAAAGAATGACAGGCCAGAAACTCCACTGGTGCAAATGAGCATAGCCGCATTGAAGTCAATGGAATGACACTGATTTACAACAGCTGATGATCTGGCTTGATTTTTTTTTTTTTTTTCATTTTCAAGATCCAAACAAGTTGGGGGATTTTTCTGCTTCATGCACTTTGTTGCAATCTGAATGTTAATTTTTATCCATGTATGGCATGGATAATAGGGAAAAGCTAGCCGAGTCAGCAGTTACCATGAAGACACTCTCCTCCCCTCCATGGGGCAGGTTAAGAGCTCCTTCCCTCTTATTCCAATCCAAAGCAAGTCCCAGGTGAAAGGCTGGGTGGTGGCTTGAACCTTTAACAGGGGAACCCAATCCTGGGGTGAGGCCATGCCACTTGCATAGCCAAACCACATCCAGCTGTTGGGTGAAGTAGCAGATGGGCCTTCTCCGGTTAGGCTCCCTGGAGATTCATTGTGTCCAGACCTTATGTCTGTGCCCTGGACACCCCACATATTTATCCCTTCTGTGTAAGTCCCAGTTAAGCATAAGCAGATCAAAGTGTCACTGGCGCATAGGCCTCATGCTGGCTTTCAAAACAAGGAATTTCACCCCCAGTGAATGAATTTCAACCTATGTAATCAATCTCCAGAGCCCAGGAAATCCTAGAAAGTCTTTTACCGAAACGTCCTTCGGGATACACAAGAAGGTTGGCGTTGCTGGGATCCAGAGCCCACCTACCGCCAGCTCCTTCCTCTGTGCCAAGGCCTGGAGTCCCCACCCCATTGCCCCCTTTTCAAGTCTCTTAGCTGAGCAGTTTGGATTCTTTTCCTGTGTTAATTGCTTTCTGGAGCCCTCTTGTTCATGCTCCGTGGGGATGGGGCGGCGCACTGTGCTGGCGTCTGTGTTCTCTGTAGCACACCCCACTCTGTTCTTTCTTATCAGCAGGTGCTGCAGCTTAAATTCCCTCTCTGCGAAGCCTCTGTTGTCACTTTGATGTTGCAAGTTTATATTGTGTCCTTGTCGTAGATAATATAGCTCCTTCTGTTTCGTTTTTAGCAGCAATTTCTTTTCTGCTCTTTATTGTGCAGATACAATAGCCCCATCTCACTTCTCCATGGACCGTATTGTCCTGTAATTGCTCTCCTATCTGGAAGGTAGGGGAGGATTCATTCTGATTTGATCACCTTCTTTTTCTCCATATAAATGATAAATTCCTCCATTTATCCGTCTTTTTGCAGTGATGTATCTGGCTATGTCATGAATAAAAATCCCTTTACATAACAGCATGTCGAATTACAAATTCTCCATAACCTATTCGCCTGGATTCTTACAATGTTAACATACCTATTTCCTTTATCTACTGAAAATGATTTTGATGTTAAGCCTCTGGGGCCTCTTACGTAGTGGGTGCAAATTGGCTGGAAACAAGGAGATGAAAACTTAGGAGAAGCTGCTAAGCATTTAAGACCATTTACTCCTTTTGGGTGAAATTCTGTCTCCGTGGAGGTCAATGGCAAAATTCCCTTTGACGTCACAAAAAGAAGAACAGGAGTACTTGTGGCACCTTAGAGACTAACAAATTTATTAGAGCATAAGCTTTCGTGGACTACAGCCCACTTCTTCGGATGCATATAGAATGGAACATATATTGAGGAGATGTGTGTATATATATCTCCTCAATATATGTTCCATTCTATATGCATCCGAAGAAGTGGGCTGTAGTCCACGAAAGCTTATGCTCTAATAAATTTGTTAGTCTCTAAGGTGCCACAAGTACTCCTGTTCTTCTTTTTGCGGATACAGACTAACACGGCTGTTACTCTGAAACCTTTGACGTCACAGTGGCCAGGATTTCACTCCTGGTGTGAGCAAACGGAACAGGAGGCCTTTACCCTGGGCAGTGAGCACTATAGATTGGTGGCTCACAATCTTCTCCAGGCGAGAACCCCCATCAGGTTGCAGCCTCGCCCCGGACCTGAGCCCCACATGAGATCATGAACCTGTCATATGTAATATTTTGGAGCATCAGGCTGGCTGGGCTATTGTTCACCAAAAGTGGAAGGCTTTGCATGAACACGTGTAAATATTGAGAGCCGTGCAACATGGCAGGAAGTCTGTGCACAAGCGGATGGAGCTCCCCTGGTTTGGGCTGCATGGCAAACTCGGGCCAGGTTCATTGAACTATTCGCTAAGGTTCACAAGCCTGTTGTTTGGCCCTTTGCACATCCATACTCGTCGTACTTTCTTCCCAAGTGTAGGTAATTAGCAACAACAGCAAGGCTTGGAGAAGGATTAACCACTGATGGGGATAATGCCAACGCCCAGAGTTAGGGTAGTAAATACTGAACAAATAGCCATGAGTTCTGGATGGAATCTAAACCTTCCTGCTTCAGAGCGTAAGCCAGCCTCTGATGAATGGGGTCAGGAGGAAACTTCTCCATCAATGCAGGTTTCCTTGCATCTCCCTCTGGAGAAGCCAGTGCTGGCCACTGCAGGAGGCTAGACAGCGTTGGTCTGATCTGCTTTGTCAACTATGTTCCTGTGATAGCAACTGCTCCTTCACATGGACTAAACCTGATCACTCTTTCCTTCACACCCGCCCCAAGGGGTGATTACACAGCTCTCCAAGCCAGTTTCGGTGTTCACCAGCATGGTGCAGAGCCCTAGGGAAGATCCCTGCTCTGGCACCTTCTGACTCCAGCTCCATTTATTCCTAGCAGAACATGTGCTCTTTGTTTTGTTGCTGCTACCTGGTGCTTCATCACCAGTGACTGCTTCATCTCAGCCTCTGCCCCATCCATCGTGGCTGCAGCGGTGGGATTGAGGCCCCAGGATTTCCCATCCAATACAGCCTGTGTCAGATCCAGTTCACATGTGATGCTCTCCCTGACAGAAGGCAATGCTCAGAAGGTTGATGCCGGTGATGTCAAAGGCTTTCACCAAGGATCACGCTTATAACTCCTCCCTCGGGCTGTAAATGTACCTGGAATCCCAGGTGCAATTTGAATGGCAGCTGCTTTAGATCAAGACATTTGAAGCGTGGTATCATTTCTATTCCCATGGAAATGGCTTTCCTCGGGGGAAGAGAGAGAGAGGGCTGAGCAGATATTAGGCCAAATGCATCTCGGGTGTATCTTGTGACAAAGTTCCTCCTCTATCTTGGTGGGTCCAGCGCTTATTGGCAGATTTTCTTGCCTCAGAGATTCACCATGTGGGTTGGGGAACAGCCCAGAGACCTTCCCCTCTGGAAGAACCCACAGTCCAGGTCAATTGGGAGGTTTGGGGGGAACCCGGGCCCGCCCTCTACTCTGGGTTCCGGCCCAGGGCCCAGTGGACTGCAGCTGTCTATAGTGCCTCCTGTAACAGCTGCATGACAGCTACAACTCCCTGGGCTACTTCCCCATGGCCTCCTCCAAACACCTTCCTTATTCTCACCACAGGACCTTCCTCCTGGTGTCTGATAACGCTTGTGCTCCTCAGTCCTCCAGAAGCACACCCTCTCACTCTCAGCTCCTCACGCCTCTTGCTCCCAGCTCCTCACACTCGCCTCACAAACTGAAGTGAGCTCCTTTTTAAAACCCAGGTGCCCTGATTAGCCTGCCTTAATTGATTCTAGCAGCTTCTTCTTAATTGGCTCCAGGTGTCCTAATTAGCCTGCCTGCCTTAACTGGTTCTAGCAGGTTCCTGATTCCTCTAGTGCAGCCCCTGCTCTGGTCACTCAGGGAACAGAAAACTACTCATCCAGTGACCAGTATATTTGCCCTCTACCAGACTCCTGTACCCCACTGGTCTGGGTCTGTCACAATCTCCATTGCATTATTATTTACCTTATTATTTCCAAGGGAGGCTGTGGAATCCCCGTCACTAGAGGTTTTTAAGAACAGGTTGGACAAACACCTGTCAGGGATAGTCTAGGCTGGATGCCTTGTCTGCAGTGTTGTTGTACGTTCACTTGGTCCTGCCTCAGTGGAAGGGGCTGGACTTGACTGCTCAAGATCCCACCTGACATTTCTCTGAGCCTAGGATTCTGTGCATTTGTGCAGTAGCCCCTGGGGCAGCAGGCAGCTCTCCCTCCTGTCCTGCTGTTTCCCTTATAAGAAGTTATTCAGCTTTCCCCGGCAATAATCCAACCTCAGCAATTCCCGTAACAATAACACTTTTGCAGAAGAAATTGTATTACAATCGAACCACTATCATTAGCGATGGGCTGTTATCATCCCAGAATCACACGCACAACAGAGCTGTGCTTATTACACAAGCAGCCATCTCAGGCTGGGCAGCTTTTATCATAAGAGGCCAAAACCAAATCTCCCCATTGGGGATTGAAATTCCAAGTTCTCTCTCGTCTTGTTTTCCTTCATTCTGTTCCACAGATGGGAGCCGCCTTTGCTGAGCTCAATCTCTGGGCTCATCCCAAGGCACCGGGAGGTTAAATGAGCAGCCCCACTTAAACCAGGCCTTCTTTGACCATTGGCAGTAGGTCTCCTGCTCGGAAACCACCTGGACAGTGCTGGGTTTAATTTCCATTGCAGCTAATTGTCTGCTTGGCTATAACCAAGTGAACCACTATTGGGTTCAGTCGTACAACACCCAGCCTGTTGCCGGAAATCACATGAAAGCATCATGGGACAGTTTCTCCGTTGCTCACTGCAAAGTGGGTATAAAATAGGATCAGACCCGAGTGGTTATGATTTATACCTACTTGGCACTCACTCTGCATTGACTGGGCAAGGAGCAGGGCAATTGCCGTGTTGCCAACTCGCAAGCTGCTATCGTGAGTCTTACAGTATTTTATGTTATTTCCTAAAGCTCCAGCTCCTGGAGTCATGTGATTATGGGACCATATTGGCTTAACTTTGTACCCCTCCTGGCTGCAGAGAAAAACTTAAAGATCTGAATACTAACAGCTCAAAAACCAGAAGGGAAATAAAAACAACCCATTTTTTTTTTTTCTTCAGATCTCATGATTTTGAGAGGGACCTGACTCATTACGTTTGAATGCTTGGAGCTGGCAATATGACAACAGAGACTAAAGATAAGCAGGGATTAAACTGATTTGAGCCTTTCTACATTACGGGTTTGCACCAGTTTAACTAGGGTAGCGATGTAAGTGAGTTGAACTGGTGCAATTTTCTACTCCAGACAAAGCCTGAGTGATGGCCCTATTGGCTAACAGAGCTCCTAGAAAGAGGAAGGAGGGTCCAGTGGTTAGGATACTTGCCGTAGACCTGGGTTCAGTTCCTGGTATGACCTTGGGCACCTCCTTTAATCTCTCTGGGCCTCAATTCCCCATCTGTAAAATGAGGATAAAGGCCCATTCCTGCCTCCCAGGGGCGTTGTTGGGCTAAACCCATTGAAGAACATGAGATGCTCAGCAACTTTGCTGCTGAGGCCGAGTAAGGGCCTGCTCTCTACAGCAGAGTGTGGAAATGGCTGGGGGGGAGGGGGCGTGCAGGGCTTTGGGGAAGCGGCTGAGCAGCACGGTTATGTTTGTCTCCAGCCACGCAGAGCCTGCTCACCGGTCTGTATTTATGAAGGCTCCACCGTAGCTGCTGTTTTCCCTCCACACCTAGCAATGCCAGCTCCCCTTCAAAGCTAACGGGCTGGCACAACTCCAGTGTCACCAGTAAAACATGCTCAGGTTTTACAAGCAGAGCAATTATTTTATTGGCATAGACTCTTCTTTACAATCCCAGCATAAAACCTGTCCAGCCCTGTAAATCAACCTGGGGAGTGATCTCCCCCTAGGCAGGCAGGGGACCCTCGCTCAGCTCCGAGGGAATTCATGTAACGTGGGTTATCAATTTCTGATCAGGGAGATTTCAGTTCCACGCGGCATATTTAACAGCGGCTTAGCTGCCTGATTCTCCACTTTCACCCGCGCAAATGCCGACGGTCAGCTCCTCCTTTGCCTTCTATGGAGCTACACCAATTTACATCTAGCTCCTTATCTTACCTCCATGGCCTTGACTATACTACGGACACTTGGCATGCTAACCACCGCATAGTCCCATTAGCATGCCTGTAACTCACTATGTGTCGACACATACAAGTACTCGCAGTGATGCACAGGTGTTTCAGCCACGGCTTAGCGCAAGGCTAATCACCCTGCCAGTATCTACTGTGCCAGGCTCCAAGGCACCACCAGTGCAGGTTGAAGATTGCTGGTGTAAATGAACAGGTTTAGTGGTGGAAAAGCTGTGGATGGAATTCCACCCTGGTCTTCCAGAAGGTGCAGTCTAGGGGGCTGAGGCCAACAGGTGGGGGGACTCCTTCAGGATTCTGGGCTGCTTCCAGGGGTGGAAATAGTCTCTGCCATACATCAGAGCAATCCCAGGAGTGCTGCAATTTTCAGCAGCCTCCCCAGGGCTGCCTATGCAGTGCCGGCCAGTCCAGACCCGGGCAGATTCTCTGTAGCAGCAGGCACGACGGAGCCTTGCTCCCCATGCCACCTCGCATCCCCGGGCAAGGCTGGGGTAGGGGCTTGTGGAGAGGCGGCTTGGACAGCCCTATGCCATGCCTGCACTGAGAGAATGCTCCCCTCGGCCCCACAGCCCCAGCGCCTGCCCCTGTGCATCACTGGAGCAGTGCACATGGGGTGAGCTGGGAGAAAATCCTCCCTTTGTGTGTTTCAGTCAGCACGGCCTTATGGGGGAGAGGAGAAAGGGGGGATTACAGCTCGATGGGGCAGGGGTTGAGTTGAGGAGAAGCCTCAGCTCAGAAAACCGTTTTTCCTGAACAAATTCAATCCTCTTTTCCCCCAGTCGGTGTCCGCACTGACTCCCTCCCACCACGGCTGTCTGAGACACACATCCTCCGCGGCAGCAGCGAGTGAGATTGTTTTGCTCTTCAAAGGGACTTGCCTGCGGCCTGAGCAGCCAGTTCTCTTCGTTGTTCCCTCACAAACTGTTATTAACATTCCACCAGCTCTTCTCTGAGGCATCCCACTGGCTTCACCCAACCCTAGATGGAGGGGCAGGAAAAGACCTCTGGGATCATCTGGCCCAACCCCCATCGCCACCCAGCAGGGTCCTGGACTCTCCCCAAAATTAACGCCTTCTTTAACCCCCCAAGGACAGTCAGTGTCTTGGCTGTGTCCCTTGGTACTTCTGCTCAATGTGTGATCTAAACAAGCAGGCCTTTTCACACCACAGCGGCCCTGCCAACAGCCAGGAGCAACACTGCGATACGTTTACAGAATGCCTTCACCCCCACAAGTGCCCTGCTAAGCAGATAGGCAGGAATGGCTCCATCCTGGAGCAAAACTGTATATGGTAACAGCATGTCCTGACTTTTCCCAGCACTTCGGGACAGGAAGTGAAGAGCAATAGTCTGCCCAATTGCAGGTCAAGTTCCATGCTGATTTCCCCCTCCTGCCAGGGCCGGCTCCAGGCACCAGCTTGGCAAGCAGGTGCTTGGGGCGGCCACTCCAGAGAGGGGCGGCAGGTCCCGCTATTCGGCGGCAATTCGGCGGACAGTCCCTCGCTCCCGCTCCGAGCGAAGGACCTTCCGCCGAATTGCCGCCGCAGATCTCGATTGCGGCTTTTTTTTTTGGCTGCTTGGGGCGGCCAAAATCCTGGAGCCGGCCCTACCTCCTGCCAATATCCTTAGTGGGGTTACACTGGGTGTCCATGGGATCTGACACTGTGGGCTGAGCTTAAACCAGCAGTGTGTGCTGGAATTTGGCCAGGACACCAGGGTCAGTGCTCCAACTCATCTAGAGAGAGTGAAGAAGGGAATTGTATTGACAAGTGGCCACATTGTCAATTTTGCATCTCATCCGCCCCCCAAATAAAAGGGAACACAATTCCCTGGCCCCTTGTACCAATACAGACTCAGAGCGAGGAGCACCACCTAGAGAGTGGCCAGCACCCCTTCCTGTGCCCCCGGGGGGTGTGCTGGTGGGCTCCCACCCAAGCGCTAACTAGGCCCAACCTTGATTAGCTCATGAGACACAACAAGATCACAACCCAGATAAAAAGAGTGGGGCTGTGGTACAAGGACAGGAAGCAATCAGGGTCCAGGGGCACGTTTTCCTCCAGATCACAGGATCATTTCAGAATGGTGGCCTGTGAGGGGTGTTTGAATTTCTTTGGACCTCAGACGCTTGGGGCAAGCTTCTCTGGAGAGGAGGAGGGTGCAACACACTGACCAAGTGTGTATCATCTGTCTTCCTCCAGTGGCTGTGGCACATGGAGGACAAGAGCTTGCTACTGCTGCCAGCTAAGGAAGTTACCCCTTCAGCTCAAGCTGGAGGGGCTTGTACCTTTGGTCCCAGATTCTATCATTCTAAAAGCTATTTTAGGGACCACCTTTTTGGGGTGTGTATGTACAGCACCTAGCACAATGGGGTCCTGGCCCATGACTGGGGCTCCCTAGGTGCTACCATAATACAAATAATAAAGATAATGAACTAACCTCCTAAAATACCCAGCCCTCTTCCCCCACCACCATTCAGAGTTGATCAGTTTTACATGGGCCGTGCTTCAGTGGCTTCCCCTGCTGCTCCATCATTCAGTCTGTGTGAGCAGGAGGCCTAGATGCACCCTATTCATTGACCCTACACAGAGTTTGGTTGCTAAGTGGTTCTGGCCCTCCAGGAGCGGGGACGCAGAGTGGGGTGGGAACGGAGCTGCTCTGCAGCAGTCAGACCCATTGGACACATGGGTGTCTTTTCTTGAATACTCATTTCTGGGCAAGTTGTCCTCTTAAGTGCCAGGAACTTATTTGGGGACATAACAGGCACTTCAGGAAGAAAACAAAGCCGGAGGCAGGAGGCAGGAGAGGGAGCTGTAGGGAGAGTCAGGCAGAGGACCAGCTGATAACCTCCAAGTACTCATCAGAGGAATGTACGGCTGCAGAATCCAGACCGTGCCCTGCAAAGGAGGTGGTGTAGAATGCTGCTTCTTGGGAACGGGGCTGAATTTCAGATGTTTCCCCAGAAGGCTTTGCTCCTGGAGATGTTAAATAAAGATTCATGTGATCAGCAGAACCATCACAGTACGGAGCTGGGCTGCTGTCAGACCCATCTGCCCCCAGCTCCTCCAAGAAGTTGCATTTGGTTAACATCCTAAGTCAGAGCTCTTGTTTACACAGACACCAGTCTGCAGCTGGTGTCAACTGGCTTCACCCCATTGGAGACGATGGAGCTGTGCTGAATGACACCAGCTCGGCCCTGAATGTGGATTTCTTAAGGGTTGATTTGCAAGGGGGGATTTCCGAGGCAATGCAGCTAGGAATAGACACTTGAATTCTTCCAAATTCCCTGAACCATATTGGAAACATCCAGCTTTTTTGTCTGCGATGGAGAGCGGCAGAGCGAGATCAGAGCTGCTGGAGAAGAGGGAGGGTTCTCTGCAGGGCCAAGAGGTTCAGGAACAAAGCAGCTTTCTCCTGATGAAACCTCTTCTCTCTCAAGTCTCCAGTCTCTGCTGAAATCTGTCCCTAGGCTTCCACGGGCTTCAGCAGCTGCGTATTGCCTTATCTCCCCCTCTCAGGTGCTGTCTCTATGCTCCATCCCAGATGGAAGCAGTTGTGACAAACATGGGCAGCAGGGAGGAATCTGGAGCGTGCTTTGGGGCTGACAGCTGGGCCACTGGCTGGGAGGAGGGAGTTTCATTTCACAGACCTGGTAACTAAAGATAAAGTTCAAACAGCCATGCTGCCACAATGCCTCTCCACAGCTTTGTCTGGGAATTCAAGAGCCAGTACTCATAGCGAGCTGCTTCTGGTTAAGGTGGTAGTCAACCTCGCCCACTGTTTAGAGATTCACCCTGCAGCTGGGGCTTGGAGGGTTTGGGTATTTAGATGTGATGTAGAGTCTGTTTTTTCACCCTGATTCCTGTGGACAGTGCCTGTCTGCCTACATCCTTGGGGTCGTTTTAGGAATAAGGCATTTGCACATGGAACTCAGTCATGTGAAATTAATTATTGGGAGTTCTCTATAATCAGCACCGTTTCTTTGGGGCTCCTGTGATCTCAACCATGCTGCCTGATTCCAGTGGCTGGGAGCTTCTGAGCTCGAGCCCTCTCCCTACAGTCACTCCAGCGAATTCAGAGCAGCCCACGCTCTGTCATGTATCAATGCGGATGTGACGCCGGTTGCACTGATCTGCACTGACACAAGCAATAGCACGGCTGGAATGGGGAGCTTTGCATCTCTGACCAGCTCTCTCATAGCAGTTTTACATCTGTGAGCCTTCACAGTGCTCTCGCTGGGTGGATTTCTTTTGCTTTTTGTGTCCAAACTATACAAAATCCACCATCAGACCCACGTTTACTTTTGTTTTAAAAGTATAACTATCTTTCTGGCCAGGTGTCCTGAGTGCACGGTCAATTTCTGAAAGGTCTGCACATGGAATTAAAAAATTCATGGTACTCTAGGAAAAAACAGCACCCCTTTGTCTCTCCCCCACCCCCAAAGCTAATGAATAGAAGGGAGATTTCTCCTTCACCTAGGAGAGGGCAGCTCAACCACTGACGCTCGGATCCGAGACAGAGCTCCTTAAAAAGAGAGGGCCAGAAGGTCATATAAGTGAGGTGTTGGACCAGACACAAGTAGCTCCAGTTCCACCTTCCGCTGCTGAGCGCAGGGGGCCAAGGTAAGACCCTAGAGAAATGGATGTGTAACGCACTGTGTCATGTCCCCATCTAGTCACTGACCCACGTATTGGATCACAGCCTGCTTCTTTCACAGCCAGTGGAGTTAGTCATTTGTCTCAGTCTGGGCTTTGTCATCTGCATTGTCCCACAGGAGCACCATTGCAAGGGTGGCTTGTAGGTGGAGATGCGGTTATAAAACTGCAATGTAGATGTTCGGGCTCGGGCTGGACCCGGGCTCTGGGACCCCACGAGGGGAGGAGGGCCTGATCCAAAGCCCATTAGAAAAGATCCTCATGGACTTCAATGGGCTTTGGGTCAAGCCATAATTGATTTGTCCCTTCAGTTGCTGATGGTGTGTTTTCCATGCTGAATGCAACAGCATGCAGAGAACACGGGGCTCCTGATCTGTTGCTTCAAGCTATTTTTCTGAACGGTAGATTCCAACTGTTGCACCTCTCGGCATTCTTTTAGCTTAAAAACTAAACTGCTGATCTGATCCTGTTGGAAAACCTAGAATCTTGTCAATTTCCTGCTGGGCACAGCTTCAATCTAGGGCATGTGCTTATGGCCAAGTTATCAAAGCTGGAGAAGAAGATAACAAGAGAAGAGCTGTGACAGCCCATTAAATCCAGCATCACTGTCAGGTTTAACTCAAACCCAAAATTGCTTGCAGCAGTAGGAGGGGGAGGCGTTCGCTAGCAAGGGCCAAAACAGCAGCTTTTGCTATAAAAAAGAGCGTGGAAGAGCCTTGTTTCCTTTCCAGTTTGCTGTATTTTATTATTTATATAGCACCATGGGTGTAGGTGGCACTTTGCAGACAGATAAGAAGACTGGGTCCCTACCCTCTAATAAATAATGTATTATTATTATTTTGTTTTAAACATTGATAGGCCTAAAGCTAAGGTTTGGGAATAACACAGTCCTTCCAACATTAATTCTCCTGAGAAATTCTGCGCACACAGCCCCAGACATGTGGGGCTTAGGGTGACTCTGACAAACAGCTGAATTTTTGGTCCTGTGGTTAGGGCACCAACTTAGGAGACCCAGGTTCAGCGCTTGGCTCTGCCACAGACTCCTTTGTGACCTTGGACATGTCACTTAATCTCTGTGACCTCAGCTCCCCATTGTTCTTCCACCCTTTGTCTGGTTAGATTGTAAGCTCTTTGGAGCAGGCTTTGCCTTCCACTATGTTTCTGCTAAGTGCTTAGCATAATGGGTCCCTGAGCTTAGATGGGGGTTAAATATAAATAATAAATAATTATAACAATGGCTGCTTCTCCAAACCGAACCCAAACTCAGAGAATTCCCCCAGCCCTAGTTTTCACTCTCTAATATTTTCCAGCAGCTGGGTGTCTCAGTTGCGCCAGGCTCTTTGCTTGCCTTAGACCAGGTCTCTCTGGGCCCTGAGCTTGCTGGCTCTTTTCCTTCCCCCCACCCCAGCTGGCTCAGCTCACATTGCATCCTTTAGATGCCTTGCTGCAGTTCCTCCTAACCCATTTGCATGGATGTGAGCAAGGCCGATGAGGGCCCTGCGATCCATTTTATTCTCCCCTTGCAGCCCTCTGAAATGTGTTAATGTAAAAGTGATTGATGGCCTCCTTCATTGCTCTTTGAATTATTGAGAAAATAATTACAGGAGCAGCAGCACCTGGGGGGGCCCGTGTGTGAAGCTGACGCGCTCAGTGCATCAAGATGCTCTGTCTCCTCCAATCACAGTCTCTCCGACTCGCTGTTTGGTGATGCTGAACCAGCTGCCTGTGACGCAAAGCCGCTGGCTGCCGTTTCGGCCAGGTGTTGCTTTGCCATGCGCTAGATCCAGCACCTCCCCAATGGCACCTCTGAAGGCCACGGCCGCTTTCACAGCCAGGCAGAGAAGCAAATGCAGTTCTGTGCGTGGAACACTTTGCATGATTAAAATTATGCTTAGAAGGGTCAAAACCAGGGATCATTTACATTCTTCTCTTTCACATCATGCCTTTCTGGGAAGAAGGAAAGGGAGTGTAAGCTCTGATCTACACACAGATTTGGAACCATATAACTATGTTGGATGGGGGGTGATTTGTTATTGATATAGCTATACCGGATGACCCTCGGGCGGATATAGTGGTACAAAGGTGCCTTACACCAGAAAAACGTATTCTGTTTCCCGTAAGGGGAAGCTATACTAGTATAAACACCTTGATACTAGTATAACGTATCCATGCTAGGGGGGTTGTACTGCTGTAGCTGGCGTGGTTTAGTTTTTTGTGTACAGAAAACCCTTAAATTAGTTAATAGTCCTGCTGCAATGACCAACAGGCAGATTTTCAGAAACGCTCAGCACCCACAACTGGCTTCAGATTTTCCAGTAAGTTCGGCTCCCAGTTCAGCATCGAAACAAAGTGGCTAGATTTCCCACGCGCTCCATACCCAGCAGGATCCCCTTATTCTCCAGGGCAGAGACCCTTTGAGAAGCTGGCCCTGACTGCCTCGGCAGAAACGCATTTCCAATCATAGTCCGGGCTGGTTTGCACTTTCCCCATTGCCATTGCTTGGTTGCTCTGCCTTCCCCTGCAGCAGCACATCTGAATCAAAGCTGCTGCTTGCTTCTGCTGGTGCCGTCTGTTCCCTGTGATCATAATAAATAGATAACAATAAAATAACAGTAATCGTCATTAGCTATATACTCATACCAGAGCCATGAGCGCCATCGGGATGTCTATGAATAAATCAGTCTAGTGCTTTTCATCTTCAGAGCTCCCAAGCGTCGTGATACCGAATCCTTTATATTCAGGATCAGTTCCGCGGGGTTTCAATCATGATCCATGCTGCAGCTATTTGAGATCGCTTTTTAATCAGACAGTGCTGCCTAGGAATGGAGAGCAGCCACTGAGTGAAAACATGGCTGAGGCACCTCCTCCTCATCTTTGGACATGTTAATGTTTTCATATGAACAGTGTTGTCATGACTCAGGCCAGGAGACAGAAACCCTCCCCAATGCCGCGCCCTCCTTATCACTCACTCTCCGGCCCTTTAACTTTGGCGAGCCACTTAACTTGATCTAAAGCAGGCCACTCGACCCAATGCTGGGGATGCAAAGGAGCCAGGCTAAAACTACGGCAGCCTGGAATGTTCCTAAATTCGGATGTGAAGTGGATTGTAAAGGTATTTTAATGGACAATAGTCATTACCTAAATTAGTTCATTAATCCAGCAGTTCAGAATCTCATTAGCTCACTGAGACTCCTAGGAAGAGGTTAACAAATTAGTTTACCCTTAAGAGGTCCTGGATGAAACACCATTATGGAGAGACGTCATGGTGGGGATGGATGGATGTTTGCTCCTACACTGGATGGAGCTTGGAGCCATTACCAAACAAGGGGATCTCAGAACTGCATTAGGAAGCTGTATTTCGTATCCTGTGTTGCACTAGGATGGAGCTCTCCTTCCCCAGCCCAAGCCCCATTTGGCACATGCATCTTTTGTTAATTTTACACCTCCTTTGCACGGGTCCTGCTGATTACACAAGGCATTGGAGAAGCAGATACTCAGTCTGTGCCCCAGAGAGAAGAGGCCTTCACTCCAGCCTACTAGGAGACTAGCCACAGGCATCCAGGGACAGGACTCCGGCTCCATTGAGTGGCTTTTCAACCTCAGTTTTTGTCAGGTCCAATAGCAAAGCAATGCCTGAAGATTGACCGTACGGGTGCGGGATACTCTCTCACATACACACAATCTCTCTCATATGAACAGAAAGGATATTTTTGACACCATGATTTTGAGACAAGAGCGACACTTTCCTTCATTCAGTGAGAAATGGCTTTGGTATTTACTTCGCTGGACCAGTCTGCATCATTTCTGGAACAAGGGCTTTGAAAAATTCACATGCTAATTAGTGCCGTTGGTTCCACGATGATTGAAATGCACGGGCTTCCTGTTGGTCAAAATGTGCTTTTGTCTGCAAAATTTTCAGATTAACATTCATCACAGACAGGCAGATTTGACAAGAGATGACATTGTATTTGCAATAACTCGTGCTGTGTAGTAATCAACAAATTAAAATGCAGTCAATACTGCTCAGGAACACGTGCAAGTGATCTGTTCCTTTCCTTCTGAGGAGCCCTGATACTAGCTGTTTGGCTCATACTAAGTAGTGAAGGGAAAAGCTTCAGGATGCACAGAGGCTGGGAATGGAAGTTCAACCAGTTTGTATCCAGACCAGTGATCAGTTAAGGCTGGACCCTAAGTCCACTGATGTCTAACTCCCAGTGGCTCTAAACCCTTGCTGGGAAGTGTTTTTCTTACGAAATCCCCATGTTTTCCTGGGTTTGGTCAAACTAAAAATACATCCAGAAAACAGCAGCTTTGCATGCAATATCTCCCCTCTCATCTCGCCTGAGGGCAGGTAGAGCACAGCTGCACTGGGACACAATATCTGCTGGCTGGTTTTTGAGTGGAGTTTTTGGTGTTTGGTTTGACCTATAAACTGCACACGTGTTTTAAGAGCAATAAGGCTGTACAGAGCATGTCAGGATGCAGGCTCGGGCACTGAGAGCCAGGACTCCTGGGTTCTAGTCCCAGCTGTGCTGCTGACTTGCTGTGAACACTGGGCCCAGTTCCCAGGTACTCTGTTCAGCACTTGGTGCAGGAGCAGAGAGGCAAAGGTGGCTTTAAGCCAACAGGGTGTCCTGGAGCAAACTGGGAACTGCCCAGCCCCCAATATCAAGTAGAGCAGCCTGGGTGCTGCTCTAACTTACGCTCTGCTGTACAGGTAGCGTGCGCTGGCCAAACCCCCTCCTTGCCTTTGACCCACCTCCTTCTTCCCCCAACACCCTACCTACCACTAGGGCTGGGAACAAGGCTGGCACAGGCCCCTTAAGCTAGCTCAGTGCCTACCAGGAAGGCCACTTACAGTGGGCTATTTTCAGGAGCCCATTTCCACCCTCTTGTTGCTGCACAAAGGGCCTTACTGTCAGTGAGAGTCAGGCCCATTCCTTACTTATCCCCGTTTATACAGCACTTGTCCCATGCCAGGCCCACGTTGTAGCTCTTTGTTCCAGCAGAGGCATCCACTTCTTCCTTTTCCTTTGCTAGGATGTGGTCAGCCCTTGGAATATATTGATTGCAACTGACCTTCCATCCAACCCTTATCAAACGGCCATCTAATGCTGCCTCACTCCCCTGAACAGTCCTTCCTTCCTGGGACTGCATCTTAGACTCCCCCCCCCCCCCCTCCCACACACCCAGATTGCAAGCAGCAGTTCTGCTGCGCCTGGAAATGTGAACTCACAGCAGCTGTTGATTTGACGGAGAGCTTGCTTGAAACCAAACAGGGTTCTGCAGCCAGGAATTAATGTTTTGGAACACAATATTATTGGATTGATTTTAAATAGATGTTTCCCTTCTCTTTGGTAATAAAGTGAGTGCTGCTAAGGAAACCAGAGGAAATGATATAAGCATTGCCTGCTTATTGCTTTGAAAGTGTCTTTCGATATTCCCCTCCCACTGTTGGTGCTGGAATGTGAGCGCCAAATGACAGGCAGAAGAGAGCAGATGAATACCTATTTATGCAGAAATATGAAATGTATGAATAGCTATTTTGAGGACCAATGTATTTTGACAGGTATCTAATTTCATTCTGTTGATAAAATGCACTTTGGAAGGAAAAAAAAACAGCCATCAACTACAGAACATAAGAAAGTACTTGACAATCTCTGTGGGTAAAAAAAAAAATACCCAAAACACATTTATCAGACATTACAATGCAATTTAATTTAATGTCATCATAAATGTGTTTAAAAAAAGAGAGAGAGAGAGATGCAAATATCCGGAGATTATTTATGCAGCACAAACAACAGCAGAAAGTAAAGACGTTCCGGTAATGCACAGAGGCACATTGAACAGCTCATCTGAAAATTGGTGATGAACAAGAATCCACCCACCCCATCAGAATTTTCCACTGGAAACGGAGTAGTAGTGGTAGTATTTATTATTAATCATGTTTATCGGGGTAGTGCCTAAGCATCAGCCAAGAATGGGGCCCATTGTATTAAGCACTAAACAGTGAGGGCCCCTGCCCCAAAGCGCTTACAACCTAAATAGACCAGCCAGACACAGAATGGGGGAAGGTGTAGTATGCACAAGCAGAGTGAACAATATAATTGTAGCAAATGCCACCATTTTTGTTGTTGTTTTGGGTGACTTTAGTTAGGAAGAAATCTGCTCAGTAGAAAGATTAGAGAGATTAGAGAAAGAGAGTAGAAAGATTAGAGAGAGTAAGAGAAAGAGGCGAGGGGGGGTAGGGTAGAGGAGAGGGCAGATGTGCAGTGATGAGATTGAAGGGAAACAAAGGGTGGGCTTGTGGTTAAGGTGCTGACTTGGGATGCAAGAAATGTGGGTTCCATTTTCAGCTTGGGCCCTGATTTCCTGAGTGTCTCTGTGCAAACGAGTGCCCATCTCTGTACCTCCGTTTTCCCTCCCACCCCATGTGTATCTAGACTGTAAGGTCTCTGGCTGCGTCTTATTGTCTTCCTGGATAGCACCCAGCACAATGGGGCCCTGAGCTCAGTTGGGACTTCTAGACACCTCTGTAAAACAAATAAGAGGGCTGGTCAAAAAACTTCCATCAAAACTATTTTTGGATGGAAAATTGGGCTTTTGACTTTAAAAAAAGTATCTGCTTTCCATGGAGAACTTTGACTTTTCATAGACAAACCAAAAACTCAAAAACTGGAAACTTCCAGTCAAAAAGTTGAAATTTTCTGTGAAAGAAACCAGCTCTAACCAGTTAGATCAAAGAGCTGCCTCCTCATCCACTGCGCACTGCACTTCCTTTCACCTGGCCTTTAATAATATAGCACAGAACACAGCAGACTTCAATGCATAAAACAAAGCAACAGGCTGTTCTCTCCCCAACTCTGTGGGTTAGGATGGAAGAACGAACAAATGTTAGTCAGGTCGCATAATACGTTGCTGGAAGGTGCCCTGATACCACGGTGAGGGGCCTGGGAGAAGAACCTGAGCATAACAAAACTAGCCGTGATGCAACAGCAGTTTTCAACATTTGACAGGATTGCAGCACTAAGTGGAACGGACTCTGCTGGTGGCCTCTCTTTACCATTTGAGTCTACAGAGCTAGTGAAGAAAGCAGAATTTTTTTTACTGTGGCTAATAAACCCCCAGTGCTTCCAAGAGACTGAGCAGATATTAAATATAGTGGACAAACAACAAGGAAAAATAGCCTATTTGTGTCTAACTCACTTTCCATAAGAGGAAAGTTAATGGCTGTTTCACTGAGAGTTGCAATTTCCTAATTCCTTTGGTGTCCATAGCTGATTGTCTTGATTCAGGCAACACAAATGTGTCAGAGCTGGAGTTTCAATCTCCATTTAATGCATTTCTCGGCTGTGGTTATTTCGCTGATAATGCAAGGGAATTTCATGGCTTTTTAAGCAAGACGAGGGAACATGGCTGGATTTACTGCCAGTGAAATATTGAAAGGAGGAAGTTCAATTTAGCAAGGGTGGCTGTGGGTTGCTGATCTGGAACTCTGTGGAAGAATGATAACATGGGAAACAATTTTTCCTCAAAGTTAATAAAAAATTATGATTGTAATAAAAGTTAATTACTAAATCTCATCGGCTGTAAAAAATGGCAGGGAAAGCAAAGGACTCTGTTTTGGGGAAGAAGACCGAACTAACCTGGCTGTCACTATCACATCATGGAGTAGTGACTCCAATTGTCAAACAATACCAGGGATTGTCCTGTATCAGCAATGGGTCTGATTCCCAGCTCGTATATAGTGTTTTGACAGGAGAGCTCAAAGCACTTTGTGTCTCAGGTTGCCCAGCTGTGAAATGGGGATAATGAGACTGTAGAGAGGCAAAGTGACTTACCCAAGATCACCTAGCCGGCGCCTACTGGTTTTGGGCTGGAACTAAAGGCGTTGGTTTGACTTATACAGCCCTATGGCCTGTGACATGCATATCTAAAGGACCACCTCTCGCCACGTCACCTTGCCACAGCACAAGTCAGTTTAGAGGCTCAAATTCAAGTCCCCTACATTTAAAAGAGACAGAGCTGCTGGGAAATTTTGTTTGCAAGTGGCCCTGCACTTGGGAAGCTTGGTCTGAAACAACTAGAACTTTTAACCTTTAGGGCACAATGGTGTTCCTGTGTTTACCCCTGGATACCACAAGGGCTAGTGGTTGTGGATGAGGTAAGACCATTTGGGGTCTGTTTTCTGGGTTCCCCCCACCCATTTTCTGGTCTGGGGTGAGAAGAGACTTTTTACTTTGGTGATTGTTTAATGTAGCTGTATTTTCTTACCTACGGCAAAGGTGCCCAGAAGAAATGTGCTTCCAACACTACCCTAATATAACATCAATCAAGCATCCTTAATGGCATTAGGAAGTCAGTGTGGTCCAGTGGGGAACAGAGAGTCTGTATTCTTCCGTTCTCTTGCTGGCTTTGGGAGGTGAGTGTGATGAAGTGGACAGAGATGAGGGATGACATCAGTGCAGAAGAACTAAGCAGGCAAGACAGTCACAGGGAGGGAGAAGAGATCAGATCTTGATTGAACCCAGATCTCTGGATTCCAGTCCAGTGCACTGCCCCAAAAAGCACACTGCTTCTCTAAACTGCTGTTTCTTTAACTCCATTTCTATAGCACAACAACTGACAGCTGTGGTTTTGAATCCAACCCTATAAACCTTGGCCTGGATGGTCCTTGGAAGCGGAGTTCCCCTTGCCTTCCACGCAGTCCATCCAGGGCATAGCGGGTGAGGAGCAGTCTGTGCAGTGGGGATAAGTTTACACGACAGCTGCTCAGGCTGTACCTGCCCTGTGTACAGACAGCTTTAGTTTTCAGGCCTTTCATTCCAGTGTCTCTCACTGAGGAGAAATCTAGTGAGGAGAAGTAAATTGCTGCTGACTCAAGCCTTCCAGATGACAATTAAAGTGAAGGATAGGGCGGAACTACACTGGATGGCTGGTACAGTTGCAAGGCCGTATATCTTACGCACAAGCACCTCCCCATTTACCGGAGGGGTAACAAAGACACCAAAGAAAGCCAGCTTCTCTGCAAGGGCTATGTTGTAATGTCTGCTGATGAATTACAAATGCCCTAGTAAAGGATTTTATGCATCAAGTGGCATTTAATGAACTGGAGTGGAGTTCATGGAGAAAAACAAAGGGAATTGCTTTCCAGATGCTTCCAGAACTTCCTTTAGCCTTCTGCGGGCATCGAGGAGAAAGGGGGAGACACCCTCAGCTAAGCCCAGAAATGCCAGTCTGATATATGCCTAGCACCTTTCATCTAAGTGAGTCACAAAGTGCCTTACAGCCGATACTACCAATTTGGATGGATGGATGGATGGATGTGCATTAATGATAACTGCTAGGCAGGTAGCAAGCTAGCATTACTGTCTATTATGGAAAAGGTCCTCATGTTACTGTCACTTCCTCCCCTTTTGTCTGTTTCATACACTTGTCACATCGTGTCATAAACCTAGACTGTGAGCTGTCTGGGGCAGGGATTGTCATCTTACTCTTTGTTTTTTGCATTGCCTAGCACAACGTGGCCGTTTTCCTTGATTCTGCAATGCAACCTATAACGATAACAATGAAAAGCTATCTTAACACAATGTTAAGTTCACACTATTAACATCTCAGAAATCAGAAAATGCAAAAATTAAGGTTCCTGCAGCCAAGATCAACAGGTGGTTGTTGTTATTTGTTGTTCAGATAACCATCGAGGGAAGTTGAAGGGACATTTTTCCCGTGGAAAAAGCATTTGTTTTTAATCTAACTCAGAAATGGCTGAATGACTTTTGCTCAAACCCCTCTAAATTCACTCAACTTTTGACTGAGACCGAGCAAGGAAAAATGGTCAGAAAAGGAGAATTTTTCAGAAAGCTATGGAGCAGGGGAGACTAGAAACAAAACACTTTTGCATCTTCACTATAATGTTTGCTACTGAGCGAACTTTATTACAGGTGGTAGGTAGACAGCACATGCCTGTCACCGTGGCCATGAGTGAAGTGCAAGAGCTATTTAGCAGGGTGAGATTTAAATCCTGATTGAAGGTGTTTCTGAAAGATCTAGTCTAGCTCATGCAGGAAGTAATTCAGGGAAGGTCTATGGCCTGTGTAATACAGGAAGTCAGAAGGGATGATCACAGCAATCCCTTCTGGCCTTGCAATCTATGAGAACAGCACCATTGCCAGCAAGTTCAGGACACGAGGCCAAGTGGAATCTTGCGCCCAATGGAAAGTAGTAGAAGGAAATTGGGAAGCAGCATGTAAAGGAAAGAAGTTGCAGTGGGACCAGGGCAATAAGGCTTCTCTCTCTTCTTGTGGTCATGAACGATCCCAGGGTACTGTTCAGAATTGGTCAGGACTTCACTTGTCCATCTCATCATCAGAACTGAGATGAAAAAGGAGAAGAGCTCTGAGGAGCTTGAAAGCTGGTCTCTCCCCCCAACAGAAGTTGGTCCAACACGTTATTACCTCACCGACCTTGTCTCTCCTCACCAAAATGGCCATGGAGCAGCAGCACAGAACCACCCTAGCACTCTATTGTGGCTAACTCAGAGAACAGGACACTACTTAATGTAGCACCAACAGCACCACCGGTACGATTTGTGCTTCCCCCAGCTGTCTCCTATCCGAAGGCTATCCAACCCCACCCTGCTTAGCTCTTAAGAGATGACAAGTTCACCCCTTGAGGTGGATTGGCTGCAGCCAGCTTCCCAGCCCTGGGAAGCAATTAGCCCCAATTCAGGGCTTCATAAGGAGGCAGGGGTTAATGAGACAGCTCTGCTTATGCCATAGCAACAAGCATCTTGGCTTTAAGCTCGGTACGTTTCCCAGGGCAGATTGATGGGGACGGATAAGATGGATATGCTAACCTGCAAAAAGAAGAAAAAAAGTTAAGAGCCATTGGATTGCAACTGCATAATAATGCAGGTTGCTTAGCAACCAGAACACCTGCAACCCAGTTTAATTAGGATGTCTTTGAGCCGCTGATCAGCCTGAGCACACAAGAGCTGGAACCTGCTGGGGAGAGGAAGGGGCTGGCTTGGATTCAGGGTGCTCATGTATTAGCTCTTTCCTTGCAGCTCCAGGCTCTGAGAATGTCAGAGAGTCTGGAAGTGAAGCTAGGCAGTGAGTAGTCTGAGGCAGTGATGCCAGACCTCAAAGTCCTGGCCGAATCAGTGTGCTGTGCCTCTGCAGTATAGCCTGAACACATGGCTCCAAGCAAGCCCATAAATCTCTGCATCCCATTCGGCTGGACGTCTGGAGCACCACTCATGTCTTTATTTTTCCCCTAGAGGGTAATCACTGCACTCAGCTACCAAGCTAAAGGCAGCCTCCGACATCCCATGTGGGTTTTTACAGCAGGGAGAATAAAATCTAAGAGCCACTGTAAACTTAGCCAGAGAAGTTAAACTAACTTCGTCTGCCAGTATTCTACTTTTAGGCAATAAACTTCAATAGGATTCTGGGATCCCTTTACAGGTCGTGATTTCATGATGTGCCTTTTATGGCAGCATCTTATAAGCATATCCATTGTTCGGACAAAAACGTGTTCATTTCACCCATGCCTACAAGAACGGGTCAGGATGGATAGACAGACAGACAGTCATGCATGCTTTTCAGTGGTGACCCAGATTACTATCTCCTTCTGGGTTTATTTTTTTAATTCCAGCCAATTATTACATTCCACTGCAAGCCCCCTATTCCTCCTGCTGCGCATCCTGTTTTAAAATCTGCTTCTTCCCTGAACCCTTCCTGCATTGATCTCTTCCCCAGTGATGTCTCCATCTGGTACCTCCTCCATATCAGTTGTCGTATGATTATACATCTCAGAGCAAGAACGTGGGCTCTTTGGGGCAGCACTCTTTTTAAGCGCTGTGCAAAGGAACAATTGCAACACCATATACATTAGAATATTCCCAACATGGAATTCCCATTCTAATTGGCATTGTATTTCAAAGGGACATGGTGGACTGTAGTTTGGAAGGCTTAGCTCTGGCCATAGACTGGCGGAAAGTCATTAGTGGAAACAAAGGACTTCTATTTCAATCCATCATACCCACATTGCATGCCGTGGGACAGCTAACTTACGGGCCTACTTCTCCACTGTCTTGAACCTTGTGTAGCACGTGAACTTGGGCAGTGTAAGGGCAAAGTTCACACAACATGGTGATGGGAGCTGCAGAAGTACCCAAACAGAAAGAAAGTGGGTCTGACAAGCTACCATTCGGATTCAATGGGAGTTTTACACCTACACGAGGCAGGAAAGTGGAGACTCAGCTGGCTGAGTGTCTGAATAGTAGCAGAGCTAACACTCTTGGAAGTCTAGGCAAGAGTTCTCCTAGGTGACCCCAATAGGATCCTTTCCCAGCCAAGCAAGAGCTGGTCTCAGCTGGAAGTCCTTCACACTAACCCTTAACCACATGCCCTGTGCTCCCTAATTATGTACATCTGCCATCTTCGGTGGCTTTAATTGCAGTGCCATGCACTACCGCAGCCTCTGCACACATAACCTGAGCTTGCTAACACTGCCTCTCTCCATTTGCCTCAATGGTGCAAAAGCTGCTCTGCAGGGGTCATGCTGCACTCTGTGTCCTCTGTGCTAGGGATACAAGCACGCGTCTCTTCCATCCTCATCTGGCTTGCCTCAATATTCGCAGCCATGCAATGGGGGTGCCTCGGGGGACGCAGACTGGGTGTGGTTCCCGCTGGCTTGAGCCCAGGGGGGGTTTCACCTACTATTGGGAAGAAGCTCTGAAGGTGGTTTTATGTATCTGCATTACCTACGCACTTCCCCGTGTCACCAGCAGGCCTGCGTTAGTGTCACCCACCGAGCAATCCACAGTAGCAATCAGAGCATGCACCTGTGTTTATTTCTTAAGCCCTTTAAATTGTTCTAATGCTGTAGGCAGAGTCATTAATATCTCTGGGCTGTCTCAGGCAAGGACGTGCACACCAGCCTATTTGCACGTCCCACCATAAGCGTGATAGACGGCGGAAAGGATTTGGATACCTGCTGCCCTGGACTCTTAAGGGTGGAGGAGAAGTGAGAGGAATAAGAACACTCCCATCTTGCAACACATGTGCATTAAGATGGAGCCCTTCTTGCCCCATTCCTGGCAGCACCTGGGCCATCACAGCAGCCACTGTTTGCTAGGATCTGTTTCCTAGCACTTTACCTGCTGCTGTCCTTCGGGCTCTGCGGGCAGGTTGGAGGGCTCTGATGTCTCCTAGGACATTTTATTGTGAGCAAAAGCAATGGAATTCAAGGAGCCATCCATGAGAAACAATAAGGTAGCCAACTTCAGCAATCTGAGCTTCCCCCTGAGGGGAAGACAAGGGCTGGGCACCGAGCTACAGTTGTCACTCTTTCCCCTGCTGCTCAGGACCTCGGGCTACCAATGTACCGAGCCCCACACTCACCCCTGTGTGGAGAAGCGACTGGCATTTCCATCCATTGTACATTCCAGACTGTATCAGAAGAAAAGGTCTGTTGTGAGATGCTTCTAATGGAGTTGCCATGGTTGCAGCATGACATTGCTTAGCAACGGGCTCCAGCAGCACAAAGTTTCCAAGGTATGTTTTTTTTTTTGCCATCTATTCACCCAAATGGATTTGATTTATCTCTGTCCCCAGAATAAACACACAGGGGGGGGATCTACCTATTGATTTGGGGGCAAGATCTCTGCAAGCAGCACAGCAGAACGAGGTGCTTCGGGGAAACAGGAGAGTAGCATGGCCAATTGGGTCCTGGAAGGCCAGGAGAGGGCAGCAGGACTGTCTGTTGCACTCACACAGGGACCAGTGCCCCCAGCAAGGAGGGACAAGAGATGGAGGAGATAGACCCAGCGATGGGTTAATTTCATGGGGACCACCATGCTTTTGCAAGTTCATATTTGAAACCCTGTTTAAGATCCCAGGTTGGTAACTGAATCCGGGAGCCAGCTTATGAACTACAAACACATGTACATCTACAAATAAACATTAGAAACCACTTCCGGCGGAGTTCATGGCTCCGCTTTTTCTGTGCAGCCATTGACACCTGATGGTGTATGGGGAACGCCAGGGAAAGCCCCACAGTCCTGCAGCGAAGAGTCCACCCGGGGCACCTCCCCATCTCCAGTCAGCCAGAGCTGCAGCCTCTGCAACACTAATGACTCGTGCAGAAAGAGGCATTAGACGCTATCAAATCGCTCCTTCCCATTAGACATAGGAATAAATTGCTTCACATTGAAGGATTGGGGGATTTTTCTGTGCATCATTTCTGGCAAATAAGCCATCCCTTCTCCTTATGGCCCAGGAGGCAACTGCCACTAGTGGCTGATGCTCTGGGAAGCAGTTTGTCTTTGTTATCGGGGGAGAAGGAGCTAGAGAGATCAGTAAAGCAATCAGTTTTCTTCCTAAAGCCAGCGCTCTAACCACTGAACCATCCTTCCTCCCTCTGACACACACGCTGCTGCCTGAACATCAGTGCACATTCATGCACCTACCAGTGTGCGCACACACCAACACACAAACCTGTCTATGCTTGTGCAGACAGGCACCTACCTACACCACTGCACGGGCATATCTACAGCTCTGCAAATGGATGCACCTCAACCAGCTGTGTATCCTTAGCAGGGAAGATCAATGTACAATTATTCTGCACACAGCTGATGCTATCAGATTGCTTTTAATGCAAACAAACCCACTGATACTCTGTGCCTAAGTGATCCAACACACTGCTGCAGCCATTCGCTTTGGGGACAGATAAGGAAATGCAGATTATCTGTCAGACACCCCTGCTTCACTTCAAACTCCCTGCCACATAGAGAATGCAATTCCTTCTGGAAGGAAGAGGTGGGGACTAGGGATCAGATCCAAAGCCCTTTGAAGTCCCTGGAAAGATTCCCATAGACTTCCATGGCCTTTGGCTCAGGCCCTATGGGTATGTCTGCCCTACACAGTAAACCGGCTCTGTGGGACCCGGGCTTGTGGACTGTTTCCATGCCCACACTTGCACATCCACACTGCATTGTAAACCTGGACTGTTGGACCCAAGTCTCACAGCCATGCTAACACGTCCATACTGCACTACGCAGACCTTCTGATTCTGGACTGTGGTTTGAGCTGTGTCCACACTCTGCAGAATGCCAGGGCTTGGACCTGAGTCACAGTGAGACTCAGGGTATGTCTACACGGCAATAAAACACCAGCCGCTGGCCCGGGTCGAGCTGCACGGCTATCAGATTGCAGGGTAGATGGGCTCTGGGACCCTGCAAGGAGGGATAATCTCGGAGTCCAAGCTCCAGCCCAAGGAGAAACACCTACACTGCTCATTTAAGTGCTGTAGCATGAGCCCAAGTCTGTAAACCCAGACTAGGAGATTCACTGTGTGTGTGTGTGTGTGTGTGTGTGTGTGTGTAAACACAGGCAAAGCTTACCTAGATATGCTCTTTAGGGAAGAGACGGCCTTTTTATTATGTGTGTACAGCACCTAGCACTATAGGGTCCTGGTCTGGGAATGGGACTCCTAGGCATTAGCTGAATAGAAACAGTAAGTACCCAATAATACCAGAGCCTTGAATAGAGGCAGCCTTGAATAGAGACCTTCCACTTTGGCTAAGGTCAAGTTTAGGACCAATTTAGTTTGTATGTGGCGGTTTCATAGGGACATAGGACTGGAAGGGAGCTCCTGGGTCATAGAGTCCAGGCTCCTGCTATTGCAGGCACCCTGGCGTATCATCCCATCCATAAAGTTATTAAGCTTCATCTTAAAACTGGCGAGGCTGTTTCTAAGGCACTCCTCACCATCAGACTTCTGCAGGCAGCATGCCATCTCTCGGGGCATTATACCCTCCCATTGCATGGGTACTGACTTGATGGTCTTTTCCGCCTGCAATGCATCTGACCCCGCCACCCCCCAACCCCTACACACACAGCACAGATCCCACCCCTCTCCTATGGGTCAGTGTCTACAAAGTGCACCGTGGTGACAGTCTCACCAATAACACGTTGCAAGGGACAGTTATTGGACAATGCACGAGAGGCAAAAGGGAGATTTAAGTTGTGTTCAGCAGCTGGTGGGAGAAGGCCAGAATGTAGACCCCAGCTCCCAGAGACCAGATAGACAATTCCACTGCACTGGCAGAGGGAGCACGCTCTACCTTTAATGGACCTTCCCCATTCCCCCACAGCTGGTTTCCTTGTGCTGCCGCGCCACACTTCCCCTGCCCAGCAGTTGCCGTCTTTCTTGCTGACACTTGTATCGACAGACTTTGCTGTTTTCCCATCTTAAATAATTCAGACCCGAACCTGCATTTCATTAACACTGAGGTTGAGCATAAGGCCACCCAAGCACAGAGGCGGCAAGGGGCCAGCTGCTGCTACTCTCTGCAACTCCCTGTCGCTGCCGTGGGGCCATGCATGCATCTGAAGCACACGGGGCCTCATAACAGAGACGCGTTCTGCCATGGTACGTTGCTGTCACATCCTGGAGGCTCCAACGGAGAAGGATTTTCATGCAGCTTTCTTGTAACGATCACCCCAATCTTGGTTTAAAATCAGACCCTTTTTTAAACCTGTGCGAAGTTCCCAAGTACACAAAGCCTCAGGCCCATGGCGCTCAGCTGGTTCCAAGCCTCTTATGCTATGGCTTCACTGCAACAATTCAAGCTCTGACGTGCATCACAGAGTATGCTAAGGAATGACAGGGTTTGTCCTACAATAAACAGCTTAGAAATCACTCCCCTGCCAAATGAAAACTCACCCATGCTGGCCTCCACCCCTCCTCCCTCTGCCTTCCTCACATTTTAAAGCTCATCATTCCCTATTGTTTTCATTGTGCCAACTTCTTTCATCCGTCCCTCTGTTCTACAAAAAGGGGAAGAACCTTTCTTCTTCCAAAGGCCTGGCCTTCCTTTGCTTGAAGAATTTCCTCTGTTCCTTCCCTCTTTTGCATGCTGCCAATGTGAAAGGCCACTTTGGGGCTGAAGTTCTGAGCTTCCCATTCTTCACATTATCCCCAGCTGGAAGGAGAATTCCCCACTGGGTCTGGCCAAGGAGCTGCTAATGCCTGTGTTTGTGCATGAAGGTGGTGACTGCTTGTGGTGTTGTGCGTCTGTGAGCCAAAACCACCTGACCTTGGAAGGTCTCTCAATATTCAAGCATGAAAAATAAGTCACTTTAAAGAACGCCTTGTTGCAGACTTTCTTTTGACTTCAGAGAGGAATATTTTTTTTCTTCTCTTTACTTTATAAATAATATCTAGAACTGCTGCACCAAAGAGCCCGGACAGAGGTCCCCAAAGGAGAATTTGTTCTTTTGCTGGAGCTCCAAAGGAATCTAGTACACAGAGGCTTGAGGTCCCGGGGCACACATAACACTCCAGCTGGGCTGAGATTCCTGGCATTTGCACCAGAGAAGTCGCGGCCTAAGGGCACTAGTTCAGTTGACAGAAGAAGCAGGGCATGGGGTTTGAGATGATCTGGCTTAACAGGAGCAAAGTGAAACATGCCGAAGAGTGAGGGCAGAGGGATCCCAAGTAGAAAAGAGGGGAAATCAGAAGTTTGGAATCCAGGTTTGGTCTTGATAAACACCCACAAGTTTAGGTGCTTATGAGAATAATACAAACCTCATGAGGCCTCACCCTCAAACAGGCCCCACCTTGGCCAAACCTTGCATCTAACTGTAGCTCAGCCTGCGGATTGCTCACCTGGCTGCTGCTCTCCACCCCAGAGCTAGCCGCATTTCAGAACTCTTGTATGTATACTGTGCCAAATGTTTATAAATAATCCCACAAAATTTGGCATATACTGTTACTCAGCTACTGGGTTCAGCTTGCACACTCGCAAACACTGCGAGTGCATGTCCACAGTCTCCGACTCCTGCATGTGTAACCCTTCAGTGAGGGTGGTAGAGCTCCCCTTCTGTGCTGATCCCCAGAGGACGGGGGTTGTCATAGCTCCTAAGCAAAGAGCTTTAGCACAAGCTGTATGGTAGCTCCACAGGTCCCCAATTCAATCCCCAGTGTGCTGGCCAGGAGAGTGATCATCATACATGCACGTGGGCTTTCATGTACCTAAACCAGTTTGTTAGTATTCTATTCTATTTGCTTGTATTGCAGTAGTGCATCGAGGCCAGGACCCCACTGTGCTAGATGCTGTACAAACACACAACAAAAAGATGGTCCCTGCTACAAAGAGCTTCCAATCTAAGTTTAAGTCAAAGGACAACAAGTGGCTACAACAAATAGAGGGAGTGCAAGGTCATAGCGAGACAGTTATGAACAATGGAATGAGCAAGGATTACAGCACATCAGCTGCCTTTGTATTCACACTGGTGCATCTGCATCCACAACAGGTGTGTGCGCATGCCTTGGAAATGTTATTTGCCAAACACTTTAGGTTCCTTGGTGGTGTAACATGCTAACTGTAAAATATGATTATTACAATGCGAGCGGTAGCAGGAAATGATTATGTTTGACCCACAGTAGATAGCTCCATGTTGCTATTTTTAATATGTATCCACCATACTTCCATTTGTTGTATGACAGCTCCTGACAGTTGCCCTAAAAGATGAGAGAGGCATAGCCTCACACTAGAAGTCTGCTGGAGAAAGAATTTGATGAATACAAATGCCCAGCTAATATTTGGTTAGTTGGTGAACGAGAGCCCCTCTCTTTTAGTGCAGAATCGCCAGGGTTTCTGAATTCTCAATTTGGTCCAAGACCTGATGACAAGGGAGTTTAATACAAGAGGACTCTATTGATGTCAATTATACACGTGCAATATATTTTCCATCTCTGCAGCTGCCACTCATGATGCTCCGATGTTAGATACTGAGAGATCATTTTGTCAGCAGCTGGATTCTGTTATAACAGAGTTGGCAGTGGACTTGCCTCTGGGTCTGTCACGGGGGGGTGCAGTAGCTCACTGACTCCTGGGATTTGCACATGGCTTTCCCATGTGATTCAGAAGGCTAAACGGGCTGTCACGGGAATAGGCTGGGTGAGGTATAGCCGATCTGCATCAGCTGCAGGAGGGCTGTGTCCCTGTGCACTGTGTGTTAGTACCCATCACCCTGTGTGTTGCTTCCTGTCACTGTCACCACCAGCACTGGATGAACGCTGCATGGAAGCATTGGCCCGGCTTTAGTCCATTGGGATGGGAAAGGAGTTGGTGCCCAAGGGGGAGAGTGAACCACCGACTGTGTCTGGCGTTTGGGTTTGGAAGATGGTGGAGGATTCTTCAGCAGCCCCAGCGCCATTCTGGTCCTGCAGCCTTGGCAGGGCGTTCCAACAGGGGTGTGCGCTGAATGTTGTGATGGCTTCTCTGCGCCTCGCTGCCCCTCCCTCAGACCCAAACGCAGAGCCCGGCGTCCAGCCCGGACCTGGGCCATGCGCTGGGCAGATGCCGTCTGTGGGGCTGGGCGGAGGAGTCCTCAGAGAGGCTGCAGAATCCCCCTGTGCACGCTATTCCAAAGCAGCACCCTCAGGGCAGGAGGCCTGATTAGAACAGCATCAGATGCTCTGCCACCTCCACCCTCACGTCCCCATCAGCCATGCGCCTCTCCCCGCCACCTGCCCCAGAGCTGAGCTCCGCCCCACGCCTGAGGCCCACACACCCCGCACAGCCGCCATCCCTGTGCAATGGAACCTCACAGCGAGGGGTGGGCCTGGCTCGGGCTGCAGTGTGCCGCCCAGCCGCCCACCTGCCATTCACTTGTGCCTGGTCTAGCCCATTCCAGAGCCTGGAAGGGGGATGGTGGGCGCCGACTCAGCACATCGCTGCATGGAAGGCAGTGCCCGCTGGATGGCACAGCCAATGCCCTCCTAACGGGTCTAGGTGCCTGAAAAGGTTGAGACCTGCTCCACTTTTCCCTGCTCCACCAGGCTTCCCCGTCGCGCAGAACAGTGGGCCAGACCCTCACCTGCTGTAAATCAGCAACGCTCCCCCAAAGTCAATACAGCTCTGCCTATTCCTGCCAGCTGAGGATCCGTCCTAATAGCCTCTCCTGGCAAGTGCCTGTTGCCTGTGGCACTGACACTGGTGCCTGTAATGACCCTGTCTTTTGCCACCAATGTAACATCCAAGAGGCAGGAACCCTCTAGCCTTTAATTATCTCAGCCTCCTAGTTAAGCCCCTTCAGAGCAGATTTCACACCCTGCCCATGCTGTGTGGTGATGAGAGAGAACTGGAAATGTGTAGCAATCTCCTTTCGAGAGAGGGAGCCCAACTAACCTCGCACTTCAGATGAAAGAGGCTGGGAAAAGACAGCACACTAGAGGGAGATCACAGGATGGGTTTGCCCCAGCCCCTTTGTTCTCCTTAGTAATTACTGTTACAGACTTACCCAACAAGAGATCCAAGTCAGGATAGGGTTCCTGGCTCTGATAAGGAGACCCACTCCTATCCCAGCATCACACGCCTGGGTGCTCAAAACACAGCTCCCTTCCGCTACTGATGAAATACGTCAGCGTGGCCCACACTTGCCTGGAGTAGGCTGGATCAGAAATCTTGGCAGATGACTGGGATGCATATCTGCAAGTAACAGACTCATTTGTATAATCTCCTCTCTACCTGCACACTCCTGATAAATTGCAGGGACAATCCAAACTAATCAACACAAGCTGAGGTGCTGGACGACGTTCATAAACAAAATCTTGATCCGCAGACAAGCCATCTGCAGTGCTATTGCCTCCTCCATGGTATTAAAGTTTATCAGAGTCCTGAGCAACGGGCTGTGGGTTTGGGCAGTGATAGAATGCCAGGGACTCTGAGTACAGACGGAAATACACAGCGCTGGAAGCAATACCGCTGCTTTTCAATTCCCAGTGGCATTGGCCAGGTTCATTTAAACAATAGCAAGGCGTTTCCAGTGTTAACAATTCTGACATTGTTTAAACAACAAGAAAAAGATAGCCAGAGCTAGACCTCCTGCTGGAAGGCAAGCTTTAATTCCTTATTTCCTCTTTTAGCAAGAGAATTTACCAAACCCAGGGCCCAGTGCTAATGTGCTCCACAGCACCAAACACATTACGCTCCAAACACCATTGTGTTGGGCACGAGGGAAGGTCCAGTGGTTAGGGTTCTAATCTAGATTTAGAAGGCCTGCATTCTGGTCCGTGCTACACTATAGATTCCCTGTATGACCTTTAGCAAGTCTGTCTGTGCCTTAGTCCCCCATCTGTATAACAGGAAAAATAGCACGTCCCTACCTCCCAACAGTGTTATTAGGATAAATGCACCAAAGGATAGTGAGAGACTTGGACACTATAGTGATGACCAGATCAAGAACATAAATCAGCAGATTCTATTTGTTTTTACTGCAGTAGCATCTAGTGGCCCAAAGAACATTGGAGACCCACAGTGCTAGGCGCTGTACATATATGTAGTAAGAGGTGGTCCCTACCCTGTAGGGCTTACAATCTAAATAGACATGGGTGGGAGAAGGGAAGTATTCTCATTGCTTTACCAGAGAAGGCACTGAGACAGAGAGATTAAGGGACAGATTGTCATATACTAATTTTCACCCATACTTGAGGTCAGGTTTTCAGAAGAGCTTGGCTCCCATCATGACACTTCTGGCCAGATTTTCCAAAAGTTCTTGGCATCCGCTAGGACGAGCCTTTTTGAAAAGCTACCCATGCATGTTGGTGCCTAAATCAGAACTGTGCACTTTGGAAAATGTGAGCCTACCGTGCCTAGGGTTATTCAGAACATATACATTGCAGGCTGGGAATTAAACCCACATGCACCAAGTTCCATCCACTCTCATAACCAACCACAAGATCATTCTTCCTTGCTAGCCCCATGCTGCTATGCGACAGCTGAATAAACACACTGTATCTCAGGGACATGATTCTCCCATCTCAGAGCAGCACTTCCTTTCACTTCAGCTGGAGTTTCTCCCATGCTGAGGACCGGCCTGGGCTCCAGAGTCCTGGAACCTCCCCACACTTTGCTGCAACAAGCAAAGGACTTGCAGCATGAATCATTGCAAATACGCACAGCGATTAATGTCAAACATTTACCAACATTCCTGTGGAATCGCTAATTCACACTGTAACTAGTTTACTGCCAAGTTAATTCCTTGTACTTGACATTCTTATTAACAGTGACTGGCGCTATATATTAAAACTTTAATGAATTCAACAGCAAGATCTTTTGCCTCAGAGACTAGGTTATTCAGAGAAGTTTTCTCCAGAATATGTACAGACCTTCCCACTAGTGAAGCTACAGAGTAATTGTAAGTACATATTTCACTTCTGAAGTGTCCAGATCTTTGACTTTCAATGGCAGTCAGAGTGCCTAAAACAGAGCCGGTCTATTTATACAGCCCCCATCATGGAGCCACTCACCAACATTTATGAATTTAACATCAGAACATCCACACGTTCTGTCATGTAGGGAAATCAAATCATCACTTTATAGATGGAGAAACTAAGGCACAGAGGGGTTAAGTGACTCGCCCATGGTTACACAGCAAGTTTGTGGCAGGGGAATTGACCCTTGATCTGCTGAATTCCACTCCAGTGCCCTAACCAGATAACCAGCCTCCTTCCCTAACAGCATAGCCTACTATTCAATGCAAAAGCTTAGAACTTCTCTGGCACCGTTGCTTCACTGCAGTATTGCAATGTCTCATCTAAGGTCAGAAGGGACATCTAAACCTGATTTTAAAATTGCCAGTGATGGAGAATGCACCACTAATCTTGATACATTGTTCCAATGGTTAATTACCCTCTTGCTCGTTATCTGGAGGTCCATCAATGTGGCTTTGGGGAACATCAGTTTGATATCTCGCAGATGGGAAACCCTAGACTATGATCATGCTAATTCTATGTTAAGAGATGGCATGGAACAATCCTCCATTACATAGTTTGGAGCTAAATCTCTTGGGAATATATTTATTTTGCCTAACTTGGGGAGTTTAACTGTAATTTTCTATACTTGCAAGAAACGTGCTGTATTAACACTGAGTTACAGCCTGTTGTTTAGTGCCTCCGGTTCCCATCTTAACATTAAATCACCGCCTCGAAAGCTAAGAGTGACTATATCTCAGGATGACACAGATTAGTTCAGATCTTGAGTAACGCACAAAGACTGTGATTATATTAGACCATTCCGCTGCGCTTGGGTTCAGAAAATATCATGCCGCTACCTCCAAGCAGAGCCATTCTAGTGACACAAGCAAACGGATGCTTTTCAACTGACTCAGAGCAGGGTGTGCATGCACCAAGCAGGAGACCATAAGAAACAGCTGCTCTGCAGCACTGAGCTGCCTGTTAATGTGGATAGCGGCAGTTTTGCTCATGTAGAGTGAAGCTCAACCATGAGCAGTGGCCCAGCATGAGATCCAGGCATTATATAGGTTGCAATTAAGGGTCTAAGTGGGACGTTTTGCATGTTACCCCAGGAAACGGGTGGCAGGTGCCAGCAATAGTGACTTCTGGGGAACAGAACTAGAGCTGGTTGTGAATTTTTCAACAAAACACGTAGTCGTTGGCAAATAAAGATTCCTCAAAACGGAAACATTTCATAGGAAAGGGTCCCCATCGACAAATTTCTAGACTCGGGGGGGAAAAGTTCTGAAGTTGTCAAAACATTTTATTTGAACATTTTCAGAATGAAAAATTCCATTTTTTGGATTCCACACGACTTTTCATTCTCAAATTTAAACTCATTATGGTAAAAAATTGTCAAGATCAAAAAGGGTCAAAATCAAAACAAAACATTTTGAAATTATCCAAACAAAACATTTTGATTGGCCTAAACTGATTTTTTTCCAGATTTTTGGTTTGCAAAAATTTTTGACTTTTTTCATCCCACTTTGAGAGAGGAAAATTTTTTCAAAATCTTGAAAATTTTCAAGGGATGAGAAAACCATTTTCCACCAGGTCTAAACAGAACTCATCTAATTCTGATAAGGCTAAAAGCAGAATGTCAGGCTACTTGCCTGCATGACTAGCCAGGATACTGGTCGCAGCCATGGAAACCAACAATTAATTAATAAATAAGACCCTACTTAAATTGTGGATATTAGACTTCCACCACAATTTTGACAGTGGGAGCCCCAGACCCCTACTCTCAGCCCTGGGCAGTTGACAGAGGAAAATCGCGGAAAAGTAATAATCGACTTTATTACCGCAAATAATAAGGTATATTATTACTTTTCCACAATTTTCTGAAAATCAGATGCAATTTTTTGACAATCATCCCACAATTCAAATTGTGATGGGGCAGCTGCCCCTCACTGGCTGGCAAAGGGTTAATTGCAGCCCTTGGAGCGGCTGTGCAGAACCTGGCCAATCAGAGAAGGGCAGAAAGGCAGCCAATCAGGGCCACACTGGGCCCTATATAAAGGCTGCAAAGCAGAAGAGACAGTAGTCTCTTCCTGACAAGCAAAGGAGAAGGACTGGCTCCCTGTAGACAGAGCACCTAGGCTAGGTCAGTGCTGGGCAGGCTCAGGGGAGTGGAGGGAAAGCTCCAGCCTGATAAAGCTGCCAGCTGAGGCCCCTGAAAGAAAGGGCCGAGAAGGTGCAAGGGCCAAAGGGAAGTGGCCCAGGGAGCATGAGCAGTACAGAAGGAGAACATGGCTGCTACCAGAGGGTCCCTGGGCTGGGACCAGAGTAGTGGGCAGGCCTGGGTTCCCCTTCCCCACCCCCTTACACTGCACCTGGCTGTGGAGGAATGTGTCCTGATGCAGACTGTGGCTTGCCCCTAAGGCAAGGGCCTAGATTTTGGGGTTGCAATTGGCCATGAGGGCAGGTGCAGACCGAGGACTGTGGATACCCCCGGGAGGGTAGAGAACTGTGGGGCTGTGTCCAGAAGAGGACGCCACAAGCCAAGGAGCAATGCAGGTCCCAGACAGCACAGCAGAGCAGGCAACGGGCAGGACACCACCTGCAGAGGGCACTCCATGGCTAGAATGGAGCTAATTCCCAGAGCAACCAGCAGGAGGCGCCAGTGGTGGTGAGTCTGCAACCTGTTACAACCTTATTTATAAAACAAGACATGATATCAGTAAATACAGCCACCTGCCACTTTGAAATTCTGCTGTAGTTTTGCAAACACCAGCCTTCTTAGGTGGTACCCTGGGGGGAAAAAGCAATTTCCTTCTAATTAACACAAACCACCTCAAAAATCAGCTCTTCTCAGTGATCCTTGTTCATTGGCAAAAGGTTTCAGGAGTAGAGCTGGTTGAAAAATTTCCATCAACACGTTTTGCTTTTTCAAATGGAAAATTGTTTTCTTGGACAAAACAGAAATTTTCACAGAAAAGCTACGTCGTTCAGGTTTGTTCCAAAAAAATAAAACCCGAATAGTCTTCCATTTTCAGTGACCAAAACTGAAACATTTCAGCCAGAAACTGGGGAAAAGAGTCAGTTTTTAGTTTTTTGATCCCCAAAAAAGTCAGAGAAAACTTTAGACAAAAACAAAACCATTTTTGTTTTTGCTGTAAGAGTTCTTTGGGGAGGGGGGAGACATTTCCCAACCAGCTCTATTGTGGACTTTTTGAGAATAACACAGCCCCACCAAGACCCAAAACATTTTCAGGAGACTGAGAGGTGGGTGGGGGTTAAGATCTGAGCAGCTGAATGGCTACAGCTGCCTTTTGTAAGCAGTGTGATTTGTTTTGTTGTTTAAAGTGTGCAGATATACACCCACAGGCCTTGGTGATAAAGCTCTATATAGCTAATGCAGCCCAAAGATGCTTCTGCACCTCAGAGTTTTACAGTTCTCAACCGTAATGGACTGATTTCCTGAGCGAGATTACGTGTGTGTGGGGGCATGTCCTGGAGCCAGATCACTCCTACTTTTTTTTTCTGGTACATAATACTTGTGTACAGTGGCTCAGTCTCACATGTGTCTGTTTCTGCACGTGTGATTCTCAAAATAAGGACAAGGGGAGGCTGTGAGCACGTGCCCTGCATAATGATTCTTGCAGTAGCAGAGGCAGTGACTAGCTTAATCAACAAAGGGGATGAGAGATTCCATTAACGTGAATGGAAGCAACACGTGGCACAGGGACAGGGAGACAGCAGGTGGGTGCGAGTGATTGCCATTGTGTGTCATTGGCCCCTCACACCCTGCCCGGGTGATGAGCCGAACAGGAAGGTGAAAGGAGCCACTTACAGAACACAGAGCTAGGAAACTGCAGTTGTTCATCAAAGGCCAAAGGCCAGCCCTGCCTTGGGAGCACAGGCGAGAGCAGCTCCAGCTTTACTTCATTCCTGTATGCTCTCTGCTCAGGAGCAAGAGACCAGGCAGGGTGGCCAGTCTGCTGTTGCCACCTCCGTGAGCATTGCTGAATCTGACCATCTCCCTGCCAGTGGGGCGTGGGGCAGTTTCAAGCTCTGAGGGCTGGTCTCCGGGGCTCCGGTTTCTCCGTCTCCTCACTCACCTCAACCTGCTCCCTCGGAACCTTCGAGGCGCTCTCGGATTCTGAGGCGTTTTCCCGCCATTCTCTCCACAGCCCCAGAGCAGGTTCTTACCCCCGTGTTCCCGCCCCACCCACAGGCTGCAGGCTCTGTTCAAGGAGGGAGCTGGCATCCAGCGGCACTGCGAAATCCTCTCCCACAGGCAGCCCTCTGAGCTCCCGCCATTTGAAGACGCCAAGCGGGTAAGTGCAGCAGACGAGGCTGAGCGGGTGTGAATAGTGAATTCAGGGAAGCCCAGCAGCCATCAGTTCTGTTCCTCTGATAGTCCCCATGGCCGTGGGCTGCTCAGGACAAAGGAGGCTCCTCAGAACCAGCTGTGGGGAGGGGAGGGTAGAGCAGGGAAAGCAGCAGTGGGTCCTTCAGGTCAAGGTTTCGAGCCAGGGCAAAACTCCCACCGCAGAAGCTCTGCCTCTTTGGGGATAGTGGTCTCACCCCCATATCACTGGGGACGTTTCCTTAGGCACATTGCCAGAGCAGGGCCCATCTAGTCTGGTAGCGGTGAGGCCGCCAGTCTGGGCATTAGCAGACCAGAGTTCAGTTGCTGGGTCTGCTTCAGACTCCTGTGTGACCTTGGACAAGTCACTTGGTCTTTCTGTGCCTCAGTGACCCCTCTGAATGTGTGAATAATAGTCCTTCCCTTCCCTTCCAGACTGTGAGGTGCTCAGAAACTACAGTAATGGGGGACACAGAAGTAACACAGATAGAGAGTATCCTCTCTGACACTGTCCAGTAGCACCTGCTTCAGAGGAAAGTGTTAGAATCCCTATAGTTATGGGATAACCTGGCCCCAGGGGAAATTTTCTCCTGACCCTCTCACTTTTTCCCTGAAATATGATGGTTTATATCTTCCTTATTAGCCCTTTGAGGCTCTTCCCTGTGAATTCAAGAGACATACGTGCCATGCTGAATTATTCCCTGGGAATGTTACCATAATGCAGGGAGGAACATTGTTGGGTTTTTACAAGGGTGAAGCCCACAGATGGCATCTGAGTGACAGGCTTCAGAGGATTCAAGGATTTCTGCTTCTCACATTGTCTTTCCCAAGCCTGGCCCATCTCCGGAAGAAGGGAGAAAGGAAGGAGCGGGGCAACAGTGCAGTCAGACCATCACCTTGAGGGGAATGATGCAAAGCAGTGGAGAGAGCAGCAAACCCTACTCAGCTGATTAGTGACTCCTTCCTACCCTGTGTGTAGAGCAGTGGTTCTCAACTAGGGGTACATGTACCCCTGGGTCTGCGCAATGGTCTTCCAGGGGGTACATCAACTCCTTTAGATACTTGCCTAGTTTTACAACAGGCTACGGAAAAAGCAGTAGCAAAGTCCGTACAAACTAAAATTTCATACAGACAATGACTTGTTTATACTGCTTTATATACTATACCCTGACATGTAAGTACAATATTTATATTCCAATTGATTTATTTTATAATTATATGGTAAAAATGAGAGTGTGCTGGGACACATCTGTATTTCATGTCTGACTTTATAAGCAGGTAGGGGGCAGGGATAGCTCAGTGGTTTGAGCAGTGGCCTGCTAAACCCAGGGTTGTGAGTTCAATCCTCGAGGGGGTCATTTAGGGAACTGGGGTAAAAATCTGTCTGGGGATTAGTCCTCCTTTGAGCAGGGGGTTGGACTAGATGAGGTCCCTTCCAACCCTGATATTCTATGATTCTATGAAAGTGAGGGGTAACTTGGGGGTTTGCAAGAGAAATCAGACTCCTGAAAGGGGTTCAGTAGACTGAAAAGGTTGAGAGCCCCTGTCCTAGAGAGTTTTCCTCACCTAGTTACTCACACAGGTAAGTGGACCAAGAGCCTTTGACCCCAGGCACCCCCCCTCAAAAAAAAAGTAGCAGAGGCAAGAGGGTAGAGAATCCCCATCTTTTGCTTGAACCTCAGAAAACATCCCTCCCCCTCATGCCCCACCACGTGATGCCCTCAGCATCACAGAGCGACCAGGGTAGGCCTGCTCCACTTCCTCTAGAATACGAGGCAAGGAAACAGTAAAAGTAAAACTAAGGTGAAAACAAGAATCTCTCCTGTTCTTAGTTTCCTCTTCCTTAGGCATGCTTCTGTGGGAGAGTGATGGAGGGTGGGTTCCATGAAGGGACATAAGCATTGCAATGCTGAGCCTCACAACACTGCGATCGACAAAGTTGAGTCAAGTTTCAGAGTAACAGCCGTGTTAGTCTGTATCCGCAAAAAGAACAGGAGTACTTGTGGCACCTTAGAGACTAACAAATTTATTAGAGCATAAGCTTTCGTGGACTACAGCCCACTTCTTCGGATGTAGTCCACGAAAGCTTATGCTCTAATAAATTTGTTAGTCTCTAAGGTGCCACAAGTACTCCTGTTCTTCTTTTTAAAGTTGAGTCAGGTACCTGGGTCCCCAGAGGCTGATAAAGGCTGAAGACTAGTGGCCCTACCAGAGGGACCCTCTCAATTCCAGGCCTGCAGAAAGCAACCACCAGCACCTACTTGGTGATGTTCAAATTTCAGATGTGAGCACAAGGGCAGATCCATTGCAGAGGAGAATGATTTCCTGGGGCAATGCAGCTCTGTGCACTAATGTCTAATAATGAGCCTGGGTGCTTTAGTGTTTGTCTCCTAAACAGGCTTATTCATGAAGAGTAAATATGTCAGCTAAATTGCTAAACAAGTTAAATATCCGTTGTCTTTTTAAGTTCAGGTTTCACCATTGATATAAAATGTGATGTATAATCCCCAGTGCCAAGCAGGATTTGTGAGCCTGCAGAATGCAACATTAAACTCAGAGCTCCTGGGCTAATGATTGTAAGTCCATTTTGCAGTAATGAATTGTTTGTTATGGCACATCATAGAGCAGATGTCTCATCAGTCACTGCACCAGGGACTCTGACACTTGGAGAGGCTTGAAAAACATCCCTAGATTACAGTGCAAAGTTATGGGGAGAAAGAGCCACAACTTTCAATCTCAATAGAAGCAGTTTTCCCTTCTCCGTTCTGCACACTAATGGGCAGTGCTTTTCTACAAGGTAATTGGGAAGGCTTTCATGGCCTTGTGTATTGGGTTATAGATGCTTGTAACAAACATTTAGTTGAGTTTGAACTGGCTTCAGGGATCAAGAATAGGCAATAGAATCTTTCCCGTCCAGTTCACTGGTTCAAATCCAGCTAAACTCAGTAATTAACAAAAACTTGCTGCCATCTGCCTGCTGCTATTTGTACTGTGGTAATGCCTAGATTCCCCAGCACCCCATTGTGCAAATGCTGTACAAACCCAGAACACAAAGGTGGTCCCTGCCTCAAAGAGCTGCCTTGGTGCGCTGGTGCCTGGAGCCAAGGAGTTCAGAGTGTGGGAGGGAGCTCCAAGGTGAGGCGGGGTGTGGAAGGGGGTACAGGCTCTGGGCTGGGAGTGCAGGTTCCAGAATGGGGCCATAAATGAGGGGTTCAGGGTGCAGGAGAGGGCTCCAGGCTGGGGCAGGGGGTTGGGTGCAGGTGGGGGTGTGGGCTCCGGGAAAGAGTTTGGGTGCAGGAGGGGGGCTCAGGGCTAGGGCAGTGGTTTGGGGTGTGGGCTCTGGGCAGCGCTTACCTTGGGGGGGGGAGCTCCCCAGAAGCAGTGACATGTCCCTCAGCTCCTAGGCATAGGGGCAGCCAGCCGGCCAATGGGAACTGCGGGGGCGGCGCCTGTAGATGGGGACAGCATAAGGAGCCCCCCTGGTCACACCTACACCTGAGGGACATGTTGCCACTGCCAGGAGCCAGGTAGGGAGCCTGCCAGCCCTGCGCCAACTGGCCTTTTAATGGATTGGTCAGCGGTGCTGACCGGAGCCATCAGGGTCTCTTTTCGACCGGCTATTCTGTTAAAAAAACAGACGTCTGGCTTAGTTGGAGAAAAATCTGCACGTGTCCCCCAAAGAGAAAACCAAAGAGAAAACACAAGGGAGTCTTGCTGATGAGTTTCCACCTTCTCCTGTGTTACAGACAGACCCCAAGGTGGAGATAGTAACAGCTGATTAACTAACCTCTCACTCCAATTATGGCATTACCCAGGGGAAGGAAAGGAGTCACTGCCACTAGTCCAGGGATTTGTTTAGAAGGGTAGATTTGTAGAGTCCATCTGGCTAAGTAGAATGATGTATAACGTGTGTGGTACTCTGCACAGTCTTTTGGCATTAGAGCCCGGGTACATGTTGGCTTTTGTTAGCACACAGGGTAGAGTGGGGCCTATGCCCCCATTAAGTCCTATTTTGAAACCCGACATGAGACATAAGTCACCAGGTGCATAGACTTCCACTTGCTCTCTGCAGAAGTCCCCACAGTGTAAACTTGACAGAACTAAGACACCTAATTACCATGTGTGGCTGCTCCTCAATTATCAATCGGAGAAGCTCAAATAAATTTCTGTAATCTCGCAATGGCAGATAAGTTTCCTTTGAGATTCCTGACACTACTGCAAATCCTTGCATGCTCTTGCATCAAGAGATCACTTGATTTCATGCCCTACTTCTGTGCTATGTATTCCATCTGTTTTCTCTTCCTCTTTCCTTCACATTATTCTCTAATTAAATATTTAAACTGAAAGAGTTTCCAGAGACAAGGCATCATCAAGGTAGCAACACACCAGGCATGAATGCTGGGAAAAAAACCTCTGTTTAGGCAACCTATCTTTCAAAAGAGAAAAATAGGACAGATTCTCAGCTGGTGCAAATTAGTGTAGTTCCACTGAAATCAGTGGAGCTACCCCAATTTAAATCAGCTGAGGGGCTGGTAAAGTAAGGGCCAGTGCAAGGAAGTTTCGCACCCTAGGCGAAACTTCCACCTTGCACACACACACACCCCCCACCAGCCCTGCTGCAGCTCCCTGCCCCCCCTGCCCTGAGGCGCCCCCCGCCCCGCGGCAGCTCTCCACCCCAGCTCACCTCTGCTCCGCCTCCTCCCCGAGCACGCTGTCCCTGCTCTAATTCTCCTCCCCTCCCAGGCTTGCGGTGCCAAATAGCTGATTGGCGCTGCAAGCCTGGGAGGTGGGAGAAGTGGAGCAGCCGCTGCACTGGGAGAGGGAGTCTGAGCTACACATGTCAGCGCGCTGCTGGCAGCCCAGCCCAGGAACGCTGTAAAAAAGAATTGGGGGCACTGCTTTTTGGCGCCCCCAAATCTTGGCACCCTAGGCAACTGCCTAGTTTGCCTTAATGGTGGCACCGGCCCTGGGTATAGTATCATCCCCACATCACTGCTATAAACTAAATGAATGCATCTCTCTAACCCAGAGAAAGAGTGTCATTTGCCTTCTTTGCCTAGAGGGAAATAATGACTCCAACTCCACCTAACTCAGCACCTGGAGCTTATTAACTCATCACCTATTCCACCTGTATAAATGAAGGCTCCTGGCAAGGAAGTAGCTTGCAAAATGAGAGCTGAGTGAGTGTAGAAGCCTTGCTTGTTATGTAGGTGATCTCGCTCTTTCTCTAAGGCCTGAAAGCAGTTGGGAAGGAGGTGGTCTGAGGCAGTTCTAGCAGGCTGGGAGGAGCAGGGAGGCTGGGGTTAAGAGGAAAGCAGACGGAGCTAGAATATAAAATACAGAGCAAAACTGTTATACAAAAGAAACCCAAAGCCCTTCTCCCCCAGTTTCCTGGGTGGTTGTATTTTTCTCCCTAGACTAGTCGATCGCTACACCCACCCTTTGAATTAATGGTGGTTCTGCTCTGAGATAGTGAAAGGCATTTATTTAAAAACATTGGTCTCCTGTCTGCAGATCAAGAGGGGCTTCAGGGGGGCTGTTCGTAAGGGGTATTCAAAACAGCTAGCTCAAGTTGTGGTTATTGCCTCTTTCATTTTTAAGTCATTCCAGTGTCTCAGCTCTGGCTAATCTCCAGCTTGTCCAGATGTGATTAAGCAGGGAGACATGAAAAGAAAGAATGTAATTACTTTTTCATACTTGAGTTTTGGAACAATTTCCTTTAGAAGAGAAGGGAATGAAAGCTGCTCTCTTCAAAAGTTTTGCAAAGGTTTCTGATGGAAGCTTCCTCTTTGATAACTCTCCCCACAAGTCTCAATCAATTAAGTGGGTCTGAATATGTACCCACCAGTTGGCTCCGGGGCTGGTCCAATGACAGAGTACTGACTTTTGGCATTAGAGCCAAGGAGGCACCAAACAGGAGAAGGAGCTGCAAAAGAATCTGGCAATGTTGTCTTGCAAATTTATGCACTGTGACAACTCCAGCTCCTTAATGATGTATTGTGTGTGCAGTGCAGGGTATGTGTCTAATTAACACATTAAAGCAAACTAACAATAACTGATACATGAGAATGAACCATTAGCAAATACTTCCTAAATGTCTCATACCAGCACTGGAGACTTTAGCTGCTCTGTTTCAGAGTAGCAGCCGTGTTAGTCTGTATCCGCAAAAAGAACAGGAGTACTTGTGGCACCTTAGAGACTAACAAATTTATTTGAGCATAAGCTTTCGTGGGCTACTTTTTTGTTTTTGTTGTTGTTGTTGCAAAATTGCCACCTTCAAGTCTGTCACTGAGTGGCTAGAGAGGTTGAAGTGTTCTCCCGCTGGTTTTTGAATGTTAGGATTCCTGATGTCAGATTTGTGTCTATTTATTCTTTTGCATAGAGACTGTCCGGTTTGGCCAATGTATATGGCAGAGGGGCATTGCTTCTGTTTCCATTCTCCGTTCTTCCCCGGGGCTCAATCCGGGGATCACTCTTATCCCTCTACACGTGTCTTTCCTGGGTATTCTCACCTACTCACCATCTCTACGCTGATAACGCCCAAATCCCTCCCACCCCGCTCCTTCAATCCATTCCTGCATCTTGGCATGTCGTTGCTTCCTACACCCTGAAACTGAACTTATCCTGTCTTCCAGGCCTTCCCTGCCCCTTTGGGATAAGGGCTGTGTCATGTTATGCAGTGACGCACGCTATTACCAGGATTCAGATAATAGGCTGTGGGGTCCCACAACCAGGGCACTGGACTGGGAATCCAGAGATCTGGGTTCTATCCCTAGCTCTGCCACTGAACTGTCATGTGACCTTAGCCTCTCTCTGCCTCTGTTTCTCTTCCCAGCGTTAGTCTATTTAGTCTCTTTAGGCCAAAAGCTGTATCTTACTATGTGTATGTACAGCACCTTGCACAATGGGGTCCTGATCTCAGATGGAGCTTCTACATTAATACAATAATAAATGTGGCTCCATTGGCCTAAGCCTGCTAATCCAACGTTATGATTGCAATCATCACTTTGCTTGTTCGTTGCACCAATCTCTCCAGCTCTTCAGTTTTGTCTTTCTGGTGGGCGCTTGCATTACACAGAAATCTGGAGAACTGGCAGATCCACTTGACAGGAACTTTTGTTCAGCTTTTGAGGTAAGAGGCAGATGCGACAGCTGGAAGCTGCCCCCCCTGATGCTTTTCTGACTGTTCCATTCTTTGGGGCTGGGCACTGGAAAATGGGGAACGGACCAGAGGATCCTGCCTGTCCTTGGGGGAGTCTTTCCATTGCCAATGCTCTCCTCTCCACCAGACTAGGGGAAAATCTGGTATTTTCCTGGCTCTCCCGCAAAGCAAAAGTGCTAAGTAACCTGCTTAGCAAATGACTCCAGAATGTGTGAGTTGTTTTTATCTTCTTCCTGATTTTTGGCATGCGTACAGCTCCGGAGGAATTGATTTAACACGTACTCTATCCCCACCTCACAGCTTTAGAAGCATTAGTGGTTTTAGAGGGGGGTGGAGGCTGAAGTTTCATTTCCAGTTAAATCAGACACAGCTAGAGTAAGAGGGAGTCGTCTTTCATTCTCCACATCCTGCCTGGGTATTTACCTCAATCAGGACAGATTTTTTTTTTTTTTTTTTTTTTTTTTTTTTTGCGCAAAGAGGCCATTTTTTTTTTCTTTTAATAAAAATCCTTTTTGATCAACCTCTCCTTGAATTTCATCTTGAATTTCCTGAGAGCTCAGAAGAAAAAATAAGTCAGGCACTTTGTGACATTCTCCAAGGTCAGAAAAATCTAGGGAGTAGGGTCTAGGCAATCCCCCTTGCTTTATGGCAGTTTATGCGCACTGTTGCCCCTGAGCAGCCAGCCAAATTTGAGGTGTTGCAGGTTGCTCCAGTTAAGAGAAGAAATTGATGACCGAGTCCAGTATTTTCTTTCATGCATTCTTGCTTATTGACAAATAATGTACTAAGTCCTGTTTCCCTGAACACAGGGTGAGCCAAACAAGAGGAGACAGTTTCTTGCTCACAGCCCCAAGCCTCTTTAGCCAGCACCAGATCCAGCCCCTCTCTAGGCTTCTCTCGGGGTGTTTGTCCAGGCTGCGTGTCTCTGTGCTGTCTCCTGCCTCTTACCACCCCTGCACACAACTCTGATCCAACAATGCCCAGCAAACCCCTCCACTCAGACCATTCACATTTTGGGTCAGCCTTGCATTTGCCTTTGTTTTGAATGGAGACATATGCCTATGTTTTGGGCTATTATTTCACTCAAGTCTTTACATCCATCCTAAATGAAAGGCTGCCGTTATGGCCAACCCATCCCAGCAAGGTTTAACCCAATGAACACTGGTACTTTTTATGTTCAAATTCCGGTATCTATCACTGACTGACCCCACGGAAACAGCTGAATGGTGCTGATGGGATGGCTGAGGGGTTCCACCTGGAAATAATTGTAAACCAATGGTGCATTATTTATTATTTGTATTACAATGGTGTCCAAAAGTCCTAGTTATGGCTAGGGCCCTCTTGTTCCAAGCACCATATGAAGTCCCTGCCCCCAAAGAGCTCAGTCTAAATAGATGAGACACACAACATATAGGTGAACTGTCTAATATACATGTTTTATTAGTTAGGGACTTATTCATTTATTTATTTTAGTTATATGAATAGCACCTAGAGGCTGCAACCAAGATCAGAGCCACAGTGTGCTAGGAGCTGTGTTCTCTCTCTCAGTCCCTGCACCAAACAGCTTACACTCTAAATAGCCAAGACATACACATGGTGGAAGGCGAAGCAAAGGTCTATGGAGGTTAAGGGACTTGTCCAAGGTCATACAGTAATTTAGTGGCAGAAACGGGGGGATAGAACCAGATCCACTGATTCCCACTCCAGTGTCTTATCCATTGAACCATGTGGCCTCTCTTTAATTTTTCCCTGATCCTCTCCTTCCACCTCTACGCACCCTCTCCCTCTGTCCAGGTGCCTTAGCCAGCTTGATGGCACAACATGCCTTGTTTCACCTCACCCATGCCCCTAGAATTTTTTTCTGAGTGTGGCATTTCTGTATCACTCAGGAAAGCCACTGGGGGTGGGGGGGAGGGAGGAAGGTGATGGGTGCTGGAACAATTTTTATAGTGGGGGTGCTGAGAACCATTGAACCAAACTGTAAACCCTGGATATAATAGAAACCACTTCAAGCCAGGGGGTGCGGCAGCCCCCATAGTTCCAGCACCTATGGGGGGTGTTGGGATGGATTTTGTTTTACTCTTCATTCCTCACGTGTGGATGCTCAAGACCCCTTAAGGACATTCCCAAACCCACATGTCAATCATCTCACTGCATTGCGGCCTCACACTGGCACGTCCCTGATGCCGTGTGAAACTTTAAGCCGTGATGCTTTTGTGCCAAGAAGGGAGTGTATGGAAATCTCTCATCATCCCAAACTGACACCTAATGTGAAACTGAAACAGAGTGTGACTTCAGGGATGGAGGCTGTTATGATCATGCAGCCAAGATACCTGGAAATAATCAACAAAAGACACAGGCAGCTAATATGAAAGGAGAAACACATTCTCTTTGGGCTGTCAGAAGAATCAGCTTCCCCTATGCAAGAGTAAATACATTCTCTGTGGCTGCAGAATCAGTTTAGCTCTGTCTCTGAAGCTGACATGTTTTGCCTAATTAGTTTTTATTTGTGTAATATTCACACTCTTTCATCTCTGAAATAAATATGCCACCCAGGGGCAGAACCTCAGCTGGGATACGTCAGCACAGCACTGACTTGAGTGGAGCAACACCAATTTACAACAGCTGTGGGTCTGGTCTGTGAGTTTGTGTCTGTGTCTGATGTGGTCAGCTGGCACTGGGAAAGCAAGGCAGGTATGGAGCGGGGAGAATGGGATGAACATAGGTTAGTGCTTGGCTGGATCGGGACCTCAGAGATGGGCCCAGGCTTTGGAGGACTCGTGGGCTCTGGAGCTGAATTTCCTGTCTCAAGCCCATCTCCAGTGTCTCCATTTCTCTCTTTCCAATTGTCCCGCTCTACATGTCTCTAAGGGTATGTCTACAGTTAACCACCCACAGCTGGCCTATGTCAGCTGACTCAGACAGGCTGCAGGGCTGTAAAATTGTGGTGTAGATGCTCGAGCTGGAGCCTGGGCTCTGGGATATGCTCTCACCCTCTAGCCTACGCTCCACCCTGAGCCTGAACATCACAATTTTACAGCCCTGCAGCCCAACTCGGTGGACAGGGTCCAGCCGAGGGGGGGTTAATTGCGGGGTAGACAAACCCTTATTCTCCATTCTCACCGCATTTGCCCCAGCGTGTCTACCGTACCTGCAGGCTATTCTTTCCTTCCTTCTGCATTCTCTTCTCCTTCCACATGTTCTATTTTTAACTCCCCTTCTTCCACTCACCGCTTTGTTCTGAGCAGAGGGGGAGTGATCAACATCTGGGCAAGGGAAGCGGTGGCATAGGCCAGCCATGCTGAGTATGTACCCAGGAGATCCAGGCTACTAGGGCCACACTAATATTTTTAGGACATTAACTCTCATCCAGTTTAGCACAGGTATGTCTACAAGAGCTGGGAATCTCACCCCACACCCATAGTATGTAGCCAGGGCCGGCTCTAGGATTTTTGCCACCCCAAGCAGAAACAATTTTGGCCGCCTCCCACCCCCATTTTTTTCTTACCCCACCCCCGGCCCCGCCTCACCTCCGCCCCTTCCCCAAATCCCCAGCCCTGCCTCCTCCCACCAGGCTCTTAAGCCTAGGAGGGAGGGGGAGAAGCGGCGCACGCGCCGCGGCCACTCGGAGTCTCCCCCTCCCTCCCAGGCTCTCAAACCTGGGGGAGGCGGTGAGCAGCGGCGCGTGAATCAGCTGTTTCGCGCACCGTGGCGCGCAAGCGGCAGCAGCGGAGGTGAGCTAGGGCGGCCGGGGCACATTTTTAGGGGCGGCATTCTGGCGCCGGCCATGCTGCCCCTAAAAATGTGCCACCCCAAGCACCAGCTTGTTTTGCTGGTGCCTAGAGCCATCCCTGTATGTAGCTCTTTTTTCTAGAGCAAACAGTAAACTCAATAAAAATGGCCTATGGAAAACCAGATATTGATCACTCCCCTGCCATGCATGCCACATGCTTGCAGAGCTGCAACCCAATCTGATAATCTTAATCCAAGCAACACTCCTTTTGAGTTGAGGAGAGGAGAAATGAAAAAACAGGCCTTTAAGCATTCCCCTGTCCTCAGTATTACAGAATAGAACTACTGCTGCTAGCATTTCCCTCTCCCTTGAGACAGGAGAGATCAATATGTTTAATATACTAAAGGCTATTCAGCACCGAGTGTATTTGATCAACATAATTGTGTGTCCAAGCGATAGCAGCTTCCCTTCCTGGTTTTCTTCTTCTGTGCAATTGTCTCGTCTAATAACAAAGCTCAGGCAGAGTGAACCCAAGGAAAGCTCTCCTGGGTTCGACATGTGATCCAGTCCCCGGGGGAATGAAGGAGACTTGTCACCACTTGATAGATAATGAAACATGCTCCAATGCTGTGGGGAAATGAGCGAATAAACCAGACGCTGACACATGCGTTCGCACTCTGGAATCCCCCACAATTGTTCTGTTTGTTTTTCTTTCATTTTTTTCCCCCCAGTCTGTAAATTAAGAATGGCGCTTTTCAGCCTGTCAGAGATCACAGTCAGCTCTGGCACAAATATTCACGCTGTGCGGGAGGAAACAACACAGATGCAATTAGATATAAATGTGACACAGGAAAATGACTATTGTAATCATTTTTCATTTTCTCCCATCCAACTGGCTCCCTCTGCCTTAGAAGTCTTTGCGCTTTCATTCTCAAGATCACAAAAACCTCACAGCTCCCATAAACAGACCCTTAGGTTTATCATCATCAAGCCCCATACCTAGAACTGTATGGCCCGAAAGAAGCACTTCTTAAGAAATCACTCATAATTTGCATTACAGTAATGCCTAGAGGCCCCCACTGTGCTAGATGCTGTACATACACATGGCAAGGGACAGTCCTGGCCCTCAAGCATTTAAAATCTAAATGGTCAAAACGAGGATTATTATCCCTGTTTTACAAATGGGAAACTGAGGCACAGCAAGACCAAGTGATTTGCCCAAGATTATATCGGACATTTGCAACGGAGTCAGGAGTTGAATCCAGATTGACTGACTCCATCCTGGCACCCCAATCAGGTCCAGAGCAACTTAGTCCTTTCTGTTCTCCCACTCACATCCATCACAGTCGTGCTGAGGTGGACTCATAACGGACTCCCTGTAGCCTCATGACTGGCTCCCATTCCAGTTCCTGTCCCGTCCAGTGGTCTTGGCTCATAAATCAATGCACATCCTGTCTGAAGATGCAGAGCACCTGTCCGAAGACAGGATGCTGGAAATGTTTGGACAGAATGCAACAAAATGCAAAGAAAACATGAATTTCTTTCACTCCTATTTGTCATTCACTTACAGTTTGGAGGCCTACAATGCCAGTCAAATGTCCTCACACAAGGCCCTCATTACATCCCCAAGGACCTGTGCTCTAGATTCTTCCGCTCTGATCTCCGTCAGTGAACAGGAATGCATTTGCCTCCCACAGACAGAGAGAAGAGGCTCACTAGGGAGTTCACAGCCAATTCAGCTGCTCCAACTGGCAAGTCATTGTGAAATAGAATTTCTCATCAAGACTCTGTAACACTCTGCTGGGGATACCCAAAGCTGTGAGGCACTGTGTTGCCTCTCTGCCTCAGCAAGCGTGAGCTTTGCTGGAGATTAGACTGTGTGTCAGCTCCTTGCCACATCAGCCTGTCCCACTCACTGGCAAACTCCTCCAGTCTCTCACAGCCCAGAGCTTGCCTGGCAGGTAACAATCTGTGAACTCCAGCCCCAACGCTCCTCGAAAATGTTTCTCTGAAATGTATAGCCCCTACCACTTTGATAGCAAACTTACTATCTCCTGTGAATGCAAAGGGGTAGCCGTGTTAGTCTGGATCTGTAAAAGCAGCAAAGAGTCCTGTGGCACCTTATAGACTAACAGACGTATTGGAGCATGAACTTTCGTGGGTGAATACCCACTTCGTCAGATGCATGTGATAACAAAATGGGTATTCACCCACGAAAGTTCATGCTCCAATACGTCTGTTAGTCAGGATGTTTGCTGTTCTTTTAAAGAGAATCAGTACATAAGTAAACATGCCTGTCCCTTCAAACACAGCACTGAGTTGGTTTATATTAAAAACAGAACAAGTTTATTAACAAAAGGACATAGGTGAAGTGATACCAAAGAGAAGGAATAAAGGGAGAAAGAGTTACAAACAAAAGTAAAAATAGGCTAACAGCTAAGACCTAACTTAACAAGCTACAGCCGTTGTACGAGGTAATTTCCTCATCAATCTTCTGTTTCCAGCAATACTGACCAGCTTTTAGTCAGGATCCCCAGAGTCCAAGGCGCTGGTTTTCCTTGTCTCCTCTGGTGAAGGATAATGTAGGGGTTTGCTCCCTCTCTCTTTCTAGACCAGTAAACCTTTAAAATGTATTCTTCTGAAATGCATCCCCAGATGAAGTTCCTTTTCCCTGCTGGGGTGGATGCACCCTCACAGCAATCAGACAGACAGGATGTATCATTCATCATTTATTACAGAGCAGCTCCAAATCTGGGCAAGAGAAAGCAACACAGATGCAATTAGATACAAACGTGATACAGGAAAAGGCCAGTTACAATCATTTTTCACATTCTCCCATACGACTGACTCCCCTTCCCTCAGCAACCTTAGTGCTCATGTTGTCAAGATCACTTTATAGCTCGTTATAACGAGTCCCAGGAGCATTATCATTTTGGCCATCTCCTCCCTGCCCCATTCCCCAAGGTCCCACAATGAGTGAGTCCATGCCAGGTTCAAGGTTTTGTTGTATAGATTCATGGTGGCAGGTTTCTATGATTTTAGTGAGTGGATTTTAATGGCTATTGTCCCTTGTTTTGGAGACCAAAATATTATTTTTAAAGATTTAAATATATTATTCCAATGAAAAGGAAAACAAACTTCCCCATGGCCTAGGTATGCTTAATCCTGCCGCTGCATGTAAGGGGGTGGGGGGAGCCGGACTGGATGACCTCTTGAGGTCCCTTCCAGCCCTACATTTTTATGAGTCTATGAAACAACCCCTTAATGCCCCCCCACGCCCCTGAACCACCAGATGTGCCCTATTGCAACCCTCCCATTGATTTCAGTGGAGCGGAACGTGTTTCTGAACCCCAAGGGAATGGGGAATACCTCACAAATGGGATCGGCTCCTTTAACACAGATTCTGCTGGGTCCAACATTTTAAAACAGGAACTTTTACTTTCCTCTATCTGCAGACTACTGAGGCAAATTCTAATAGGGCTGCCAGCAATGATCAGCTAATAGCAGAGGTGCCATTCATTGCAAGCCAGCGGGGACGACGTGCAGGCAGCCCAAAGAGTGCCTGATCCAATAACCATTAGATCCTGTAATGAACTTTACACAGGTGCAGAGCTGGGCTTCTTGAAGGAAGATGGATAATTACTGACAGAGAGCACAGCCTGATTGTTTCTTTCTCTGAGTGCAATACCTCCTAATAGCGTGACAGCACTGAATGCTGTCTAATTCTGCTGGAATGTGTTTTAATTATCACCACTTCTCATGTTGCTGAGCTGTCCTTGGGATTTTTTTTTTTTCCTGCTGTTGATTTGTAGATGGAAAATAGGAAAACGATAAAGTATTTTTGGTGACAGCTTCCCCCATGAGGCAGCATTGCAGCACACTGTCACAATAAAACTGATTAATCAGGTTGTCAAAGTAAAACAAGTTAATGCTACATAAGCCCTTGCTAGAAATTACCTCCGTAACCTGGAGTGCTTGGCTGGACCTTTCCTTTTATCAACCAGAACTTCCATCTCTTTGGGGGGTTGCCCTTGTTGAAATGCTCTTAAATAAACAGCAGAGCAAAACAAATCACATGAGCTTTATTAGATGTAACTATTGTCCTTCCCCCTCTCACACCTTGCTTCTTGTCATCACTGGTTATGTCTTCCATGATAAGAACTGATGGACAGTGTAGCCTATAAGTGCCTCAGGGCAAAGACCTTCTCTTCTATTCCTCTAACATTCTATCCAAAACAGAAAAAGGTAGGGGAGGGGTTCTGGCCAGACAGGTAATTGTCCAATCACACCCAAAACTCCACTTGTCCAGCTGCCATTAAAAGTTAACAGTCTTGGGCCTTCATTGTATCTCCAGGGTTGCTCCATTCACATGTTGACCACTCAGCAGGGAAGGAAAACTAATAACAAATGACACCAAGAAGGCTGAGGTGTTTAATGCCTATCTTGCTTCCCTCTTCACTGAGAAGGTTAATTGTGAGCAGATGCGTAACACAATATTAACCACTGGGGGGAGAGGGAGGAGGAAGAATACAAACCAGAATAGTGGAAGAACAGACTTAAGAATATTTAGATAAGTTATATGTGTTCAAGTCAGCAGACCCTGATGAAATTCACCCTACAGTAACTTAAGGAACTGGCTGATGGAATCTCAGAACCACTGGCGATTATCTTCAAGAACTTGTGAAGTCCAGAGGACTTGAGAAGAGAAAATATAGTACCTATCTTTAAAAAGGGGAACTAAGAGGATCCAGGGAATTATAGACCAATCAGGTTAACTTTGATACTTGGAAATATAGTGGAACAAATTATTAAACAATAAATTTTTAAGCACCCAGCCAGAGGATACTAAAGTGATAAGTAATAGCAAACATGAATTTGCCAAGAACAAATCATGCCAAACCAACCTAATTTCCTTCTTTGACAGGATTACTGGCTTAGTGGATAGCAGGAAAGCAGTGGACATGATATATCTTTATTTTAATAAGGCTTTTGACACAGTTCCACTCCCACCTGACATTCTCATAAGCAAGCTAGGGAAATGTGGTCTTTGAAATTACTATAAGCTGGGTGCACAACTGACTACAAACCCATATTCAAAGAGTAGTTATCAAAGGTTTGCTCTCAAACTGGGAGGATGTATGTAGTGGGGCCCCACAGGCCTATGTCCTGGTTCTGATACTATTCAACATTTTCATTAATGATTTGGATAATGGAGTGGAGACTATGCTTATAAAATTTGCAGATGACTTAAGTTGAGAGGGGTTGCAAGTACTTTGGAGGATAGGACTAGAATTCAAAATGATCTGGACAAATTGGAGAATTGGTCTGAATTCAACGATGAAATTCAGTAAAGACAAGTGCACAGTGCTTCACTTAATCAAGTGCACAACTACAAAATGGGGAATAACTGGTTAGGCAGTAATACTGCAGAAAAGGCTAATATTCTGGGGCATATTAAAAGGAGTGTCGTATGTAAAACATAGTAGGTCATTGTCCTGCTCTACTTGGCATTGGTGTGGCCTCGGATGAAGTATTGTGTTCAGTTTGGGGGGCCACATCTAAAGAAAGATGTGAACAAATTGGACAGAGTCCAAAGGAGAGCAACAAACTTATCAAAATTTAGCCAATCTAACCAACGAGGACAGGTTAAAAAAATGGACCTGTTTAGCCTTGAGAAAAGAAAATTATGGGGAAACCTGATGATAGTCTTCAAAGACATTTGAAGGGCTGTTAGAAAGAGGATGGGGATCAATTGTTCTCCATGTCCGCTGAAAGTAGGACAATTCTAATCTACAGGAAGGAGAATTTAGCTTAGATATTAGGGAAAAAATTCTAACTCTAAGGGTAGTTAAGTTCTGGAATAGGCTTCCAAGGAAGGTTAAGGAAATCCCATCACTGGAGGCTTTTAAGAGCGGGTTGGGCAAACACCTGTCAGGGATGGTCTAGGTTTGCCTGTCCTTTGAGATCTGTTTGGCTTTGTTTTCACTCATGTGATGCCTTTATTTTTCTAGCTGAAGGCACATAGGCCTTGTCCATCCCAGGATTTGCCCCCATCTTGACAGCTGCATCAGTACAAAGCCCCGTCTAGACAGGCAAAGCTGCTATTAGCACTAGGGCTTTGAAAACCAGCACAAACAGGGGTCAGGCCTGTCTACACCTGGCAATTACACCAATGCAGCTTCTTTGAGTTACTTGGAGAAAGAGAGGCCCCTACTGGCTGCTGGGCTGCAGCTGCCATGGGGACAATGTGGCCTGGCTCAGGCCTGCCCTGGCTCAGTGAAAGCCAGATAAATGTCTAGGCCTCACTCCCAGAAGGCCAAGTCTCTGCAGAATTTCCATCCCTGGGGAGGGGTGGACAGATCCAGCTTCCTCCAGTCCTTGGAGCTGTCTCCCAGCCTGTTCCTACGAATGGCTCACAACCCGGGGGCATCGTGCTGCTCAGAACCTGCCTCACCAAAGCAACCGTCTCTCTCTTGCGTGCAACCCTCCTTCCCTTGCCAGTGTGGGCTTTGTCCCTTTGGTGCCCCAGCAGGTCGTCTGGGCCCACTGCAACATGCTTTGTCCTTTCATAGCCCCGTTTTATCCCAGGATCTTAAAGCAATGTGGAAACCCCCATGGGGGCCACAGCAGAGTCAGGCAGCGGCAGAGCTCTGAATGCCTAGGAGTGCTCGGTGACCTTTCATTGTCCCCTAAGGCATGTCAGGAAGGCTGTGGATGCTGAGACCTGCCCCCCTGCCCCTCAGTCCGCTGTGCGATTACCACCTTCTCTTATCTTTTGCCGCAGAATATAATTCTTCCTCTTTTCCTGAGCCCTTGGGTGCCTCAGCTCCGAAGGCTCATCCATTTCTAAAGCTTAATTCCCTCTCCGATGCTCAGAATCAGAGAGAGAGAGAGAGAGAGATGCTGTGATTGTCTTTCAGGCTTGATGTAGGAAATTGCCTTCTGAGGAGATGGTGCAGAAAAGACGGGCTATGTGAATTGCATAGCGTTTCTGAGCTAAGCAAGTTCCTGGAACCACGCCCAGTGCTCTTAACACCCCAGAGCAGAGCCCTCCACAGCTCTTACTTGTAAGGTGATTTGCAGCCTTAACTCCCCATTCAGCGTTAACCCTTTGCTCCCACCGTTGCTGTGTTCATCCCTTAGCTTTGGTTTCATCATTTGCTTAACTTTGGGGTTGCCATTCAATAGATGCATAGGTTGTAAGGCTAGAAGGGACCATTGTAATCATCTGACCTCCTATATCACAGAGCATAATGCAATAGAATAGTGCAAACCTAACACAGTCTGGGCTACACCGCAAGGAGAGGGCCAGACCAGCTGGACCATACAACAGGATCCTGAAAGCGGAAGGTGAGCTGGCGAAAAGAGACTCTTGGGAAGGTGTGTGTTGGTGTTGAAGAGAGGTAAAGGAGACATGACAGAGCTATTATGAAGGACCAGGACCTTCCCTCTACCCTTTGGCCTAACGCAGGAACTAGGGGATCGTGCAATAAAATTGGAAGGCAATTTAAAACTGAGAAAAAATACCTGTTGATACAGTACCAAGCTAGCCTGTGGAACACACTTCCACCGGATGCCACTGAGGCAGAGTGTGTGGTAGCAGTCAAAAAAGAATGAGAGAATTTTATGGATAACGAGAACATCCACAGTTCCATTAGACAGGACTGGAAAACATTATAATGGGCATAAACTCACATGCTTCAGGACACAATATTAATAATAATACCTCGCTCTTCTGTAGCATTTTCATCAGCACATCTCAAAGCACTTTAAAAAGGAGGGAGTGGTACCATTATCCCATTTTTACAGATGGGGAAACTGAGGCACAGAAAGGGGAGGTGATTTGCCCAAGGACACCGAGCAGACCAATGGCAGAGCCAGGAATAAAATCCAAATCTCCTGAGCCCCAGTCCAGGGCTCAAACCATTAGGCCACAGAGCATTAAACAGCCTCTAACGGATAGGGCTAGAATAAAATGTCCTCTATTGGCAGGTTTCTCCTGCAGGATTTCTTATATCTTCTTCTGAAGCAGCTGGTGCTGGCCACGATCCAAGACACGAATGGTCTAATCTAACCTGGCAATTCCATCCCGCTATTCCTAGTTATACACAGGGACATAGGAAGTGAGAGAGAGGAAGTGGATATAATGAAAAGCTTCCTGAAAGCAAGATCTCTCACAATGTGAAATAACCTTCCAACAGGAAGCTGAAATCCTATCCCTTTGGACTTTTAAAGCCAGGCAGGACAGAGTCCTAGAGAATATAAGGTAGGCAACAGCCCATCACTATTAAAAGGATGCGACCTAAGCAAGTGCCCTCTGCTTCTAATTTCTAAATCTTATAAAGCCACGTAATGCTACATGTACTCATTACACTCAATGGTTTTGCTCCTGTGCACTGTGCTTTTATTTTAATCTGGGAGGGCAGAAATCGAGCTGGTTCCTGTGTCTGTCTATGGCTGTCTCAGCTTTTCCTTGGGACACACAATCCTGTCCTATCTGTCTGTCTATCTTAGGTATTTCCAAAGTGTGTATCACTGTAGTTCTAGCACAGGGCACCCGGTATGCCTTCCTAGCACACCTGCACAGAGGTTGCCTATCAGAAATGTCTGGGCTAGTTATTTTAATCTATATTATAACAAAAACAGGATTAAGATTTACAGTTATTAGCAACAACTGTTATGTCTTCCTTATCACCCCAAGTGCAATTTCCAGACATTAGCCAATGTCTATATCAATACCTTTATTAATTTGAGTGCAGTATTTAGACAAGTAAATGGGCCATATGAAAATACTCTCAGACTTTATGCCGCTTTCTTTTCAGTGAGATCCATTTAATTACATCCATTAATAAACAATAAGGCTCTTAAACATAAAGGTTTCCTTCTCCTGGTCACACTCCAGCTGGTGTGGAAGTGAACATTGTCTGGTAAAGTTGAGGAAACAAACAGCTTCCAAAGTTTTTCAGATCAAGGAGAAAGTTGCAAGCAAATGAATCTCATGATGAGAATATTTTTGAATTAAATTCTGATGCATTTTGCTGTTTCAATAGCTCTGGTAACTCACAGGAAATTTGCATAATCAAATTAACAAGCCTGTTACTGTGGGCAAATTGTTATGAATGATGAATGACATCACCAGAAAGTATCTAAGTGTGCATTAGTGGAGAGGGCCCGACAGCTGAAATGCTGACAGTGAGGGAAAGGAAGCGAGAATGAGAGAGATGGACCATGGGACTGAAAATGGAATCTCTGCAAAGGATAGTGATTGGGTCAGGCATGTCATCAGTGTCACTCTAAGCTGCTTTAAAGGAGGTGAGTTGCTCTGAAGATCCCTATAAAGAGATGTGTCTCAAGTAGCAAGATACATGCATCATTAAATGGCTTCTTTTCAGTTTACATCTTAAATGCACTTACTTCAAGGCATTTCCATCTTGGTTTTCTGATTGATTTATTTTTCCCCTTCCTCCTGAAATAGAATTTTGTGCTGATGAAAGGCACCAGCCTTGTGGATTGAATGAAAGGCCCGCCCTCCACAGCTGAAAGGAGGAATGCAGGAGCCCAGACAGCAACTAAGTACAGTTGGAAAAAATGAAAGAACAGGGAGGGGGTTGCAAGTGAAAGGGTCAAAACAAGGCATCCAGAGGGGGACACGGAGCAGAGAATCTCTGGCAACACTCACCTCTCCGGGAAGGAGTCAGGGAATGAAAGTCACCGGCCTATTTGATATCCTGGAATGGTGAGCAGAGAACACAAGGATCTAAAGACCCTCTCCCTAAGATGAGGGATGGGCCACAGGACCAGGGAGCAACTGATTACTTGGGACCAAAATATAAGGAGAGAAAAATAGGAATGGGAGTGCAGGTGAAAGGATCCAAAGGAGGGACCTGGATGGGGACTCTGAGCAGAGAACCCCCCACCCCCTCAGGTCTGCAATATCCAGACATCTGATTATCTGACATTTCTTCTTCCACATAGTTTGGATGAAGCCTTTGCTGCCTTTGTCACTGTAACAGCGTCCCTGCCGGGCCCTCCCGGCCCCTGCCCCCACTCGGCTGAGAAAGTCATGCAGAGACCTTTTGGTGCAGTGTCCACCTGGTGCTTTTATTTACAGGCTGTGCTCCCACCACCTTTCCACCATATAAGTAGTCCGATTCATGCAGTCCACTGGCAGGAGAGAGCGGGCAAACTACCTCTCTCTGCTTCCCCTCACTGCCTTTCCTCTAATGCAGCTTCCCTCTTTCCACCCCGCCCCCCTTCCCCTGGGGCTCTTATCCAGCCCGACGAGGCAGGAGCTGTTCCAGCTTCCCCAATCAGGGCCAGGTGACCCACCCACTCCAATTACCTCCCTTAATTGGAGATGGAGTGACAGAGGGTTGGCCAAGCAGTTTTCTGCTTAGCACCCTGTCAGTCACCCTTCTGCCATCCTCTGAAGAGGGCCCAACTGAGAGTGGGCATCACCTTCTCCACCGTTTACAGGGCCCCTCTGCACTGGGGAGATGTGCTTGGTCTTGAAACCAGTTCAGTAACAAGAGGTCAGGTCACCATAAGCTGCCTACACTTTGGGTCTTCATAGAGTTTAAGGTCCGTAATGATAATTTAGGACCCCCTGTGTCGCGCAGGCCAGGCACTGAGCCCAGTACGTTGTGGCTGAGCCAGCAAGATATCTTCTAGAAAAACATCCCATTGTGATTGAAAGATGCCAGGTGCTAGAGAATTTGCCACATCCCTAGGTAAGCCATTCCCAGGGTTCATGCATTGATCCATGAAAGACAGAACAAGATCCAAGGTGAAGCTAGAAACATTGTCTGGAAATAAGGTGCACATTTTTGACACAGAGTAAAGACACCCCTCCCTTCCCCCCAGTATCAGATAGGTTTTTCCTTACAGACCATGATCTAGTAACCTCCCAACCTTCTAAAATTGATTTTACAATTGGTTTAGCTGCACCAGTTTTCAAACTGGTTACATTTCCCCCTGTAGACAGACTCATTTTAAAAATACTGACCCTGTAAATGGCACCAGCACAGCTTGCAAACTGAATCCGAGTGTCATGAAGGAAAGAAGCGGAGGAGGCATCAGCATTTCCAACAGGAAATGAACATTGGCAATTGCTCTTTGTCCATTCAAATTCCACGGGCAAAGAACCAATTTTTCTCCAATGGAGCATCTATTCCAAAGGCCCATGAAACAGGGAATCTGGACACAGGGTGACTGCAGTTCATGCTGCCTGTATCTCTGTCAGTGCCAAACTCTTGGGATGCCTCCAACCCCTCTCCAATAATGATAAAATCTAGATTTTAAAGGTCTGGAGACAGAATCATAAAAGCACCCTGTGAGATTTATACCCAGCAATAAAAAACAGAAGACTTACGATGCAAAATAACACTCGGAATATTTGCAGGAGCAACTTGGCAAAAGAAACATCCCATCCTATTATGCCAAGCCAAGCCCAGCCAGGCAGGCCTTTTAGATGATTCTTGTCAAGGGGAAACAATCCAGACATTTGCAATTATGTTCTATCCATTTGTTTTTAAATTATAATGGTGCCAGAAACAGTTGACTTCTTTGCAGGGAATCTGCTGTCTTCACATTCTCTGGACGTTTTTTCTTGTTCTAAATGTAGCGAGGCAAGCAGCCTATCAGGATGTTCGTGTAAATGATTTATGCCTTGTGAATATTACCAAGGCACAAGTTGCAGAGCATTTGAGGCTGAAATCCTACGGTATTTCGGTTGCTTTAAAAATAACCTGCTTTTGCAGCAACAAAACCCTTTCCAGCCTGGACTTTGCAAAGAGGACTCAGTTTCCAGTGGGTGGCTTTTTTGTTTGTTTGTTTGTTTTGAAAATGAATAAAGAAGCCTTGATAAGCCAGAACTAGAGACATTCATATTACAAAGAGTGCAGTGCATCCTCTCTTATGCAGCTAGGAATACAGGAATTGCCAGACTATATCAGACCTGTGGCCCGGCGAGTCAAGTCTTCTGTCTCTGACAGTGGCCAACTGCTTCAAAGGAAGGTGCAAGAAACCCTGCAGTGGTGGGATAACCAGACCCCAGGGGAAGTTTCCTCCTGATCTTTTTCAGTTAGAGGTTGGCTCGTGCTATTGACACTCTAAAAAGCCAAGAGCTAAGGGCCTGATCTTTTCCCACTGAAGCCAATGGGAGTCTTGCCATTGGTCTGCAATGAAATCTTAAATGGGTCATGAAGACTCAGAGATGGTCACTGCAGGTTGGGAGGGGCGCACACTGCAGCGGGATGATATGCATACGGGGGAAGCTTGTAGCTAAGCACAGGAGTCCCGGCTCTGACGCTGTCGCTCCAGCACCTTCCACTAGTATGAAACTCCCTTTAAGAAATAATATTCTCTCTTGTATGCTCCTGAAAGAGCAACAGTGTTCTTTGATGAGTCAGTTTCCAAGGCAACTATGAATATCTTCAGAGATGAGCAGAGTCAAAAGACAAACCGAGCGCATGCCAGTTTGTTAGTGTGCATTGTTAGGGTCAGAACAGAGCCAAGATGCCTCCCACCGAGAAGGAATCCTCAGCCCTCTGCCAGGTCTGCCAAAGGGTTAAAAAAAGCAAATGTCTTTTAGACTGATTCCATCTTCCCCACCCAGGGTGGCCTGAAAATAGCACTGATTTCTGGGCCCTGCTGCCCCAGCGACACATGCACAAATCAACTGACTTTGCAACTCTGCTTTCAAATGACCCAAAAAAGCCCCAAAAAAAGCTTCTGCCTGTGTGATCTTGCTCCCAACGCTATTCATTTGCAGCAGCTGTACTTGTAGCAAGAGACCTTTCAAAACCTTTACAGAAAGCGGCTGAGCTCTAGTCCATCGGCAGGTCAGATGGGAGTGTCACCAGGCTGGGCTGTTGGTTTATTTATTTCGTTCACTTATTTGATTTCTTCTAGCTTATATCATACCCGTCTCCAAAGCTCGCAGTCTATAAACAGGCAGAAGAACCCATCCAAGCAGTCCAGTTTCTCTGCCATTCCCAATTGGATGATAGAGGAGCTGAGACATGGGCCATCCTCAAAGCTCTAAGAGACTCTGTTGTGTTCAAGTATCAGGGGGTAGCCATGTTAGTCTGTATCTACAAAAACAACAAGGAGTCTGGTGGCATCTTAAAGACTAACAGATTTATTTGGGCATAAGCTTTCGTGAGTAAAAACCTCACTTCTTCGAAGAAGTGAGGTTTTTACTCACGAAAGCTTATGCCCAAATAAATCTGTTAGTCTTTAAGATGCCACCAGACTCCTTGTTGTTGTTGTGCTCAAGAAACCCAAAGGGATGGAAGCGCAATAACCAGTAGCAGGAAGGGGTCTCCAGGGAATGGGCATTGCCGGCCTGTGCCTTTTCTAAGCACAAGGAGCTCAAGATATGAGCTGGCCAATGAAAGGCTTAATCCCCTTGCACGGGCTACCGCAAACACATTAAACCTGTCCTCCATTCTCTACACTGACTTCCCCTAGAATTTCGAGTCAAGTTCAAGGTCTCGGTTCTTATCTTCAAGGTGCTCCATGGCCTGGGACCAGAGTATCTGAAAAGCCCGCAGGGGGCAGCCATCCAAGGGAAAGCCCATTTGCTGGCATATAAACCACTCCATATAGAATGGGAGCTTGGGAAGCCCAGCTAGTGAGAGGAGGTGTCACCGTACCAGACCTGGGGGACTTTCTGGAGAAGGCAAAGATGCCAGTGCCAAGGCTAATGGAATTAGGAACATTACAGAAAAATGCATGCGCTTGCTAATCATTGGGAAAATATATGCTTTGCTGCAAAGAGTTCATCGCAAGCCACCAAAGCAATTTCTCCTTGATTTGCTGTCCTGTGTTTTCATTTAGTTTCCCCAATAGCTGGGTATCGTGAAGAGGAACCAAATAATCAGGAAGGAAAGCAAAAAATATCCCCCTAGCTAATGGAGTTACTGATCTGAGAAACCCAGTGTATTCAGAGTAAATAAGTGACAGTATAGAAACATATGAGGTCTGAGTTTATGCTAGCAAGTGGACACTCCAGAATGCCATTTGGTCCCAAGTTCCTACCCACCCACCTTGCAAACCACATATGCCATGAGCTTAAGAGGAGTCAAAATCTCACTGAGGTGGAGACTTAGATGAGTTGGGACAGATGACACATTGATGTCTTGAGCCCTGTCTATCTTAGTTCCTTACCTGGCCCCATTAACATAATAGCTGAGCCTCTCACCCCCTTTAACATATTGAGCCTCACAACACTCCTGGAGCTGTTATCCCCATTGTACAGATGGGGAACTGAGGCACAGAGACACCAAGTGATTTGCCCAAGGTCACCAAGGAAGTATGTGGCAGAGCAGGGAAATGACTTCATGTCTCTGAAGTTTCAGGCTAGCACCCAAATCAATAGAGCAGCCTTCCTCCCCTTCGCTGCAACTTATGCTACAGCTTCTTCTGCTGCCCTCACCAGTGCTGAATTAGAGCAGAGAAGTTCAATAAGGCAGATGCAGAAAACAACATTTTATTCCGTTCATTTCTTTCCAGCTTATTAATTTAGGGTCCATCTCTTTAAGGCTCCTGCCCAAAACATTAGAGAAGCATCCAAAATAACAACAACATTTCTTTCCTCCTTTATTAACTTTTCAAAGCCAACTGAGTTGGTGGCCTTACTGCAGCCAGTCTGTAAATTATGCATGACAGACAAACCTTGCAGCCCACTCGACTCACAGAGCAGATGGAAGCAAGGAGGTCTTTGCCATCTCTGCTCGCTGTCATGCTTGTGAGTGCAAATCCTGTCATCCCCACGAGTCTCAGCCACAAGCTACAACCATCATGTTCTGTCTCTTGAAGACCTCTAGTGCCCTCTCTCCCCAAGGTATCCACCAAATTCTTCTTGTTTGTTTTACCAACATATCTAGATGCTCCAACCAAGGTGTGGGCTCCATTGTGTCAGGTTCCAAGGAAATACATGGTAAGAAACAATTCCCTGCCTTGAAGATCTTATAATTGACACAGACAAGGCAGGCGGAGTGGGATAAAGGGGGGTCGATTGTCTGCTTTTTACAGATAGGGAACTGAAGCGCAGAGCGCGTAAGAGCTAGATTTTCAAGTGCTCAACACCCAAAACTGGGACCAGCTTTTCCAGCACCCAGCAGCTCCCGACACTTTTGAAAAACCTGGCCCTGAGGGATTTTCCCAGGGTCACACAGGGAGTGTGCAGAAGAGCTGGGAATGGAACACAGTTCTCCTGGGGAGCTGGGAGGGAGGGCGGGGTCGGATTTGTCATCCGTGTGTCTGGACACTGCATTTTCTGGGCCCAGCACCTGCAAACATGCCCTGTGTCCCTGGCTTCATCAGAGAACCTTTGGTGGTTCCATTGTCACCACAAGACTCTGATCTCTGGGGCTCCCCAGACTATCCTCAGCATCCCACATCCTATTCTCAACCAGGTCACCCATCACTTGTCTGTTCCAGGGGGTTGAGGTCTGGGCACCCACTGAGACAAGGGCAAGCGGCCTCCCACTGAGGGATTAGCTGCTGGAGCTGTGAGCGCAGTTTGGTCAGAGAGTGACATCTGCTGGCATTTGAAGGAAGGCCCTGAAGTTAGCATTGCCAGCCTGCTTTGCATTCCCGTCCTACAAGATGAGCTGGAAGGGAGGCAAGGGAACTGGTCTCCCTGCAGGGTAGGGGAGGGATGAGCCTGTTATCCAGACATACATTCATAGATTCCAAGGCGAGAAGGGCCCATGGTGATCATCTAGTCTGACCTGTACAACACAAGCCACAGGGCTTCCTCGAGACTAAGAGAGTTTGTAACCCTTATTTTCAAGCTGTCATTAGCCAGGCAGTGTATGTTGCAAGGTATGCCTGGCTTCCTACCCATCCCTGCTGCAGGTTTTCTGCATTTCAGTACGTGACAAGCCAACTGCTGCTACCTGGCTGGCCATGATGTGTGTCTCAGCCATAGGATAAACCCGGATGCATGGCACAGCTTGGCCCACGTACTCACACCAATGATAGGTATTGCAGTGCATGGTCGGCCTGTCCCAGCCACAGGGAGCCCTGCTTGGCACATGCCTTTCCCAACAGCACAGTAATCTACATCTCAGCGCCTGCTATGTCTGTCCCCATCTCCCAGTATTGTGCGCGCCTCTGCTTACAGCAGGAAATTCTTTCTCATTTGCATGCTGCTCTCAGGGTAAGTGTGACTTCGCTGGAAGCCACAACTAGAACAGCAGGTCTGGGAGCCACTAGAATAAAACTCCAGGCTGCCTGGAGACTGGGATACAGAAATGCTGAGAGCTGAGTTATAGCGTGATTCCCCGCCGGGTATCTCACGAGCCAGAGGATTTCCCCTGGCAGCTGCCAGGACTTATACCAGGAGCTGTACTGGGTGACAGCTCCTTGTACTCATCCCCTTACGGCACTGCACCCATTTTGCGCCATGCACTCCATGTCTATCCCATTGCCCTCACCCGTTGCCTTAGTCTCAGGCAAACTGCCTCTCGAGTGAGGCACGAGGGATACACAAATAAATGCCCAGTGCGCCCCTAAATGAGTTGGAATCCTCCTCCTGCAACGCAACTCATCACTGCATGATGAAGAAAATGCAGGATTCAAAGTGACCTGCAGGGGGTCCACCTAGCTCCCAGTCTAATTATCTCTCTCCTTCAATGCACTAAACACAGATCTGTAGGTTCAGGAGATAGCGGGTTTCTTGGGTATTGGTCAAATGAGAGACATGAGTCACAGTCAACTGCAGCAGTATAATATGAATCGTATATTAGCTGGTATCAATCGGCAGAGCTCCACCAGGTGTGGTCTGACCTGTTATTGTTTGCATTGTGCTACCAGTTCTCCCTGGAGGGAATTGATGCAGGCAGCAATTAATATTGCATGCTCCTGAGAGGAAAAATCAAAGATCTGGTCAAGCAAGGTTGTAATTCAAACAGAAATGGAGCAGATTGAAATTCAAGGAACAAACACGCCCAGCAGAGTCTCTCAGTCCAAGCCCACCTCTGAGTTGCCATTGGTTTTCTCAGTGCAGAATGCTGAAGAAATGTAACTATTGCCGCTGTTCATCCTGTCCTCGTGGGGCTGATGGGATCCTTCTGTGTTTGATTTAAGGCTAGGCAGCCCAGCCCCACTCAAATAAGAGCTGACCCCCATCCAACCCCTAAACCCAGACTTTCCACCAGAGGCTCCCCCAGCTGAGTCTGCACTTCTCGGCTCCAGTCAGGAGCAGGCGTGGAAATGCTGCTGTCAGGCCAGGCCAGGGGATGCTGTGATGTTCTCACAGCATCCCCAGCCCACCTGGAAGCACAAGGCCCCTGTGAGTGAGGGACTTTGGAGAAGGATGTCACTGGTGACCTCTCCTCCTTTTAGGACTTGGGCTGCCTTCGGCGAGGGAGATTGAGGGCAGTCAGGATCAGACAGAATCAAACCCTTATCAAAAGAGTGGAGCTGAATTGTTTTTTCCCCCCTTTCATTGGAGGATCTCAAAGCACTTTGAAAACATGAATGAACTGAGCCTCCCAACCCCACCTCTGTAAGGCAGAACAATATTGTTGCCCCTGTTCTACAGATGGGGAAACTGAGGCACGGAGCAGGGACGTGACTTACTCAAGCTCATGTGGCAAGTCAGGCTTAGCACTCAGGCCTTCGCCAGCCTCTGCCTTAACCTCAAGACCATTCTTCCTCCCATTCACTCTGTCTCCAGATTCAGATGAAGTTTCACCTTCATCCTAGTGAGTTCTGAGCCACTGTTGCCATTCTGAGCTCCTTCGTTGGGAGAAGAGGGCAACAGATGACTTGAAGAATGTAAATGTTTCAAAAGACCCAAGGAAATGCTGATTGTACATGTTCACTTTGGTAAGATGGGTTGCTATGGAGACCCATGGAGATGCAGCAGAAATACAGAGGGGCAACAAAAATGACTGTAATTAATTGAAGGCATTAAGAACAATTATCATTTTATTAAACCAAGTTTATTGTAACAAAGCAAACACACAAATCACCTTTGAAATCCATAAAATAATAAAATCTATTCTTCTTAATGCAGGCAATGCCCCATTGCAGAAAATAATCCACCAGGAGAGTAAATTGTATTATTAACTGTACACAAACAGTAAATCTCACTCCTTTAAGCAACTGTTTATCTCCTGTTCATCTGAAACTATGGCCAGTTAATCCATTTTATCCAGAACAAGTATTGTTTCAGATTAAGAGGTGGAAGGGAGTAAATTAGTTGCCGATAAAATGGTTTGATTCATCCATCATCTAAGATTGAGATAAGTTTGGTCAAGATTGATGGAGCATTAACCAGGGAAAGCAGATCGATAGATCTATCTATCGATCTTCCTTCCTTCCTTCCTTCCTTCCTTCACACTGTGCTAACCAGCCCGATTTCTTTGTGTTATCCCAGCCCCTTCCTAGTTGTTGGTCCACAAAGAGGTTAAAAGCCTACTACCACCAACTGAGGTGACTGCTCCTACACGTGTGGTATAGATCTGAGCAGCGACCTTGAAGGGCCAGGCTTCAAACCCTGCTGATGATCTATGGAGGGTGACCATTTCGTAAGCTCCAAACCTGCTGCAGGGAAAGAGCCTTGAAACGGAGATGGGGTGGCCAATCGTCATCAGGATGCATTAAACCTCATAGGTATCATCCATAACCAGCAGTGAGATAGAAAGACCTTGATATTCCTTACACTGAAGCCCAGGACGTGCTCTGTTTAGAGGATTATTTAAGTTCTTTGCAGCACTTTTCTTTTAAAGGGTGACTTTTTTAGTGAAATCCCCTTTAGTGCAGAGGGGACAGCACTAAAGGGGATTTCACTAAAATGTTTCTCCCATTTTATTTCATGTCTTCCTTTCCAGGACACCTCTAAGGCCCACTGGGCTATTGTGCAACCTCACCAGGTTGCACCTTGAGGCTGTTTCTTTCCTGTGGAACAATAATGAACAGGAAACTGAAACCTAGCCGCCTGTGTCTTACCTATGGAGATATACCTATCTCATAGAGCTGGAAGGGACCCCGAGAGGTCATCGAGTCCAGCCCCCTGCCTTCACTAGCAAAAAAAAAGGGGATTTCACTAAAATGTAAAATGTAAAAGACACTAAAGTGTCTTCTCCCATTTTGTATTCACGCTGCCATTAGACTCTTAGCTCCACTGAGGCTTGGCCAGGAAGGGATTAGCTTATAGTTCACATGTTGGGCAGCACCAGGTATATGTCCAGAACTGTGAAAGCAATAAATACTCCCCTGAGAATTACAGTGTACAATGAAATCACCAGCCTAACTTTATAGCAGCCCCACCTGCTGTACCTTTGGAACGTTGGCCCTGATGCAGGAAAGCATCCCTGTAAAAGACAGCACGTGCCTATGTCCCACTGCAGTCACTGGGATTTAAGCACTTTCCTGAATCGGTGCCTTTGTTTATAATGGCACCGAGAAGCTGTAAGAACACCTATTTGCCACCGGCGTGGCATTGGAAAGGCAGGTTACCACGTCTCTTGCCATGGGATTGACTAGCTCCGCACCCAGTTAGAGCACTCCCTGGATACATTAAACACAGATGTACAGGTTAGGAGATTACAGATTTATTGGGCATTGATCAAATGAAAAATCAAACCAGAGCCAGGAGAGTCACAGTTGGCTGCAGCAGCCATTTGCCAGCTCTCCCTTAGGGGATCTGAGGCGGGCTATCATTAATATTACGTAGTCCTGACAGGCAAGAGAAAAGTTCTGGCCAGACCAGGAGGTAATTTAGCATCTATTTATTCACTGGCATCATTTATTAAAGCGAACAAACATTGTGCAGCACAGATTTGTAGTTAATATGTTCTGATTTCCCAATGAAGGATGTCAGAAGTGTATAACACATACGCAACGGCTCCAAGGCCCCTCCGCCAGGCACAGAAAAAGGCTTTTGCCCAGAGCGAGGATGTAGCCGAGAATCAAACAAAAACCCAAGGCCAAGAAGAGCTTAATGAACAGAGCAACTGACCTATCTCCTCTCAGGGTAGAAATTGCTGGCCCGCTTCTCCAGCTTCATGCCACTGTAACGCCATCGCTTTCATCAGAGTTACACCAGCATAAAGCTGGAGCCAGGGAGCAGTGAATCACGGCCAGTTATTGCAGTGAGTATACTGCCATGTTTCCTGTTTCTTTCCCTGATCATCCCATGTCATTGGTTTAGCTCCTAAAAATTACTAACTAGGGGCCAGAGGTGAAATCCTGGCTCCATTTAAATCAGTGGCAAAACTTGCATTGACTCCAATAGGTCAGAATTCCAACTCGGATTCGGATACCCTTACGACATGGTGTCTACTGTCACTCACGCCACAAGTGGTTCCGCAAGTGGACCAACTTCTGGAGGAAGGTTCTAGTCGATGTAAGGGATTCATAGCGTCCAAGGCCAGCAGGAACCACTGTGATCTTCTCGCCTGACCTCCTGTGTAACCCACAGGCCAGAGAATTTCCCCTAAAGTTCCTAAATCAGAATCTGGCCCTGGATATATTTGCTTTCTCTGGGGTCAAAATAACTCAGGATACCCAGGAGCAGGCTTATATCTTTAGATGGCAAAGGCAGTGCTATGATGACAGCCTTCCTAGATCTTTGGGACAAACACCTCCTATGTGTTTGTATGGGGCCTTGCAGAGTACTGTTCTGAACTGGATTCGTTTCTCCGGCTGCTACTGTGTGCTCCTAAACCAAGTGAAATGCAGAGTTCAAGCAGAGCTGAAAGCCATGAGAGAGGGAAGCATCTGTGGGAAGAATGTTAAGTCTGCTTTGGGCTGTGATTATGTAACCTGGGAGAAGGAAGATTGCAGCATTGAATTAGTAATCACTTGCTTCCTGCATCCTACAGCTCTCTGCCCAGACAGGGTATTAAAGGCTGCACTGCCTGTTACAACAGTCTTGTGAGCCAGTATTAAATTATCTCCAGCATTCAAGGTAATTAATGTAACCTTTTCTGCACTATAGCAAAGTCTTTCTGTGTCTGTCCTTGAGGGCAGCTCTCCCTGCTAACTGGGGTCAGCTGCTTCTCCATTGAACTCCGCACACACTCAGAGGCTCATAACCTGCAGTTCTTAATGCAGCTGCTGTGAGCAACCCAATAGAAATGGAAAATCCACCAGCGTCTGGATGAGCTCTGTCAAAGGGGAATTGCCCTCCACTGGCTTGCACAGAGTGGCTGGACGCTATTGCTAAAATTTGGTTCTTTTGTCTCTTTGGACTAGATGTAAATAGAAGTAGCAGAGATTGTAGCTAACAATGGGTGGGTTCCAAAATACCCATAAGGGCCGCCTTTTCCTCCCAGCTTATCCAGCGAGTGGGACTGGGTGAACAGCATAGCCACTTATCGGCACTTTTTTGGTTGGATATGTGCTTGGACTCTACTGAGATCAGATACGCAGTGATTCCTACTTCCAACTGGCTTCTAAATAGCCTTGGTCATTTAATTTTGCTGTTTCCACTCCAAGTCCCAACTGCGGCAAGTGAGTGCAGAAATACATGAAAATTGTTCCTTTAGGGGGGAAAAATTATATTAAACCTTTGAGCATCTTAAAGAAGGTTCCTGGTTCAATTTGCAGAAGAGGCCACAGTTCACGTCCATGGTCTAGTAGAATGAGCAGTAGACTAGGGGTTCTATTTCAGGATCCGCCACTGACTCACTCCTGACCTTCACCAAGTCACCTCCCTTCTCTGTGCCTCAGTTTCCCAATCTGCAAAATGTGGGGAATGATCTCACCAGGTGGGTTGTGAGGCTGAATTCATCCGGGAGCGTAGGCTAATGCACAGCATATTGCTATTGTATACTTATGTTAACCATGCGGGTTTGCCCATCCCTAGACTCTGCTGCAGAATCCTACTATCCAAGTCTGTAGGCTGTCGCTTGTGCCACGTGATGCATTGTTAGCCTGGCTCTTTTGCCTGCTTGTAATTAGCTGGCTAGGTGCTCACAGTGTGAGGATGACCAGAGCCCATTGAGACAGAGAGTCCTGACCGCAAACGTAAGAAACATGGAAATTCTTATTGAAAACACAACTCTTCCTCTGCGTTATTGGCTTTTCCCCCAGCTATTGATCCATAAACACTGCCCCTGGGGGAGGCTACGGATGCTCTGAGTCCTGCAGGCTGCGAATCCATTGGTGAAATTCTGCTGATCCTAAACCAGCTTGAGAATACTGTATAGCAGCATTCACACAGGTAGCCGGTCCTAAAGGATTTCTCTATGACAGTCAGTGCTCAGCATGTACAGCCAGAGAAAAGACGGACATTGGCTGTGTCACCAGGGGCATGTCCAGTCCTGCTGGTTTGCTGCCTTTGAATATAAATAGCCATGATGCAGAAATGACACAGGTTTGTCCAACTGCTCTGTTGCAGAGGCAGTACGGTCTAGTAGACAGATCGCTGGACTGCGACACCAGAGATCTTGGCTCTGGGTGATCTTGGGCTAGTCACTTCCCCTCTTTGTTTCACCTCCCACCCTTTGCGTGTATCAACTGTACCTTTGCTGATCATTCTCCCGTTCTTACCACATATCCAGCCCATCTCAAACATATGTTCTCCAGCTTATCTATCTCTAAGAGTCCCAAGTTCATCTTACCCCTAATTTCTTCTACCCACTCTGCATAACTGCATCTCCCTCTGTCTACCCTCCACCTGCCTGCCATTCTCCTCAGTATGTTATTTGCTGCTACCTGTATCGTATTTTCTTCCATCTCCGTAAGACCCGCCATTTCCAAACCATAGAGCAGGCAAGGACAAACATGCGCAGTGTACACTTTTCCTTTCTGTTTGTTACTTAATTGTTGGTTCCCCAGTACTCCTGCCACCTTTTGCTACAGCTACAACAAAGCACGTTTAAAAAACATGAGTCACAGAGAAATAAACTGCCTGTTTTTTTCCTGTGGATGCATGAAACAACCCTGCCTCATGCTCTGCTAATGGGAATCAGCCTGGAGCTCAGTTAAAAGACCTGATCCAGGGGACTGGCTTGCTCTGGGGAGTGGGGGATAGAAGACAGAGCCTTTCACCTCTAGGGTACCCCTTCTGTATCTGGCTGACTTTGGGGGGATGCCAAAAAGTCCTTGCCATCTGAGAGTTGTTTAGAGGCTGTGTGAAACAAGCAGACTTCAGGCAGCGTGGTTCAGTGGATAGGCTCCCGGGTGTCCTCAGAAGATCTGATTCTGTTCCCAGCTATGCCACTGATTACCTGTGAGACCTTGGACAAGTCATTTCCTGTCCCACTCTTAGTCTTAGCTCCTGTCCTGAACAGCTTACAGTACAAATAGCTTACTGTGTGTTTTGTACAGCATCTAGCACATTGGGCCCCGATCTTGGTCAGGGCCTCTAGGCCCTACTGTCACATTGATAATAATACAGCTGAGCTTCATAAAAGGTCGCAAAGGAGTTCAGGTGCCCAACTCCCACGGAACATGAATCGCAGGTGTGAGAGTGAAGCATGTGCGGGGCTGAGGTGACATACAAGACTGTTGGCACAGCCGAGAATTAACCTCCAGAAAAGTCTGATTCTATTTCAAAAGCAAACCAGAAATAACCTCCGCTTATTAAAACTGCTTCAGCTGAGAATCAGTTTGCAGGCAGCTCTTATGTGCAGTTTATAAGGTGCTTTGTTCCTGTTGTAGTTGACAAGACAATTTATAATCCTATAAATCAGACCGTGGGCCGTGCCAGGAGACACAGTGAGTTTCTCTTTCTTACAGTGTCTCTGAGAAAGGTAATACCTAGTTACACACAGAATGCTGATTTTCTGGGCAGCATCTAATCTCAGCGTTGAAATGATTGCTTAAAGTTAAGCCTGTCTATTGGGTACAGTGAATCCAGACTTCAGACCACTGGACCCTGTTTTAGATATAGATACAGTCTGACAGTTTAGCTTCCAAAACTGCTGGATCAGTTATTAGACCTGGACTCTGAATCTTAATGTGTTTTGTGCGTGAGATGCACCTTGAGAAAAAGGAGAGAGAAACAGCATTGTGTCTATTCCTGGGGATATCCTCAGGCTCCAAACAGAAAGATACCAAGACCCAGGCCACGCAGTGACATGTGCAACTCAGGACTACGTCAGGCTGTTTGTCTTGTTCAAGTCTAATTAGAATTGCAGTCAATAGATGCCCCAGAGTTAGAGGATGTTTTTGTGTTTCCAAGATGAAGCGTTGACTCCTGAAATGTAGGAATTACCTGAAAATTCACATTGGCAAGCCAGGGCCTAACCCCAGGGGCTGGGAGCATGTTCTTGCCATGCAGCTATGGGAAACTATGACCACATGAGAAGCTTGTCATGTAACCCAAGCACAAAGCAGTTCGGCCCAGTGCCTCTGGCCTTGTGACCAACAGGCCATAGATGGGCAGGATTTCACCTGGGAAAGGATGCTTGCAATTAGTCCCCAGTGTCCACCAAATACATGTCTGTAAATGCGGTGGCTGCCGTCCTGGCCAACACACCAGTTATGTCTAGCAGTGAAAGCATGAGCCGCTATAGCTAAAGAGCCAAGCCCTCCCCAGCTGGGGCTCTAACACTTCACATTCTCTGCAGATCAGGCACGGAGAGAGATCTGTAACACACTCACCACCACCCCTTGCCTTACATTCCAGGCGTGTGCTGTAAAATTCACCCATTGCAATGAGAGCACAGAAACCTAGGAGGGCAGAACCTATGTGCATTGCAATCATTACGACAAGAGCCCTCTATGAACACACCTTGATGGCAAAAAACTCACTCCAGAAGCGAGGCTTCCACTGAAGCAATTCGTTACATCTAAGTCATCTCCCACGTTGGCTATTTAGACTCACTTGTCCCGTTAACATTCTGTAATTGCAAAATCTGTTGACATCACAATACTTAACCTGCATGACAATTACATCAGCTTTCTCCTGCTCAATCTGAAACAATAAGCACAAAGCGTTGAAATAGGAAAGTCCATGAGTTGGAGAGAGGCTCCGAAAGGAGCTAATTAACAACCTTTCACAAGCGCCAACATTCAATTAAAAACCCCAAAGCAAAGAGAGCTGAAGTCAGAAATGGCTGGTTTGGTGGTATGGGCATTTTACGGTTCAGTACCTACTTCTGCCACAGACTTCCTGTGTGACTTTGGGCAAGTTATTTAATCTTTCTATGACTCTGTCCTGCATCTGTAAAATTGGGATAATAATCCTTCTTGGTTCTCTTGTCTATTCGGAGTGTGAGTTCTTGGGGAGCAAGGACTATCTCTTACTATGTGTCTGTACAGCATCTAGCACAATGGGGCCCTGATCTCAGTTAAGTCCTCTTACAAATATTAATAGACAGATTTACCCCATCTCCATCTTCAAATTCATGTCTTCTGAGCTGGCCAGATGGGGTGTTGTTTGAGAGCGATGTGAGACACAGGGTAGGTCTACACTACCAGGTAGTTCGGCGGCAAGCAAATCGAACTTCTGGGTTCGACTTATCGCGGCTTGTCTGGACGAGATAAGTCGAACCCGGAAGTGCTCGCCGTCGACTGCGGTACTCCAGCTCGGCGAGAGGAGTACCGTGAAGTCGACGGGGGAGCCTGCCTGCCGCGGCTGGACCGAGGTAAGTTCGAACTAAGGTACTTCGAACTTCAGCTACGTTATTCACGTAGCTGAAGTTGCGTACCTTAGTTCGAATTGGGGGGTTAGTGTAGACCAGGCCATAGTCTCTCCCCAGGGGATACTGGCACCAGAAAAATGGCAGTAGACTATGGCTCTACAGAAGGGGAGGAAAAGAATGTCTGAAGCTGTGACATATTTTGGAGGAAATTCTCTCTTCTGTCCCTTCCCTGGCTGGGAAGGAAGGAAAACAGCGAAGCAACAAATGGGCCTAAGTAAAAAGCAAACAGAGTTGGAGATTTAAGATTCATCCTTGATCCTAATTCACGAGCCAGACAGCTTGCCGGAAATTCGCAATTAATTTAATCAGCACTGTGGGTCAACTTCATTGATTTTCATCAGACACCTCAAAAATGCTTCCTCTGGTCCCTGAATCGTTTTTAACTCCATCCACGAGACTGTTATTGTCACTAAGAGGCAGCACTGGGAGGCTGTGTGGGATAAGAAGCAGCTATTAGACTAGTCTGAAGTGTCTCTGAGCACTAAGCAAATCTTACCTTGTTTAATCTTCTCCTTGGAGTGTAAAAGCAGTGACCAGCCCATTAATTTACCGAGGCTCTGTCTCTAGTGCCCAGAACCATTAACCATTAAGACTGAGCTAATGTTTTCTTCAGGGGCCAAGGACACAAGGGAGGAAACAGAGGCTAGTTGATGGTGGAACGAACAAAGCACAGAAGGCACTGAGGAAACCAGCATCCTTAAGGAGATAAATTAGACACTGCATCTGTGGTATCAGATGTTCCGTAGCCCTGTCTATGCAGCCTGTGGAGGGGGAAGTTGCTTATGAGGACAAGCCTTGGCCTGGGTCTCAGGAGAGGAAGGTTTGATTCTTGCCTCTGACACAGACGACCTGCGTGTCCTGACACAAGTCATTTTCCAAAAGCCTCAGGGCTGGAGTATGAAGCCCTCAGCACCACGACTGGAGCCAGGTTTCAAAAGGGCTCAGCGGCAACACATGGGACAAACATGCTTTTTCCAAAAACTGGCCATTGATTTTGGCACCTAACTGGGAGTGGAGCTCTCTGGGAAATCATGTCCCAATAGCAGGGCCTGCACTCTTGAAATTCCCAGCCTTAACCTCTCTGTGAGCCCTCTGTAAAAGGGACTAATGATACTTCCTCGCTCCCACCCTTTGTCCAGCTTTTCTGTTTAGCTCATAAGATCCCTGTGTCAGGGACTGTCTCTTACGAAGTGTGTGTACACCACTTAGCGCACTGGGGCCCCGTTCTCGGGGGAGAAGGGGCTTCCGGTGATCAATAACTATGTTAAGGCAGAGGAGGAAGCTATACAGATAACTCCGGTCCCTGCAGATTACCTGTACAAACACAGAGGGACAGAACACACATTGCTCCAGCATGTCACACCCAACGCACTTTGCAGAGCAGGGAGTGAGCCACTCCTCGTGCAGCGACGGGTATGAAAACCTTGCAGCCTCCTCCTGCTCAGCGTTAGCTCACAAAGAGCTCGGGGCACTGGACCCTGTTTTAATGACAAAAGGAATATTGGCCGGGATACCAGGGTACACCCTTACTCTTTTCAGCAAGTGCCCTAGGATGAAAGGAGGGGATGGAAGTCCCAGTCTCCTGAGGCTGTTAAGAAGTACCATGACCTAAGCAAAGGGCTGGAAACAGGAGTGCAAGGAGCAAGGCTGCAGTGTTCGAGGGGCAGGGCTTGATGGTTATTTGTACAATAGTGGTGCTGAGAGGCTCTAGCTGAGATCAGGGCCGCATGGCACTTGGCTTTGTACAGACTGTTGTGAGCTGGAGGAAACATCACTGAAGCTGGTGGGTGTAACTGCTGCCCTTCATTTAAGATGGCAGTAAGAAACCATTGAGCTCCTTTACGGAACCAGAAATCTGACACACTCAGCTCCTTCGGCAACACTGGCCCTCTCCGTTGCAATAGGCACAGTGATGGCAAGTGAGTATTACACAGCGGAAGTGACATGGAGTCAGAAAAGCCTTGTCCCTTGGCTTCCATGCCCTGTGCGCTGTAACTGGACACTTCCTTTCTTGTACTCGCTTTGTATTGTCTTTCTCCTTGCACAATGAGCAAAGCTGTTAGGTATACTGTGATTAAACACTGCTAAGTCGGCTGTAGCATGGCACGTACTGTAATTAAGAACAAGCAAAGCTATAGTTGTCAACTAAGGATGACACTAAAGGATGGAAAATTCCACTTAATGAGAGCCAGTGAGGAGACAGGCAAGTAGACAGAGGAATCACTGGGAGAAATTCTCTGGCCTGCGCTCGGCAGGAGATCAGACCAGATGGTCCTTCGAATCTATGAACCAATGTTTGTGCTGTTTGAAAAGTAATATGATGATGGTGGGAGTGGTGGCTTGAAGGACCTATCATCTTGGAAGCAATAAAACTTCAGCCCTTCAGGACAATCCAAAAGTTGTTACCTTCAATGGTGGGTTTTCAAATATTTTCCCAACCTCCCGTTTAAAGGCCGGAGGGGTTTGTGAAACTCACACTAATGGTGATGCTGTGGACCAGGTCCATGTGTAGCTGATTGACATACACTGAGGATCTGGCCCTGTACCATTAACCCAGTGAGACACTGACAATGCAATCTTGCACTCTTTTTAGGACATCACTCTCCTCTTTCCTCCGTGAAAAAGTAAGCTGTGATTGAACAGAACCATCTCAATGAGGCCATCCTTGGTAGGGGATTCTGTGGTTTTGGAGAAGAGAAGAACAAGTGGTCAGGGGTACTCATGCTTTTCTAATCATGTTGGTTTCATTAGGGGAAACACACAGGTTTCCTGTCCAAATGCACACCTATGTGCCCATGCACACACACAACCACATTCTATACACACATGCACACACACAAAGACACATACACTTTCTAACTAGGAATTGGCAGGATCCATCAGCCCTGTCATTGCATGGGGTTCAGAACAGCCATTCTTCCGACGCAGTCCCCATCTAGGCCTGTCTGAGATCCATGCCGCAAGCTTGATTCCCCTGGAGAATTTCTGTCCCAAAGAAAAATAACTGATTTCTCTCACTCCATTTTAACTTAATGGAGTCCAGAATGCAGCACTCCTGTTGTTGATACTACACACTGGCTTTGTAGCAATGCTGTGGCCACTTCCCATTGCAACGGGCAAGGCTTTTACAGGCTGACAGCTTCAGGAGCTGACTGCAGACTGCCATTTAGCTCTTTCCAAACTTTCTTGTTTGGCAGGACCCCAGAGGGCTCCTGCCTGCCGCAGGCACAAAGCACCAGCAATTCTGTTTGTTTAAATTGAGCTGCCTTGTGTGTAGAGATTGACGAGGAAAGCAGCAGAATCCAGACACAAATTCCATTATTGCTTTTTTTTTTTTTTAATAATAAAAAGGACTCTCTGGGTTTCACTATTTATTTAAACATTTGTATCTGTGCCATTAGCATCAGACACAAGGAGGCAAGCTCCAGCAACATGACTAGAGAGTGGCAGCTCCTGTCTGAGACAAGCAAGGTATGTCTAAGCAGCAAAGAAAAACCCGCGGCTGGCTCATGCCCGCTGACTTGGGCACACTGGGCTCGGGCTGCAACCTGAGCTCTGGGACCCTCCCACCTCACTGGGTCCTAGAGCCCAGGCCCCAGCCCAAGCCCAGATATCTACACTGCAATGAAATAGCCCCACGACCTGAGCCCCGCACACCCCAGTCAGCTGGCACAAGCCAGCCACTGGCGTCTAGTTGCTGTGTAGACATACCTGCAGAGGCCTTGTCTACACTTGGGGAGTAGCCACCATCCTGAAGCTGCATTGATGATGACCCTTCAGGCCCCAATCCTGCACTGAGCTAGACCCCACTGATTTCAGTGGGTCTGCATGTGTGTGCAGGAGTGGACAAGCAGGGAATTCAGTGCAGGATCCGAGAGAGCATAGACTAGGGTGAACCCAGGGTTTACACGAACCAATTTAATCCTGATTCACTCAGTCAGTGCAAACCTCAGTTTGCCCTTGTCTGAGTTCCAGAACAGCTACACTGATTGCTGAACCAGAGCTATTCCTGAATATAGAACAGGTCTTCATAGAGCTCCTGTTGGCTTAGACAAGAGCTATAGTTCCCAGTGCAATGCATCCCCTAGCTGTGGTATTGAGGACTGTGCCTTGAAGGGCAGAGCTTTCTGGCCTGGGTGCTTGAAGCTCTCATTAGGTACAGCCAGTTGGAGCTGGAGAAAATAAAGCAGATCTCTTGCAAGCATCTTAAGCACTGAGCGATCACTGAACCAATGTCCCAAGCAATCATATCCTGGTGGTCTCTCTGCCATCCATTCCGCCGCGCCAGAGGCAATCAATTGAATCACTAGCCTAGACTTGCAAGTCTAAACATTGCTGGTTTTAGTCATATAAATGAAGAGGAAGATTACTGAGCACCACACTAGCAACCCACCTACCCCTGGTGCAATGTGGGATTGGGATGGTCTATCAGATCCAAAAAGAGACCTTTATTGCAAGCGTCTGCAGAAGGAGAGCGGCCCCAAGTACTCTAAGGGCTGCAGACCCCAGGGCAAGGGGGTGAGCAGAGGTGGGAGTTGGTGGGTGGTTTCCTGGCTTCTAATGCATTTAATTAGACTCTTAGCTTCAGTTGAACATATTTGGGCGCAATTCAGTCACGAGATGGCTGGACACTGCCATTTACATAATTGCTTTTTGCTATTTAATTTGAGAGACATAATTTATCTAATATAATGAAGGAAATAAAAATCAGGCCAAAAATATTTCCCAGATATTTTCATTTCCAGTGCATTCTCTGCAAGGGTGCCATCCTCAACTAAGATGCACATATTTGAATTTCTCCAAGTTTAATTATAACCCCCACCTAATCACCCCAATAAAATCTGAACAGAACAAGAGGACTCCAGCCAGAAGGAGATGATAATGCATACATGGAGCCATGCCTGGTCCCCAGCATTAGCACTGTGCAGATGGCTGTCTCATGGGAGGTGGAGCATTAGCGTAATACTTGCAAAATTCCCCATGGGTGGGTGAGATCCAACAGGGATGGCGCAGTAGCTGCAAAGGGAGCTGGGTGATGGTATGTCAGAGGCAAAGGGCAAGGAGAGAATGAAGATTGTTAGGGGAGGAACTCAAAGATAAAGCCCAGGATGAAAGGGGGAGATGAGGTCTTGCTGAAAGCTGGTGGGGGCGGTGAAAGCAGACAGCATTGGGGTCTCAGGGAGGAGTTGGCCTAGTGAGGGGCGCTGACTCAGAATACATCTCAGCTCCTCAGATGGGAAAGGCCTTCACCCTCTCTCTTTTCCCCCGTAGTGGGATGCAGGTTCCCCTGTCCCCTCCTGCTTCCGAACCGCTCCTGCATCTCAGCGTCAGTGGTTTCCTCGTTGCTGAGATTTTTAAAAGGAATCCATGTGGGGCTCTGTTAATTTGCCTTCTGCTTTCTGAGTCTTGGCACATTTTCCGGCTTTTCTCCACAGCCCCGAGGACTAGAAGCTTCCTTTCCTTTTTTAAATAAAACCTGAGATTCTTAGGTAATCGCCTGACTCCAGGAGCTGGGGCTTTATGAGAAACACCAAATATCACTAAGCTTGTGATGAAATTGCTAGAGTTGGTGACACTGAGCGTGGTGAACTTCTCCCACTTGTGGCACTCTCCCTGTCATTCTAAGTTTCTATACCATGGCATCTGCCTGATGTGTTTCTGGATTCCTGGGTCCCTTCCCTCCAGAACTAATCTCCTGAAAGCTCTTCATCTTGCAAAGAGCAATTCAGAAATTTTAAAACTGCTCTTCTAAATCAGGACACAGCATCCAGGGAGCTAATCTCTACTCGCAGAAGGAAAATGAGAGCCTCTCTCTCTCCGAATAGGCTCTGATGAGTCTCACACAATGCCTGGTAATAGCGCAGGGTTTAAATCTGTCGCTTAAAAAAAAAAAGCACCTAACTGGCTTTTAATGAGATCCCCACCCCCCTCCCCACATCAAGCTTTGCAAATATATCCAGAGAGGGAGCGCAGCCTGTCCTGGGTGAGCAACAAGGTTGGCTGAAAAGCAAACAAAAGGCTCAAATGCTGGCTATCCAGCCTGGGAAAAGCACAAACTGTGCTGCTCCAGTTACAAGTGCTTCAGAATGTCATGGTGACTTATGCCCTATACAATCAGTCAGCATAATTGCAGAAGAACATATTGGCCCTTCTGGATCCTGAAAAACTGGGCTCCGGCACAATCAATGGAATTATTTTCTATCCTTCCTGGCAGGCATGTATAATCCCCAGTCCGGTGTCAGGGGATCATACATCCCTCTGTTTGCAAACAGCCTGGCACTGAAGTTAGTGTGTAGATTCACGCAGCAGTAGCTGTACAGGATTGTGACATGCTCTGACACTTTTAAAACACTTGCCCCCAGTAAATTATGGGATGGGATCACATCTCAGACCACTGAAGTGCAGCCACTGCTGGGGTGGCACGAGTTGTCAGTAGAATTGTTTTGGGATTAAGTCCCTGGACAGGGATTCAGGAGGTCTGCATTCAGTTCTTAGTTCTGCCACAGACTCCCCGTGTGACCTCAGGCAAGTCACTTAATCTCCCTGTGCCTCAGATATCCTACATAAAAGTTAAGACTTGATGCTTCCCTGCCTCCGAGGAGGGCTGTACGGATAAGCTCATGAATGTTTATGAGGTGCTCAGATGCTGTGGGTGTGGGGGTTATGGAGTGCCTCCCTATCAAAACAAATTATTATGGACCAGCAACACTGCAATAGCTTCACAGGGAGACATGAGGTATAATTTATCCAGCTGACATGACAGAGGGCAGTTCAGTGAGACATGTAGTCTGACTTTGGCCACGAGACTTGGGTAACACCCCAGATCTTGCAAGGAGTGCTGGCTGATCTTCCATGACCACCAGGAGTCTGGATCTTATGTTTCATCAGGAAGCCCCATCATTAAGTGATATGTACGGTAGCAGTGGCTCATACTGATTGCTACTTCCAGGCTGACCAAGAATAAAAAGATGCGGAGAGCAAAATCCACGTGGTGCCCATAGCTGTAATGCGGGAAAGGGATGTTTGACTTTGTCTCCTTTTGCTGATCAGCAGTGAATGGAAAGCAAGGCGCTGGCAGGTTACTAGGCCCAGTCGATAGCCCCAGGTTGAGTTTTCTAGGGGCATGCAGTGAAGAGGCAGCAGGTGAGAAGGGCTGTGCTCTGAACGTTGCCTTTCCAGAGAGTTTCAGTGACAGACACCAGGATGCTGCTTGAGTTCATCAAATATCAGCAGTCCCAGATGGTCTGTGGGGTTTTGCTGGCAGAGTTCAGAGACTGTCAGCAATTGCTGCCATGAGCAACCATCTTTGTCTCTGCGATGTTTAGTCGCTGAACAGACACAGTGACAAAGGCATGTGGGTAGAAAACGGGCGCCAGGCTGGCCTCTCATGTGTGTACTCACGGTAATGACGCTGGCCCTTGGGTACGCAGCTGTAAGAGTGCCAGACCCATTAACAAGAGAGGCGAGATTTTCATTTGCTCTGTGTGGAATTTCCAATACAAGCAGCTGTGTGTGACTCCATTGACTCCGGTGAAGTGGCATCGCTAGAATGTCACTTACTGGTTCTGAGGCCGCTGTGCCCATACAACATATCAGCACCAAGCTGCTACTCAGCAACACGCACACACGTCTACAAAAAAAAATTCCCTGTGGACTTTCCCCTCAAATGTGGGCTGTATTTTCCGGCATGACAACGCTAATGATTTGCATGTGTGCCTACAGGATCTCAAAGGGTTTCACAGACTGTATATACAAAGTCCACTTTGCCCAGCACGAATTTGCAGCCAGCTCTGGAGTGTTTTAACAGCCGTTCAACAGCACTCTGCAACACCATTCGAGAGTGTAAGGCAGGAAGGGAAGAAATTCCCCATCTCAGCCATGCTGCACTGTCAAGACTGAACAAACCCATGACTCTGCCATTCCATTTAACAGCGCCCAGAGGGAACCTTGATTCTCCTTCACATCAGGATCATTGGCCCATATGTGTGCGTGTGTATCCTTAGTCTGGAAATGGCTGTGTGAGAGAGAGAGAGAGAGAGAGAGAGAGAGACTAAAATTCTCCGACTGCATCAGAGAAGAGACTGGTGGAAAATAATTTGATATGGCAGCTCTTATGGGAAAGGGAAAAGGGCAGGTAATTTAAACGGTTTCAAAGAGAGCATTGAGGCTTCCCGCTTTTCCCTGTGGAGGGGAGGCTGTCATGAGACTGAATTCTCATGGAGGGGGCGTGGGAGCCTCCAGAGCCAGGGCTGTCCAACTGTGAAATTTCTCGGCTCTGCCCATTTCACACAGCAGTTCCTGGGAGTTGGCTCTGCACCTGGGGGAGGTCAGAGTCCAACGCTTTTCGTAACGTAGCCCAAGGAGAACAACAGATGGGACCCAACCTCGTCGCACTGATGTTGGGACATCAGTGGCTCTGCCTTTCGGCCAGACCTCTGCTAGAGAGAACGAAGGCCTCCTTCTGGGTCACTGTTCAATGCTTTGGGATTTGTCTTCAGTTTCACTTTTAACAACCAAGCAAAATCAATCATCCACTTCTCCTAAGTGGAGCTGGAAGGAGACGGGGCTGTTGGCCATTCGTCAGGCCGCTGGGAGATAAAACTGCTCTGCTGTGGTCTTTCTCTCATGTCCACTGGCTCCTTGCTCACAATTCACTTCCAGGGTTTTTTGCAATCCCATGGCATTCCCCAGATTAGGAGCGGTTCCTCACCTTGACCCATCTATATTCCAGCATGTCGGAGTCCCAGAGTGGGTGGCAGTTGTGATTCTCATATCATTGAACAGCAAACATTCCCCGAAGTGTCTGATCAGTCATTCGATAACTCAGTTGGAGCCGGGGGGAGGGATGTTACTAATGCAGTACATGGAACAGAGCGCAAACCACGGCATTGGCTCCAGATATGAACAGAGCGTGCTAACCTGGACATCCTAGAATAGTATCCTAGATGTTCTAATTTCTTTTCCTTTTATAACACCTGTTAATTGTGAAGCAAGCTGTGAGAACGTACACATCATCTGGTGGGAAATCTTCTCTTCTCCTATTTGATGCCATTTATTTCTATTCCAGAAACGCTTAGGGGCCTGAGAATGAAGCCACATTTTGCTAGGCACTGTGAAAGAGAGATGGTCCCTTCCCCACAGAGGTGGCAGTCTAGACAGGGCAAACAAAGGACGTGTGGTTATCCCCATGAGACAGATGGGAACTTGAGACACTGAGAACACGTCTTCACTGCACAGTTAGCCTGGGTGACTGGCACACAGGTTAGCCTAGCCCTGGGTGTGAGCAGTCATGCCGCAAAGCCCTGCTCAAGTTACCATTTCCTCACTGGAGCTCCACTCCCCCGTGTGTGTCGCTAGCACTTCTGGGGACACATCCCATGGTTCTTTGTGCTGCAGTGAGCTGAGCCGCTCTGCGATTCTTTTCCAGTGACTTAGGGGAGAACTTGTTTGTCCTTCTGGGGACACTGAAGGCATTGTGGGAAGGCGTTAGAGGACTATCCGCTGTTGAGTGATTTAGCCTGTGTCCTCACTGCAAAGTGGGTGGGCTACCAGTCTGAGAGAAAGTAGCACCTGGGCTCTAACCTGCATCCCCAGCTGAGTCAGCTAGCCCAGGTTCAAAGTACCAGTAAGCTCAGTTATGAGGGTTTTCTGTGTGGATGGGCAAGGGTTAGGCCAACACCCAAGTAAGAGCCTCCAGGCTAACTCTCCAGTGTAGACATACCCAGAGATACTAAGGGCATCCAATGCATTTAGCTCTTCTGAAAATCTGGCCCGAGCTGTGGGTGCTGAATTCTTCAAAATCTGGCCCTAAGTGACTTGCCCAAGGTCATACAGGAATGGAACTCAGATTGCCTGAGTATTCATCCAGCACCTTAACCACAAAATCATCCTTCCTCTCTACGCTCCTGATGAACACTTAATCTTTAAAATGTATATTATTGCTGAAGATAGAACAAAAATAAATTCCAAAGGTAACTCTAAACACCTGTGATCAAAATATTTATCAGCCTGCCTGGTTGAGAAGAGGATAAAGGTGCTTTCATGTTAAAATAACATGTCAATGAATAGAGAGAGTTTACCTGGAGTCTGACAGAATTACAGTACACATAATTAGTAAGAGCAGCTGAAAATTCTTCCTCTTGCTGTTACGTCCTTCATATGCCGAGAAGAAAGAAATCTGTGCCAATGGGAAATGCAAAAGCTTGTGCGCATAGGACCAAATAGAAAATCTGAATGAAATGGTCCTTTGCCAATATTCTTTCCCCCTAAGTCTCTCGCACTCATACAAAGCAACTTCAAATCACAGCTGATTGAGCGGGTCTGCACTGTTGTTACCAGCAACGTATTCATTATTTGATTATGTCATTTAGTATTGATTATCGGCGCAGCAGCAGGGCTGTGCAGAGTGCTTCCCAGCTGGTAAAACATACATAACCAAAACAAACAAAATAAAGTCCCTGCCCTGATGAGTTAACAGTCTAATGGCATGAGATGTTGCATGCACAACAGACCAGAACTAGGGTGCACATGTGCTGCTACTACACAGCATGGAACAGGAGGATTTTCAACCTGTTTAAGAGATGGAAAGGGGTATCAAAGCTGTCTGGTGCATCATGGGAGACGCATGATGACTGCTATCCATCATGGGAGATGTACTCTGGCCATGGAACCTGGCCGATAGGGAGGAATGAAGCACCCTAGCACCATAGGTAGATGCAGTTCAATGTTTAACTGGCTCGAAATGAAGCATTGTTATTCAGTTCAACAAACCTAGGTGAAGTGTTTGGATTTGGGAAATGCTGCGCTGGGTGGGACTCAGGAGATGTGGGTTCTACTGCTGATTGTGCAACTGGCTGACCTTAGGCAAGTCATGGCCTCTCTTTGTGCCTCCATTTCCCTTCCCCACCTGTAGCCTTTCTTGTCTATTTAGATTGTTAGTTGTTTGGGATAGGGAATTTCTCATACTCTGTGTATACAACACCCAGCAAAAAAGACCCTGAACTCAACTGGACTGGAGTTCATCTACCAAGAAATTATTATTTATTTGTATTAAAGGGACTTAAGAGGACCTGGTTTATACGGCTCATTCGTGATCCTAAAATAATTATTCCAAAAGTTCCAACTCTCTAAATACCCTAATGGCCTGAAAACAATCTCTTAAGCAGCTTCTTCAGTATACAAGATGACACAGCACAAGTGTCCATAACTCTAATTCCAGCCTTTAGAGTTCCCTGTGACAATGTGTTTGTGCTAGGGGCTGAGCTGGGGCATCTGGGCCCCTGCAAAGCTGAAGAATATCAGAGAGCCACTTCTTGCTGCCTCCCCTCTCGTGCAGCTGTCTTTGAGAAGTTTAGAGTAACCCAAGAATGGCTCTGCAAGTTCCCCCCGCTGCTGCCCTGACAGGTACAAATGAACCTTGGAGATCAATGAAAGCACATTTAGATGGATAATGAGAAATAATCCTGCCTTCAGGAGAGGGAGCGGCAGGGAGGGGAGGTGTGTGGACTGGATGGGCTCATATATCTTTGGCTCCTATGACTCTGTGAGTTAAACGCTCTCCGAAACAGAAAAAAAATGGGGCCACTCTGTTTTCTTGGGTTTCATATTGGTTGCAAGAGCTGATGCGTGAGCAATGCATCGGTAAGTTCTGGTCAAATGGACCACGCTGATTAGACCAGCTGCCCTGGGAAAAGCCCCTCACTTCTTTGGCATCAGCTATTCCAAGTTCCCAGCATCATAGTGAGTCTGCAGCCACGGGGGAAGGGGACCAAACCCTGTTCTCAGTTTGCACAGCTGTAAATCCACTAGAGTCACTTTGGATTTACACTGGGGTATGTGAGAGCTGAACCTGTTTTAAAGGATCCTAGTCACAATCAAAGCAACTAAACATCCGTCCATTCTTTTAAAGCAACATTCTGAAGTGATAATGAGAATCTTGGAGCCCATTGCAAATGGCTAGGACACGTCCAGTACTCAGGTACCCTAATGGTGGGCATAGTATCATGATAGATTAGATTAGATTAGATAAAATAGGAAGGGGGTTGGTGTTTATGGGAATGGCTGGAATGCTCTTCACCCGTGGGATAGGCAGCTGATGCCCTCCGGAGTTCAGAGCTATAATAAGTCATGGGCAGCAACGACCGGCGTTTATTTAAATAGAAGTGTCACCAATGATGTAAAATGCTGCATCCTGAGCCCTTTCTGTTGAGCTTTATCAGTGGAACCTGGTGCCAACATCTATAGCAAGTGGTTCCAGTTCAGAATCAGCAAATTTTGAGTGACCTGAAAAATAGAGTTTCCATCTCATGGAGCAACCGCCCCAGCACACGCACATTCAGGTGATATTAAAGCATACAGCTAGAAGGAAAGGGCCAATTCACGTTGATTGCTGATTGGAGGATGCTTCCATGTGATGAGCTCCTGTTTCTCCCTGAGCAGCTGACTGGCGCATAGAAAGCCAGACATGTTTATATGGGGTCAGCAGTTTGGAGCATATTTCCATGCATGGGCCCCTAGACTCTATGCCTTGTTTTCCTCCTGGTCAGGCAACATACCAGTGCAGTCCCTTCTGCACACTTTCCCCCTCCACCCCACGTATAATTTATATGGCATTTAAATAATAAATTGCATGGACGTCGTGGTGGAATTGATAGCACTCAAAGTAGGTCACTAACTACCTCACTGTATAATTGATATAAATGAACCTGAATGATGTGCTGGGAGGACTTCATTGAAAAATCAAACCGCAGAGCTTACCGAAGTGCAGGATTGCTGGGGATCTGCAGTATTTCAGGACCGGGTGTATTTAGGGCAAAACACAAGGGCAGTTTCTACTGGGTGACACCTCAGCTTCCAGCTCACGCAGCCCAGCACCTTCTGCCTCAGGAAAACACGTCTTCCGCCTCCCCTCCCCCGGCCTCCCCTGGGGCCTGGCAGCAGCAATTATTTACCCCGGGCGGGACAGGATCACTTCAAGGCCCCTGTTAATGCAGCACCCCTGACCTGAATGGTATGTGGGTCCCCTCCCTCTCTCCCCACAGAAATGCCCAGACACAGTCCGTTCTCCCTCTCTCCCCTAATTTTTGCCATGCTGCAGGTGCACGGGTCAGAAGAGGATCCCCTTTGAGACTCACTTATTCACCTCGCCACCTACCACATGTGAATGAGTTTTGCTTTGGCAACCAAGGACAATGTCCATCTATAGCTCCCTGCTCCCAGCCCTGCTGACCAGACCCCTGCACTCCCCACCCCACCTGGGACTGAGCATGCTTCCCCCATCTGTCCAGGCAGAGAAACCCCCCTCCTCCAGCATTGATCATGCTTCCCCCATAGCATTCCCAGTCCCAGACAGCCCAGGCCAGGAGAGACACCCCCAGAGTCTCAGCCTGCAGCTCTCCCAGTTCACACTGACTTGGGGAATTAGACACAGCAAATACCCATGCACCCAAGGCAGGGCAACTCATGCAGTCATCAGCACACTCAGGCAGCCACAATCACCCTGCTTTACAGGATGAATAGTCTATGCCTCCACATGTAAATATCCCCTCTTCCCCATTCTCTAAAATGTCCCTGGAGAGGAGAGGGGAGGTTCCTCCCAGCTGTAACCCCCTACTTTGGCTGCAGCCAGGAGTTGTATGTGAATATGTCCCTGAGATCTTTCCACTGTTGACAATTAAGGGGTTGTTGGGTTTTTGGTTTTCTTTCCCCCTTTCCTGTTACCGCCTCCAGCCACTGCAACAAAGCCTTTACATCACAAAGAGAAATATTTGGTTTGGTGGGTTCCCATGAGAGCCCAGGGGGATTCATTCAAGATCAACAATAATCCCTGCTGCTCAATGCCAGCTGTGCAGCCAAGTCTCCTTCCCCAACAGGCAGGACGTGTCACCTTGCCACCAGCAAACCTCTTGATGTCAGTGCTTCTCAGCTCCCTCGCTGCTTCAGCCCTCTCTGACACTGATTAAACCCCGTGTACTCGGGATTACCACATATATTGCCGGGCTCAATCAGTTGCTGGAAGGGGATATTAAATTCATAAGCGGATAAGGGTAGGTGCAGTGAGGATGAAGAACACCTCACATTGCACCTGCCAGGCGCAGATAAAGTCTGTGTGCGTCTGGGCTAAGCAAGATCCCTCCTCCCTTTACATCCCACGTCACTGGAATTTCAATGTTCTGGGCCAGCCATTTAGAAAGGCAAATGTCTCGTATGAGGCTTTGCACAGCCAGGAGTGAAATTCATCCGGTGTTGAGGGCCGGCATGAGGCCTAGGTGCCATTAAAGTTCCAAGGCACATGGGTGCATTTCACCCAAAACCAGCAAAGATCAGAGATGGTTATAGGGCTTCTTAGCAGAGCTGCCAGGGAGGAATAATCGGATCAGACTGAAGAGGAAATGAAACCAATTAAAGATCTTCCACCCCAAGTCATCCGATTGTTTGTATTTCCCACTGTCTGGAAGTTTAAAGATGAGGGCGCAGAAGTGGCTTTATAACATAGGAGAGTGTCACAGGGGTTCATGGCTTTTTCTTCTGTGTAAACGGTGCGTGATTTGCATTGGATTGGGCTTAACATATTTTTTAGGCTTTTATGATCTGTGGCTAGCCCGTGCAACCAATGAAGAAGTATTGGAGATGACTGGAACTCAGCAAACATCAGTCAGAGATCTTATGAAAAGAAAGATTCAATCTGCAGGGCACATTTTTAAGAAGTTCGGTAGGCAATGCATGTTCATGGGCACTGGATGGGAAAGATAATGGCAGAAGAACATAAGGCAAAAAAGATCTTTGGCTGGCCGATGTGGTATCCTGGGTGGATCAAAAGGACAGTTCATCCATAGAGAGATTAGCAGAGGACCGTACAGGCTGGGCTACCATGTTTGTAAACCTCCAGTAATGGAGATGCCACATAAGAAGAAGTTATGTGCTGTTCAAGGTCTGCAAAAACAGTCTTGAAGGCCAAAAACAAAGGGTGTAATTGTGTAGTTATGTTGCAATGGCATTCTTCCTTTGGAGAGCTTTGGGGGTGAGATGATATGAAGAAACAAGGGGTAACATTAGAGGGGACTTCCCCTACTGTGGGAAGTCAGCCAAGCAAACAGGAGAGGATTCTGTTAAAAAACAAAACAAAACAAAAAAACAAGCTAATCTGACCTTGTGCTCAACACATAGAATATCATCTGCACTTGAGAGAATTCTTCTTCCCTGCTGTATAGGAGAAGGAAGAGAAGACATAAACCCAGTGTGCAGAGCTCATGGGAAAGAATTTGGAGCATCTATCCAGCTAAGCCTGCAATTTGTCTGACCCTGCCGGCACTCAGTCGTTTCACAGCAGCTCTGTTGTCTGGGCTCTGCAGAAAGGTTCTGGTGCTTGGTTTCTTGCTGGGAAAAGCTGTGATCGTGCATAGTTTCACCCGTCTTTACCGTCCAGATCCTGATGGTGTACAAAAGCTCATTGAATGTTGGGCCGGTTGCTGTGCGCAGAAAGGCGATTCTTTATCGAGGCTGCGGAGTGCTGACGGACCCTGAGGCTCTCTCTCAGTCTTTAGTTCCTGGACTGGTTCATATTAGGACCAGCTCCCAGATTACTGAAGTAAGGTGTAAAAGGTTTTCCCCATGCTGCAGCTCCACCCCCCTGCAGTCCTCAGTTAGAACTGACAGGGGGCAAAGGGTTGAGAGCGCTCAGCATTTTCCAGTCAGCCTTTGACAAAGGCTGCCTTCAGTTAGCAAGGTCAGAAACTCTCTCCCACGCTCTTCTGAGTGCCGGGCATCTCCTCCAGGCCCTCTCAGAGCTGCCAATGCTTTCTGTCCGCGTCCCATCAGGAATGCAGGGAAATGAACTATCTGAATTGCGCGGGTGCAAATGGTTTTGTCATTTCAGAAAAAATGAGCTCCATGCCCATCGGAGTCGGGAGCAAGCCGTTTTCTGGCTTCTTAAAAGAAAAACATCCCTAGCAGGGAGTTTAGTTTGCAGTGAGAGCTGTAGGGAAAGAGCAAGAAGCAGTGAGTGACTGTTCCAGCGAAGAGCTGCTGGCTGGCTCTCCAGGAGCATGAGTCTGTGTGACTCAGCTCCAGGGCCCATGGGCCAATCACTCCCTGAGACGGGATTTCCAAACCTGACAGCCCAGGAAAGGCTGCGCTCTGCTCGGAAGAGCGTCATTGTGATCCCACCATAGCACGGCCGTGGAGCTTATGCTGAGCTGTGCTGAGGGGGGAAAAGGCGTCACGGAGGACAGAGGAAGCAGTGGGAGGGATGGGTCTGTGTTCCCGAGGCAGGAGAAAAGACAGCTCGAATCCTAGGGCTAGGCACTACTTCAACAGTATTCTGAGGGCTTGCGGGGTGTGTATGTGGCTGCCGCCATTTTGACTGACACTCTGTGGATTCAACCTGGGCTAGAAGCTTGAGCTACAGAGCCAAGGCTGGGGCTATAACAGACGCCTATCCTCTGCAGATCAGTCGCAGAGGAGACCTGTAACACACACTCACCCGTGGGTGCCACATAGCTCTTGCACTAGCCTCTACACGGGTGAATTTCACCTACAAAAACCAGCCCCAGGAGGCATGGCTGGTCCAACCCTTCCCTCCCCCTCCATCCTGCCACTGGAATGACACAATGAGCGTTCCTGGCCTTCTGCATACCACCCTTGGGAACGTCCCCTAGGAGAAGCCGCACCCTCAAGCTCTGCAGCCCGCTGCACGTTTGCAAGCAACTCCATTTTGGTAATAATCACCATAACAGAAAGAAGTGGCAAAAGCTACAGTCTAAAGAAATATGGCTGCGAGGAAAGGATGGATTTACCCACAAGTCCCCTGGAGTAGAGGAACTAGGAAAGGAAAGACTGAGAAAGTGCAAACCAAGCCCGTGACTGGTCTGTGCTTCCTTCTGACACAGATTTCATTGCATAAGGCCCCGCCATCCCTTGGCATGAACAGCGGATGGCACCTTACCTCTGAATTCCCTGGCTTTGATAGGTTTAAATAGAGCCTTTCATGTTGTTTTAATATGGCTTGATGTGTAATTAATTCTAGCCCTTTTTCAGCTTTGATTAATTGGGCACAGGTGCCCGTGTGTGCTCGTTGAATAGCACCATGCATTCATTAGCTCTTGTCGGGCCTGGCTTCTCTTTGTGCAGACACTGAGCTCTAAGCACAGGCAGGTAGGAATCAGCCCGTAACCAGCTTTTACCTGCTGCCGGTGCCAAGATGGAACGGTAATAAACCGATCCGCATTGTGCCCGGGGGACGGCAGGAGACTTGATGCTAGGTCGATCCAGTAAGCCAGGGAATTCCAGGACACACGCAGTTCACCGAAAACCAGGTGCTGTCATGTAATTACACACCAGATTTAAAATGCAGAAGGAGTGCTCTTGTCAGGTGCGTTATGCCTGCCAGGGCAGCTCAGAACCCTCCTCTCTCATGGACATGTCAAGGCATTTGTTTACTTGTGTTCCTCTCCTCCACAACTCTCCCTCCACCAGGTCTATTGCTGTAGTTATTCCCTGCCGAGCACCTACGGCGCGTGTCACGCCATACAGAGCATAGCTGGACATTGACCTTGTGACTGGGGCACTGGACTCAAGAGATCTGGATTTAATTCCTAGCTTTGGCACAGACTGCCTGTGTGAACCTCAAGCAAGTCGTTTCATCTCCTAGCACTGCATTTCCCCGCTGTCAAATGGGGATGTGTGAGGGAGTTTGCAGAGGCTAAGGGAGTGAAGGAGCAGGGCTGGGCCAAGAGGCCCCCGCCACTCAGCAGCCGCGGAGCATGCTCCAAATGGAGAATCTGCTCAAAGAGGGACTCTGACAGTCAAGCAGGGAGGGAGAGTGAAGGAGAGGTTCTCCGAAGGGAGGGGGCCAGTTTGCAGCCCAACCAGGAGAGTAGGGACCTGCCTGCGCCTTTTCTCTCCCCCACTCCCTGCTGAGGGAGGATAACTGGACGCTAGGAAGGGAGCTGGGTAATGCTCAGCAGCCTGGCTGAGCTGCTGGGACTGACTGGGAGCTCCCGCTGGGGGGAAAGCAAGCTGTGGCCACACCCCAAACCGAGCAGGGAGGTCGGGAGCAGCCCAGCAGAGGCTGCTCTGGTGCACCAGGAAGAGACGAACGAGACATTTAATGCCTGTCCCGCTTGGGTCCTGGGAAGGAGTGCTCTTGAGAGGGAGGGCCCAGATCCCCCTACTTTCCCTTCCCCCCCACGCCCCACCATCCATCCCGGAGAATTCTGGGGCACTCTGCCCACTAGACCTGCTGACCTCCAAGTGACACCTGCTACAGGAGGATATTTCCTTTCTCCCACCCTTTGTCTATTCAGAGGTAAGCTCTTTGGGGCAGGGACTGTCTCTCGCTATGTGTCTGTACACCATCTAGCACAATGGGGCACTCAGCTGAGGCCCCTAATTGCTACCATAATGCAAATAGATAACAATACGAAAGTGCAAAACAAAGAGGCTTAGTTTTCCCAGCACAGAACAGTGTGGCAGTGTTTGCTTTATTTCCCAAACTGCACGTCAGCTTCAGCACAACTCTGGGAATTTGCTGAGCCCACAGCAGGAGCAAAATACATGGATTTTTTTGTGGGTCCCACATAAACAACATCTTCAAATAAGTCTCTGACAGAATCATGGCTATTTAAAAAACAGATGTTCATAGACTCCTCAGAGCCTTCTTATCAGACTAAAACCATTTTCAGGAACGTTAAATTTAGGAGTTGAACCTGAATCACTCTTTCAGCCCTTTTAAGATACCTTATGGTAATATCTCACAAGTATCCCAATTACCAAGGTGTAGTTTCATGCTCGACAACAGATGGCTATAGAGAAAGGCGAAAATTTCCAGGAGCGCTGCTCTCAGTAAAAATCTATGATCCATTCCTAAATGTAATAATCCGATCGATCAGGAAAATAGATAGAACTTTGCAATCGTCTTAGTCTGAATGTGTCAGGAAGGCTTCCTCTCCCTCAAAGCAGGCGCCGAGCTGTTTGAAAGTCAGGCTCAGAGATAGCTGCTTTCTGAAAGCGCTGAAACCGACTGAAAGGTTGTTATGGCAACAGGAACATCCCTGCAGCTCCTCCTTTTTCGGCCCTATCTTCTCCCGGTCTGGTGGTCCATGCACACTGGGAGCTAATGAGCCAAGAGAAACGCAGGATCCTGGCTGTGTCCAGCAGCCTCCATAAAGAATCCCCTGGATATTCGTTACAAGTGAGTCCTGCCTCTTCTCTGCCATGAAGGAGGTGAGAGCATCTAACACCTGGGACATGTTCTGGGGCATGAAAGGTGCCACAGAAAACCCCTCCAGTCCTGAGAGAGGCCTAACTCAGGACAGCTAGTGCTCTGATGGGTCTAAGGCTATAGAAACCAAACTCAGGACTTGACCCTGCTATAACTCACCATCACCCCCTAGACATTGACTGGCTCAGTGAACCCATTGATCTTGGGGGCCCAGCTAGAGGCGCCTTGGGACCGGTTTCCAGATGTCTGCACGCCTGTAGCTCCAGTTGAAGGGGATAGAAGCGGAAGGTGCACTCAGCATCTCTGAATATCAGTCCCAAGGTGTCCCAAGTTGGACACCCAAAATTGGAGGCAATCAAAATCCGAGGCCCCTTTGGAAATTCCAGCTCAAGGAATTACTTTGCTGCCCCTCTGAATTCCCAGGCTGTGTACTGCTGCGTGCTGACACAGAACAGCTACCGTGTTCAACCCCAGAGGTGGTTGCACTTCAGTGTTGCATAAAGAACCACCTGAACATTCATCTGCAAACCAACTCTGTGGCCAAGAGGTGTCTTGGGTATTATTTATACATATTACAGGCGCACCGACAGGTGACAGCCAAGGATCAGGGCCCCATGGTGCTAGGTGCTGTATGCACATCAAACAAAAAGATGATCCCTTTCCAGGAGTGCTTAAACTAATTAGATATGGTAGATAAAATATATGAGAGGGTAATATCCCTAGGGATAAAGAGAACTCTGTATTGCCAGTGCTGTATCTGTATAACTTTGAATGTGTCTCTTTTGAGTGCGTAGTCTCAGATGAGCCTTCATCGAGTGTCATTGTTTAAAGCAGACAAAGTGTCTTGATATTCGCCTTGTGGTGGTGGGTCTTTTTGGTGCACTATTTAAATTCTATCACAAAAGAGATGACAAGTAATTTACATGTAATTTATCAACAATGAATATAGGAGTTTGCTGATCTGAAAAGAGAGAGCAGGTATTGTTCAGCTCCAGCAATTTACTAAATCGATATTGTCAAAAGCCTCCGTGATGCCCAAGCGAGAAGCAGCGAAGAGTCATGGAGCAGCTTGGAGCCTCCGGTAATATAGCTGTGACACTGGCCCCCAGTGCTCGGCCTTCCATAGATTGAGGCTGGTTTGGTGCCAGCACTGTGCAGGGCGCAGGTACTGCTCTTGTTTCATTGCGCTGCTATTGGGCAAGGAGACAGTCTCATTTCTATTGTCACCACCATTTTATGTATCCCCCTGAGTCTCCCCAGGAGCCGCTCCTACCTTTGCTTTTCGTTTGGTTTGCACCTCAAAGTCCCCAACCTCCTTGGGCGAGAGTGTGTCATTTTGCCACAGCCCTGCACTGGGGGCAGCACAGAGTCACAGTGCTCCAGGGAGTGATTATGCCAGTTGCACGTTGGGAATCCATTTAGGACAGTGCAGCCTACTCCTCCTCCATGGGAGAGGCCAAGGCCCCAACTCCTCCCTGCCCCATTGGGATGATGTGCACTCCCAGGAATCCATGGAAGGAGCAGCTCCTGAGTTACCCTTTCCAAATGACCCTTGGGGGGTGTCACATGGTGACTGTGTCCAGCCTGTGACCGTAGGGGGCGAGTCCATCAGCTCACAAACACCAGGGTCGTGCATTGCCAACCTCATTCTTAGACCCATTTCACCCTCTCTCCCTGGTGGAAAGTGCTTGTCACCACAGGTTTGCCTTTGACCCAGATTTAAAGGTGTGTAGCTAGAAGGTGCTAGCGCACCTAGTCTAGACAACACCTTATACGTACTAGAGGTGTAGCATAGACAATGTAGACTTAGGCAGTGTAGACTTTAATGCGTGTTTAACTAGTCACTCTCTAAATCCTAGCCAGGACAAATCCAGTAAGGAACTTTCTACGCCGTGTGCAATAGCAGACGTCTGATCGCCTAGGCATTAGCAAGGTGCATTAATGCAGAGGATGGAATGATATCTTAAGCTGCAAACACATGATCCTTGTGAAACACTCCGTTCTGTGGTGTTCATTACTGTGACTCCTTTGATCTCAGCACGGGGCCATACAAGGCAGAGATTAGACAGAAGAATAGCTCAGCATGGCTTGCAACAAACCACTTATTGATTGCAGCTGGATTTAGCCCAGGCTCCAGACCCACTGTTATTACTTGTCCACAGCAGCCTGGCTGTTGCTTCTGTTGATACCCTTTAATATTCAGGCTAGTGCATGTGATGAGAGGTCTGCGTTCTGTGCTGGCACAAGGCAATTACAATGAATGCTGCTCTCTTGACTCATTAAGTATGAACAGCTAATTGTAAGATCAGTTTCTTTCCTTGTTCTCTTTATTTTTCCCCAACTCAGCTTAAACTCCATTCTAATGACATTTAATCACAACTGACATGTATTCCAGTGCGTGTAGGGACTAGGGATTGGAAGTGCAATGGTGCCTTCCAGGCACGGCAGATATTTGGGTAATGCTTCGTGTTACACGGCACAAACGCAGTGTCGCTACCTCACCTGACGAATGTCACTGCCGCGGGCTGTTGAAGTCGCGTCTACCTCGTGCCATTTATTGAATGGCGCTTGCGATGAGACGGTTCTAAACAGTTGTGTTGCATCTGTGGTGATTCATTCAGGACCTGCCAAAGGAAAAACGTGGGGCTGTGGATATTTTTTTAAAGGTCTAGGAGGACACCTGGAGCTATCACAGAATTGGAGGGGAGGGTGTAAAACAGGTGACAAGCCTTTCTCAGGTGGGGAGTGACGCAGGCATTTCATAAATTGGGGATGTCAAAATCCAGGTTCGGATCTAACTCTATAACTAAATGAGATGGTCACTTACCATGCAAACAGGGGTGCAAGGCTGAGTGCCAGTGGGCGATCCCCCAACCTCTCCCTGGCTGGGCCTCCACATAGCTGCCCCGCCTCCTTAGGCGGAGCAGTGAGAGCGCCCCCTGCTGTTTGTCTGTTAAACCACTGGGTGCAAGGTCTGCCATGTAATATTCACACCATGATCAAGACACCATGCTGGTCTCGCCACACTGCCCTCCCCTTTCAAGGCTCCAGCATCACATGCGTCTATCCTGCTGTTTTATTCAGCCCACACCTGTTCTGCCTGGCACCTGCTTGCACATATCTTGGGGGGATGAGAGGCATGCAAATTCCCCACTCATGCTCCTGCCTGTAGCTAGCTGTGTCCTCTGCTCAGCTATTCCGCTCCCCACTGTCCTGATTCACTCCAGCCTGGCATCAGGCGGTCTGGAGGAGCAGTCTGCTGCTCCAAACCATACCGAGGAGGAGTCAGACGGGTATAAATACAGTGTTCCCTGTGCTGTTAACAAGTCTGTGCCCTTGGCGATCAGCTGGTCCGTCTTTGTCTCCCTCTGCCTCCCTTGCAGCTATTTCCCATTCACTGGCCTGTGCAATTCATCAGCCCTTTTGACGCGAGGTTGGGTGACATCTTCATTAATACCCGTCAGAGGATTCACAAGTCCCAGGCCCGTACAGATCTGAGTTTTCTCCTTGTTCCTGACTGTTCCCAGCCTGTGTCTCTGTGAACCTGACCCTAACCCAGCGTCTCTCTGCACTCACTCCTGGAGGGCACTTGCACCCTGATCCTCCCAGGGCAGAATGTTTATTCTTTGTTCTTCCTCAGAGAGACTTGTCTTCTGTGATTACTTGAAATATTAACATTGGCAAGAAGCTTTGGCCTGGCCTGTGTTAGAAAACTGGCACCTGGGTAACTGACTTGATTTAAACACTGCCCTGCTATAACCCCCAATCTAGATGCACTTAAACTATGGGGCAGCAGAGCCTAGCGGATAGAGAATTGGCCTGGAACCCAGGAAATCTGGATTCTACTCCCAGTTCTGCCATTGGTCTGCTGGATGACCTTGGGCAAGTCACTTTCCTTCCTTGTGCCTCAGTTTCCCTATCTGTAAAACGGGGATAATGATGTTTTATGCTTGGTAAAGTGCTTTGACATCTACAGATGAAAACTGCTTCAGAAGACCTAGCTATTATTATTATATGAGAGCTAGGTGTTGGGAGAATGGGTCCATCAATGGCTATTAGCCAAGATGGTCAGGGATGCAACTCCATGCTCAGGGTGTTCCTAAAGCCTCTGATGGGCTGATATTGGGACTGATGACAGAGGATGGATCACTTGATAATTTCCCTGTTCTGTTCATTCCATTTGAAGCATCTGGCATTGACCACTGTCAGAAGACAGGATACTGAGCTAGATGGACCATTGGTCTGACCCAGTCTGTCCATTCTTATATTCTTATTATTAAACTGGTTTAAGCAAGATAAACTGATTTAAGAGTGGGTTAACCCTGTTAAAGAGTATCTACACTAGGGGTTTGCACCAGCGTAACTAGATCAGTTGTAAATTGACTCAGCTACCCCAGTACACATTTCCAACATCGACAAGCCCTTCGTTTTCCTTGTGACCCCACCAACCAATGTTGACGCGAGCACCTCCTCCTCTGCGACTGGAACAGCTTTCCTGCCTCTCTTCCCTTCATCAGCTCTGCCGCTCCTTTCCCGTCTCCGCTGAAAACATTCTTTCGTTGCCACAAGCTCGCCATTCCTCTCCATCCCGGCTACCTAGCACTGCAGAGCGCGTTGAGGAATGGTTTGCATGAAGGGAAACTGTCCCGCATAAACCTGGCTCGCGTGCCCCAGTGTGCAGTCAAGCTACTTCCTTTTTCTCCACACAGCACCTTTCTCCACCTCACTGCTAGGAGCCAAGCCACTGCACGCCTGCCCCGTGTGCAAAATGCACACCCACCCCCGGGGTCAACTGGGTTGCGGGCAGGAAGTTTGTGTCTAAGCACAAATAGCTCAGTGGCTGGGGGAGAATAAAATAGAAGGGGAAGCTTTTAAGTGGGTTTTTGATGAGTATTTTGATGTTTGACTAACAAGGCAAATCTGGGAGACTCTGGTGCTCTGCTGTGATCTGGGAGCTGGTATTTCACCCATTTTAAGAACCGTTTGCTTGCAACTACTAAGCCGTCTTCCCTTTCATGGCGGTTCTGCCTTTGCGGGAAGCACGCTCCTTGGAACTTTGAAGATCCTGGCTGTTTGAACGCTTCGAGTTCGTTTGTTTAATGAACCTCAGGGGGCCGCGGCACTAAAGCGATTCCCAAACACGTTCAGAGGCTTTGCAGTTTTTCCGCTAATTAGGGAGTCTTTGGGGGCTACACATGAGAGGTTCTGCTGCTGCATTTGACGCTGGCATAGAGCCAGGGCAGCGCTGATTTTCCAACCCGAGTGACACATTTTTAGTCTCCCCACCCCAATCGGTTTGTTCAAGCCCAAGTACCTGCCAGCCCCAATCACACACGGCTCAGGTTCAGAGGCAGCAAGATGGTCAGCATTTAATTAAAACAGAAATAAAATAACCCAACTCCTCGGGGATGTGTGTTTATTCTCGTGGACAGGAATGACCTGGAAGATCACCTCAACAATCATCGCAGGAGTCAAGGACTCCTTTCGCTGCATTAACGGGTTTAGTGGACAGGGCGTCCTGGGATCGATGCCCTGCTAAGTGACCTTGAGCCACGGCCCTTCCCCTTCCTGTGCCTCAGTTTGCCCTCCCACCTTTTGACTGTTGAAACTGCAAGTTCTCCAGAGAAGCAGCTCTCCCTCGCCAGTACGTGTGTACAGCACCTAACGCCATGGGGCCCTGTGCTCAGCTGGGTGCTACTGTCATACAATTAAATAATAATAATAACCATAAATATACAGAGAGCCTGCTCCAAAACCCTTTGTAATTGATGGGCTAAAATCCCACTGGGCTTTGCATCAGACCCAGATTGTGTTGCAGTGTGAAAACCAAAGGGATCCCACCTGCAACCCCTAGGAAGTCCCTATCTGCCTGAAGTTCTAGGAGTAAGAACTCTGCTGAGTTCACATGCTCTCGATTTTGCCAATAGGCAAAGGAATCCTGTTAGGGTCAAATATGGGCAATTCCTCCCCCCCACCCTCCCCCCACACACACACGCACAAATTCCCATCAGTCCCTCTAATCCCCTCTAGCTTTTCATCAGAGTGTATCTAACTGACTGGCAGGAGCTGAGCCTACTTGCCAGTTCAGGTGTGGGATGAGGAGCTGCTATGAAAAGCCCTGATGCTGCGAAGCAGAAATCCTCTCGTCCTGTGCGTGTCTGATACCACGCATGGCACCATCCCTCCTGGGGCTCTTTCTTGGGGGTATGAGTGAATTCATAGACCCCATTAAAGGATCAAATCTGTGTCATGGTCAGTTCAGCCACTGGTGGAGCTTGGGCCACCATCTGTCTCCCAGACCACACCCAGACCAGCCTGTGCTTTGGGGGATTTATGGCCAGATACAGAGCCAACGGGAGCTTTGCTATTGGCCTTTTTTAGCTGGGGAGGGCTGGTTTCCATAGTGGGGGACAGAAGGGTTCATGTCACAGTCGCCCCACAATTCCCTGGCCAGATCCCATGGGAGCAGGCATGAGTCATTGTCATGGCAACAGGAGGGGAGATCATGAGAGGGATGAAATAGACCTAGAGCAGACTCTAGCCACAGGGCACTCTCTGTGCAAGCTGCTCTCTGCAGGAGTCGCTCTCTGCAATATCTGGCCCTCTGCAACCTGTCTACCGCAAAGTTAAACAGAACATGTCTTGATTTTAAAACAACAACAGTCCTGAGGTGTTTTTTATATGAAACAAGGAAACTATCGGTACTTTTTGTGCAATTCATTAGAGCAACTTTATTCGCCCTAGAAAGAGAAACGGCCTGTAACGTACAATGCTAAGTTCAGAATCGGCACTGCAGGGCTCAGGGCGCTGAGATGCCTGCAGAATTAATTGCTAGGTACTTTCATTACTGATTAAATAGAAAATCTTCAAATGCCATTAGAACATGATGATTAAATGTGCCCCGCTCTGATTGGATGCACTGTCTCTCCTTTTCCACTTGTGCTATAGGTCACCTTCTTGTTTGGTAAATTGCAGAAGGACACATCTATAACGAGGAGGCAGCAACATAAATAAGCATGGCCCACAAGGCAGCCTGGAAACTGCCTGTCTGAAGCTAATCCCACTAACGTAAATGGAAAAGGCCTTGTAGGAAAGCATGTGGCCTTGTAGGAGCCTGGGTGGCACGTTGACCAAGTGGGAATCTTTCTCCATAGCTGCTGCGTATGGGGTTCAGCATTCAAGTGGCTACTCCCTGATGGGAGTTTTTATCAACTATCCAGAGCAGGCACCCCACAGACAGGTAGGGCTGCATTTCTACATGGAGCAATCTCTGGGCCTGCAGCTGCAGCCAGAAATGCAAACAGGATGTTAGGATGTCTAAGGAGTGGGGTGGAGAATATGACAATGCAGCGATACTGATCACCCCATCTCAAGGGAAATACTGCAGAACTAGAGGGGCAATGAGAATGGTTAGGGGCAAGGAAGAACTCTCCAGTGGAGATGGAATTGTTACCTTAGAAAGGAGACAAATAAGGCTGTGATAAAAGTATAGAAACTAATGACTGATCTAGAAAAAGGGAGACCATAACACAAGAACAAGGGGACGCTCAGTGAGAGTGAAAGGTAGCAAAGTGAAAACTGATAAAAGGAAACACTCTTCACAAAGCACATAATTACACTGCAGAACACATTGCCACATGATGTCATTCATTAAAACAAAGAACACAGCAAAACTCAGAGGGCTTGGACATTTGTATTGAAAACAGGAATATCTAGAGTTAGAAATGTTAATGCTAAAAAAATAAATTCGGGGAGGGATATAAAACTTCATGCTCCAGGGCTCAAGCCCATCTCTATCTGCTAGGGGTTAGCATGAGACCTTCCTGGGGGCAGATTACCCTAAAACTGCCTGCTGCAGGGTTTCTTGCACCTTCCTCTGAAGCAGCTGGGGCTGGCCACTGTCAGAGACAGGAGACTGGGCTGGATGGACTGTGGGTCTGATCCAGTCTGGCAATTCCTCTATTTGTCCCAGCCCAGCAGAGAAGATGCTTTGAGGGTATCAGTCTGTGAAGCCTCAAGGGAACTCCCGGGTTCGTACCGTGATGGTACAAAGAGCCCTGAGGCTCTTGCAGAAGTTTCTTGGCTCTGGCCCAGGACATGCCATCACAGGGAGAGGAAGGTCAGTTTTTAGGGTCAGTGCTGGCCCCACTGCCCTTGGTGCTGTACATACACACAGTGAGACACAGCTCCTGCCCCAAAAGGTTACAGTCTAAATAGACAAGACCGATGCCGGCTGGGAGGGGAAGAGACTTGCCTAAGATCAGAGGCCGAGCTGGGAGTAGCACACAGGTCTCGTGAATCCCAGCCCTGTGCTGTCTCCACTAGACCACACTGCTCCCTGTTATGTGTGTGTCCAGGAGAAGCAGCTGCCCCTTTGCTGTGGTGAGAGGATTTCTGATCCCATTCTGCACTCACAGCCAAAGCCCCAGGTTGAATAATGAGTCTGACGCATTATGTGCTTCTGAACTTCATGTGCCGAGCAGGCGGAGCCATGTGGAGGGTGCTGCAGCCCACGCACCCCAGGGCCTCTCGGGGTATGTCTACACTGCAGCTGAGAAGCTGGATTCCCAGCCCGACTCCTGATAGCTCAGCTAGCGCACTGCAAATAGCAGCACGGGCTCAGACCCGGGGCGGGCAGGCAGGCTTGGGCAGCTAGCCTGAGCCGTCACCAGTGCCACAACGTTCACACGGCTATTTTTAGCGCACTCGCTTGAGCAGAGGTAGCCCAGCCTGTGCTGGGAATCCAGCTGTGGGGTAGACAGACCCTCTCATATCCAGGATCCTGTGTGCCCTGGTGACCGGGCTGAGAGCAGGAATTAAAGGGAGGGTTGTACCTTGCACTTCTCCAAAGCCACCACTGGAGGTCAGTACTGCTTCACTAAACATTGACCAGGGCTGAAAATACCATGGCCCAAACCATGCCCAGGTACCCCCTGAACTGACACAGGGTTGGGACCCAGGGCCGGCCGTAGACCAAATGGCGCCTCAGGGAGGAGCATCTTCCCCCACACCACACACACACACACACCCATTTGTTAAACTTTGGAATATCTCGTTTTTTATTGCCTTTGTAGCCCATTTCATGACTTTGATGCACAATTTGCATGCACGATTTATCCCTGTCATACAAGATGATAAATTTGCACACTAGGATCTGTAAATATGTATTCATTCGTGCCTTATATAAGCAAATACAAAAAATGTGTTTCCCATCACATTTGCCCCTTGCTGCAAACTAGATTGCAACTGAGCTTTTCGCTTCCTATACTGAGCTCCTGAAGGCTTCATGGGGAGGCATCTTTTATTTTCGATTGGAGTGGGGGAACAGACAGTATTAGGGAGAGCAAAAGTCTATGTTCTGCAGTTTTAGAAAATCATGAAACATTCCGTGTTAAGCACGGCAAAAGAAGTAACAGTATTTCTTTGATAAAGGACATATTTAATTAGACGCCAGATATCTATCAAACCCCATCTACGCAACAATATAAGTCACCACTTATACTGTTCAAAGTCTTCAAACACACGTACCCGTTCATAATTACGCAAACAAGGCTCACAATATGGCAGCGGGGCTCTGACTTCGTTCTTCTATCTCACTGACTGGCAACCGCCCCGATATACCTGCGAGGGCCTGGCTGACAACATTCTGGGAGGTCTGAGGAAAACGTAATTCTCAGAAAGTCTGGAAGGTTCCACAAGATTCTACAAAGGTCCAGAACATTCTAGGAGGCTAGTGAAAAATGAATCCACATACGGAATACCTGAAACATGTTACTTCGCCCATTATATTTTCCCTTTTGCCACTAACAACAAAAATAGCACCCCGAGCCCGGCGCACCCCAAGCCAAGTGCCCCAGAAGGTCACCCGGGTCGTCTGCCCCTAAATCCAGCCCTGTTGGGACCCCTAGGGGACCCATAACTGCTTAGCTGGTCCTTGCAGCTCTGTGGAGGCTGAGCAGGGTCCAGCACACCCAGACACTCCACTAGCACCAGGGAGATGAGTTGTTTGGAGACAGATTAAGTGAACTCAGCTTCCCCACTAGTGCCATCTAACCCCTGAGCCGGGAGCTGACCCTTGAACACAAAGCCTGGCCCTCCTGGCTTCCCCCCTACAAATCCATCTCTGGGCCTCTGCAGAATTAATCTCTCATTTGGTGATGTGGAGCTGGCAGGCGAGCAGTTTCCCCATTGCTCAGGACATGACTGGAATAGGGGCTACCTGCCCCTGCCTCCTGACGGTCCCTAAAAACGCCCTTCCTCTGATTGATGCTTGTCTGGAGATCTGAGTTAAGTCAAAAGCTACAGCCAAGACCAGGACTTAAACCCACACCAGGGCAGGGTGGGGACTCCTTGGGCACGCAGGCAGTTCTGGGTTCCCTTCCATGCACCAACTTCACCTTTCCCAGCCCTGGGAGCGGGGCTGAGTCCTGAACAGAGAGCAAAGTGGGTCCGATGGGAGCCCAGATAAAAGCTCTGTGCAGCAGCTTAGATCTGCATCTCTCTCTCTCCACCTGGTTCCCACCAGCTAGGAGCCTTTATTAACCGCAGCCTGATTTACATTTCACAACAACAGCTTTATGCAGTGGGAGCATGTGACTTGGGGAGCCTGGGATTGGACTGATCTGGGAGCACCAGGCCAAAATTATTTATATACAGACTGGGTGGGGGGGGGGCGTCCCTTGCACTGTATTCTTCACTCCCTGGCACTGCTTTGCCTCTTGGCAGAGGACGGCCTGGTCTGCAGCCCAGCTGCTGCCCTTTGCAACGGGCGTCTCCAGATTCTGCAAAAGAGGAAGACGGATACTCCCAGCCTTCAGAGATTATTGGGACCGGATCCTGCTACAAAGATATGTCAGTGTTTGCAAATTCCAGGGCCGAGCAACTAGGGGCTGGCTCCTCCAAACACTCCACCACCACTGCCCCCCAGAGTCGCCTGTGGAGGGCTGTGCTGGCTAGCGCATCCTTACCAACAGCTGAGAGAGGCGCTGGGTGGGGAGAAACACTTGTCTTTCTCTCACAACAGAGTTAACAAGGAGGTGGGATTCTCAGGGGGACTCTGGCAGAAGCTCCGCACACAAGGATCAGCTGCATCCAACCCCTGGGACTGGGACTGGCCCTGGCTGACTCCTAGAAGAATCCCCTTCACTCCCTGCGGAAGGCATGAAGGGGTGGAATTCAAGGCCAGGCACATGGGGCTTCCCTGACGGGGGAAGTGGGAGGCTCTGGGCGGATTTTATTGCTTGTAAATTTTAGCCAGGCCCGGAATGGTTGAAGAAGTAGACCCTGGCTGATAGGCTTCAAGGGTTAATGGCTGCTGAGCTCAGAGGCTAGAGCCGGGCAGGTGTGCTAATTAATTTGGGCAGCAGGTAAGCATAAATAGAAAGCAGCGGGAGCGGTACAGTGCTGGCTGTTAGGATCTAAGCAGGCCCCCTGGCTGTGAGTATAGTGCTCATTGTTTGGGGAGACTAAAGAGGAGGAAAATGGAGGGAGAAAATGTTCTGATACTGAGATCTGTGAGGCTGAGGGACTGGGGAACAAATAAGGGCCCTAGAGACAAGGGATGGGTCCTGCAGTGGGGCTGGGGAGGGACCAGGCTGACCCTGTGAAAACATCTCATGTCTCTGCCTCAAAGAGGGGACAGGCCGAGCCCCAAGAAAGGTAGAGCAATGTTCTAAGGGCATTCCTGCTGTGAGGGCTGGGACTTTAAGAGTCGAATCACTGCAAGGCCGGTCAGCGTGCAGTCCCCAAGCAGGGTTTGGCTGCAGGCACGAGCGCCACTGATCCTCAGTGTACGGCGGCCGAGCAATGCAAGGGCCTTTCCCAGTCCAGCTCTGGTGAGAGCACTGCAGGCTGGCCCGTGCACAGCTGCTAGTCCCCTCAGCAGAGCCTGGGCCAGGGTGTGCAGCGGGGGGCCATGTGCTGGAGTCATTCTCAGGGCTCCTGTCCCCTGGCATCCTCCTCATTTCCTCTCTGCCCTCTGCCCATGCAATTCTCCCCCTTGGCTCGCTCGCCCCAGCCGTGCTTTCCATGAAAAGCCCTTGGGAGCCTCCTAGCAGCGTCCGTCTCCCCTGGAGAGTTTGTTAGTGGGGTCCAGCTCACTGAGCTCACCCCAGAGACCTGCCCCCCAGCACCCCTTTCTCTCCCCAGTTGCACACTGACTATAGAGCTTTGTTCCTCCAGCTGAGTCTGGACACACACAGACTTTCCATGATACACCAATTTCATAACAGAATTCAAACCTTGTACCGAGCCCCCAGATCATCCCCTGCGGTCACGGGGGAACCCCAGGGCTAATGCCAGAAGGTTACTGGGCGCTGTGTGGGATTGAGGGCTGGGATAACACTTGTGCAGCTTGCTGGGACAGGGCCGGTCTCACGTGCCTGCAGGGCCAGTCAGCCCTGGCAGGGGGGCCTGGCAGCAGGAATGCAGTGCAGCTAGTGATGGGGAGCAGGACCCCAGGCTTCCATTTGCAATCACCATATCAAGGTAGCCCTGCACCCCCTGGCATGGAGAAGAGAGGGATGAGCACATGGAGCAGAGCCACGAACCCCTCCCCAAAGGAGCTGCAGCACTTGGCAGCGGGGGGTTGTATGGCTGGAATTGCTGTTTGCAGCGTGGCTGGGTTCTGCCTCCCCAGCAGGACTGGGAGTGGGGGGGTTGTTACAATCCAGGCTCTTTCCAGCCTGGGGGGCAGTCACTGCCCATGCAGGGCTGCAGCCCCCTGTCCTCTCCCTCCCTCCACAGCCTGGGCAGCTTCATGGCGCACAGATCCATCAGCATCTGCCCTTGGATCGCTTGCCTTTGGCTTGGGCCCCGCTGGAGCACTGAGTGGCTCCTGGGTGGGGAAGACAGGAGGGTGGAAGGCTCCTGTCTGCTAGAGTGACCAGATGTCCCGATTTTATAGGGACAGTCCTGATTTTTGGGGTCTTTTGCTTATATAGGCTTCTATTACTCCCCCCCACACACACACACACACACACACCCCTGTCCTGATTTTTCACATTTGCTGTCTGGTCACCCTACTGTCTGCCCCCAGTTCCTCCCCACCCCAGTGTCTGTCGCAGCAGAAATCAGCTGGAATGATTGTGGCAAGGAGCCCAAGTGCTGGCTGGTGGGTTGCTGCTGCCATCTCCTGGGCAGGGCCTGCCCGTCTCCTGCAGCCTTTCCCCAGATCATTCCCCTCTGCGCCCATGAGCCTCTCACACCAACTGAATAATCGGTGTTGCCCAAGAGGTGGTTGCTTGCCCCAGTGCCAGGGCCAGCTCTAGGTACCAGCTGACCAAGCACGTGCTTGGGGCGGCACCTCAGAAGGGGCGGGGGTTTGGGCGGCCCGGCGCTCCGGGGATTTGGGCGGCCCGGCCTGGCGTTGTGGGGGGGGGTTGGGCGGCCTGGCGTGGCCCGGCCCGGCGCTGGGGGGTGGGGCGGGGGTTTCGGCGGCGCAGCGCGGCACTGGAGGGGGAGTGTTAAAGGGGGGCGGCGCTCTTCTTTTTCGCCTGAGGCGGCAAAACAGTTAGAGCCGGCCCTGCCCAGTGCCCCCAGCTGTGCCTGCTGTGCTGCACCCTGCAGTTCCCTCCTGCACGCTGCTTGGTCACCAGGCTATTCAACTACTGGCACGGGAAGCATTGAACCCATGACTTTGAACTCATTTCAGCTGCTGGCCTTGGATGCCACACCGTGATGCCCAGCCCTATGCAAATACAGTGATGCATGTTCTATGTAAGCCTCGGGTAGCACCCATGTATAAAAATACCCTTAGATAAACACTAATAAAGGGAAAAGGAAACACTGGTTCGCTGCTGTAACAGGAGCAGCTGCAAAGCACCCACTGCTCCACTCCCAGATTGGGGAGATCCGGCTTGCGTCCCCTCCACCCTTTGGGCAGCGTCTCACCCATGCCAACCGCCTTCCCCACGGGCAGGGTGTACCAGCTGTGGGCTGCACATCACACGGACTAGCTCCAGCGACCCATTGTAGAAGGCAAATGAAATCCATCTACACTGTTGTTTCGGAGATTTCTTTTTTAAAAGATAAGTTGCGGGGCACATAAGGACCAAGGTGGAGAACAATCCTGAGAATGTTCTCCTGGAGAAATCAGTGGGGTGCTCCCACCTTGATATGGTGCTCACGTAATCTCCAGAGGGGTCCAGCAGAAATAGAGGGGGGCCCAAGTCCGGGGTCAGAACTGCGAGAGGCCTGGAGGGGTTTTTGTGTGCGACTGAAAATGCTGGGCCTTAGCTGAGAGGGGCATTGTGACAGCAAGTGGGATAGAGAAGGTAAACTGGGTGCTGCCCTTTCTTCTCACTCTCATGCCCAGGAGCAGTCTGTAGTCAACCCTATAAAACAGGGGTAGGCAACCTATGGCACGCATGCCGAAGGCGGCACGTGAGCTGATTTTCAGTGGCACTCACACTGCCCCGGTCCTGGCCACCGGTCCGGAGGGCTCTGCATTTTAATTTAATTTTAAATGAAACTTCTTAAACATTTTAAAAACCTTATTTACTTTACATACAACAATAGTTTAGTTATATATTATAGACTTATAGAAAGAGACCTTCTAAAAACGTTAAAATGTATTACTGGCACGCGAAACCTTAAATTATGTGAATAAGTGGAGACTCGGCACACCACTTCTGAAAGGTTGCCTACCCCTGCTATAAAAACACAGTGGCTAAAAGAAGAGCAATGAAAGCCACCAGGCTCCCAGGGGTTGTATAAGGAAAGCCCATCGCTCTCTGTTAGCCTTGTTCTCTCAGGCTGTTTTGGGGAAGGAAATAATGCACATTGTGTAAGTTGCCAATATTGCTGTTACTGTGTCAAGCAGGAGTCAGCTCTCCCCATCTGCCTCCCGAGCCATCACCGACTGGCTGGTTTCCTCTAGGGATCCCAACAGAGGTGGGCCGGGGGGAGAGTCGTGGACTTACGGATGGGTTCAGGGAGAGCTGTTCCTGTGAAAGAGACAGACGTTGGTATGAGAAGCTGATGAAGTGGTGGGCGAGGCGGGCACACTGGGGGAGCTGAGGAAGCAGGGGTGACATAATAGCTGACACAAGGATGAGAAGCTTGAAGTGGACATGGTGGAGCAGGAGAGATTCAGAGAGGGGGTGATGAGCCCGTCTCATGGCTTTCCTTTGGGAGACACTAGGGAGTGGAGAAAGAACAGGAGTACTTGTGGTACCTTGGAGACTAACAAATTTATTTGAAAAAAGAACAGGAGTACTTGTGGCACCTTAGAGACTAACAAATTTATTAGAGCATAAGCTTTCGTGGACTACAGCCCACTTCTTCGGATGCATAGAATGGAACATATATTGAGGAGATATATATATATATACACACGCATACAGAGAGCATGAACAGGTGGGAGTTGTCTTGCCAACTCTGATTAAGTAAGAGAAAAAAAACTTTTGAAGTGATAATCAAGATAGCCCAGTACAGATAGGTTGATAAGAAGTGTGAGAGTACTTACATGAGGAGATAGGAGCAGAGCTACCTCATTAGAACCAGATTCCACCCACCCACCCATGCACATCCCCAAGCACTGCAGGAGGACACCTTTGGGTTGGCCAGTGGCCTTTCTAATGCAGGTAAGCAATGAGGAATTTACCCCTGGGTGTGTCTGTATGATAAATAACCAATAACAAAGCACCTTTATTGTGAAAACAAAGGGAGGTGATGGCAGAAGCTGCTGGAAATGATTAACGCCCAATCCACTCTGCTCAGTGACTTTAGGAAATTCTAGCCCCCAGGGGTATATGTGGGGATGGGAAAGCAAGAGCACAGAGCAGGACCTTAGGGTCACAAACAGGAGTTGGGTGCTTGCAACACCCTTATTTTGCTAAATCAGGGGAGGAGGAGGAGGAAGCCAGACTGTCCCAGTATGGGAAGGTTGAGAATTGGGGTCACTGAGTTTAACGAGACTCTGACTCCTTGTGGCAAACTATCCAATATTACCAGATCCTGCCCCTGGCCTGTCAGCACTCCCCCAACTCCCTCATCTACTCTCCCCTCGCCCTGGAGTGCTTACAAAACCATGTCCACCCTCCCTGCATCCATCTGCCCCTGCTGCTCAGACACTGCCTGACACCATCAGCCCTCCCGGGCGGTGGGCCCTAAACAGGGCCCTCTCACGTCACTGATGGCTAGGCAGCGTCTGATCATGCTACGTGTCCGTGCACCCTGGGATTGGGGATGGCACTTCTGCAGCCTGGCTGACTTCACCCCCCAGGTGTGTGGCAGGCAACTGAGCATACTGGCAAACCTACCCTGGCAGGAGAACAGGAGTACATGTGGCACCTTAGAGACTAACAAATTTATTTGCGCATAAGCTTTCGTGGGCTACAGCCCACTTCTTCGGATGCACGGCTGCTACTCTGAAACCTGGCAGGAGAGTTCCCCTGGGTGCAGCAAGCTTCTGTCAGCATCCGGGCAACTGCTTTCCTAGCCTGAACAGTAGAAAAGTGTCAGGTATCAGAGGGGTAGCCATGTTAGTCTGAATCCGTAAAAAGCAACAGAGGGTCCTGTGGCACCTTTAAGACTAACAGAAGTATTGGGAGCATAAGCTTTCGTGGGTAAGAACCTCACTTCTTCAGAGTAGAAAAGTGGTTGCAGTTCCTGGAACATCCAAGTCATCATGGCAGCAAGGGAGAGAAGGCTGTAATGGAGAGACATGATTGTCCTGGTGGCCTGGATTAGCTTCCTCAGTATTAAACTGAAAGAGCTTTCTGAAAGAGAACAAGGTGCTTGCTGGCTAAACAGCCAGGGAGAATGGCTGTTTGCACTGTTCTTGTAACCACGTGGTCCCAAGATATTAGAAAGACAAGGTGGGTGAAGTAATATCTTCTATTGGACCAACTTCTGTCCGTAAAAGAAACAAGCTTTCCAGCTACTACACAGTCATCTTCAGATCTGGGGAAAGTATGCACAGTGTCACAGCTAATACAAGGTAGAATTGGAACAGATTGTTTAGCATGTAGTTAGCACACATTCTAAGGATCCATTCAAGGTGAAGTGGCCATTCACACCTCTCCAGCCATGGGACAAAAAGGGGGATGAGTGGGCTACAGATTGTTATAATGAGCCATAAATCCAGTGTCTCTGTTGAGACCATGATTTTTATGAATTTAAGGTCCCAGGCTCAGCTTTTGAAGGTGTTGTGCAGGTTTCCGTTGAGGATGAGGACTGAGAGGTCAGGTATGGAATGATTGTTTTGTGAGACGTGTTCACCCACAAGTGATAGGGTGTTTTTGTGTGTGTATCCTTTTTCTATGTGAGATCATTCGAGAGGGTAGTGATTGTCTGGTTTCACTCCCATTTCGTGCACTGGATGAGGTACCCCCACATGTTGTGAAAAGCATGTTTCAGATTCATGGATCTTGAAAGGTGTGTTGTGGGAGGTATTGATCACTGTAGCGGTGGGGATATGTCTGCAGGTTTTGCATCTGTTTGTTCTGGCAGCGTCTGGTGCCGCTTTGAGTTGGTGGGTCCTGGTCTGTGGGAACCTTGCTTCTGATGGTGAGATTGGAGGGTGGTTTGAAGCCCAGAAGAGTGGGTTCGGGAAAGATTTATTTCAGGATGTGGTCCCCATCGAGTCTGGGCTGTAACTGTTTAATATACCCTGTATGGTTTCCAGTGTGGGATGGTAGGTAACAAGGGGGTTTATTTCTCTATTGAAGCAGTTCTCTCGGGATATTTGGGTGACCCATTCCATGATGTGATCTATTTTTCTGGTGGAGTGTCCCTGTTTGGTGAAGGCGGTTTTAAGTGTGTATCCCGGACTTTCTCCGTGCAGCATATTCTGCGGTGTCTGAGGGCCTGGCTGGTAGAAAACAGATTTTCTGGTGTGTTTGGGGTGGTTACGGGATCTGTGGAGATCGGTGTGGTGCTCCGTGGGTTTCTGGTATATAGTTGCCTGCCGCTTCCATTGTTAAAGCTGATCCTGGTAGCCAGGAAGTTGATGCTGGTGTGGGAGTGTTCTAGAGAGAGTCTGATAGATGGGTGGTGGTTGCTAAGTTGTGATGAAATCTGTGAGGGAGTTTAGGTCGTCCATCCAGAGGATGAAAAACTATCATTGGTGTATGTCAGGTATCTCGTCAGAGAACGGCGAGGGAGAATGGCTAACCAGCTCGGCCAGTGGTTGGAAGAGAGTAGGGATAGCTGGTCTGGTAGGGGACTGTGAGCTCTAGTAACACAACTCCTACCGTGGCTAAATCCTGTTGGCTTCAGACTGAGATGCTACCCGAGAAGCCCAAGCTCCAGGACTAATGATCTGGCTAGTTCAGGTCGGGCACAGAGCTGATGTGCAGCTCCATGAGCCCACGCAAGCCCTGTATCACAGGCCCCAGCCCCCCAATGCAGATGCTGCCTGGACACGCCCGAAGAAAGCCCATCCCCAGCCTGGGAACAATAGTGACTATTGTAAAATGTGTACAGAGAAACCCAGAGATAAGGAAGCAGAAGGAGCTGCTGCAAAAGCTACCAGGCTAATGCAGCTACAGGTCAGCAAAGGAGGAAGTAAGGCAGCGGCCCCTGGGGGAGAAGAAACTGGCCGATCCACTTTCAGGAAGCCTAAATACCTGCAGGATTAACTCAGGAAACTGCCAACTGGGCAAGGGCAATTTGATCCACCAGAGAAACCAGGAGGAGAAAACAGTGCAGGGAGGAGAAGCGCCAGTGAGGCCTAGAGAGCCCTTGCTAGGCTGCCGGGATGTGGCTCTCAGAGGAGGGAGACCCAGCACAGAACGTGGCAGGCAGCAGATACACGGGGGCCATGAGTGGCAGGAGATGGGCTCTGTGGGGGAAATGCACCCCTCGGCAGGTGATCATAGTGGTTAGGCCAAGCATGGGTGGCAGGGGGTAATCTATTCCCTATTTATCACTGCGAACTCCATCAGAAGCCCTCCGGCGTGGCGGAGCCCCACATAAATAAGTAACCTCCCCTCAAGAGGCATGTAACTGGCAGGATTGCAGCTCTGGGAACACAATGTTTCTAGTGGGTAAATATCCGCTAAGGCAGTGCCCAGTGTTTAGCAAACACTGCAGGGAGACAGCAGTTACTTCCCTCAGAGCAAACAAATCAAGGCAGCCATGGGCCCTGAGTCCCTCCTTCGTGGGGGTCGTCCCACACACACCGCAGATCTCCTATTTCATGCACAAGCAGGGCTGCCACTCCTCACACCCTGAGGGCAAGGCAGAGCGCCCAGCCCCTTCTTGGGGGTGATGCCGCGGAGTGGGGGTGGCCTGCTGCACATGGCAGCCGGGCTGGAGGCAGCCTCGCTCCGATGGCACTTGGCAGCCGGTGCCAAGCTGGGATCGGATCTCAGTCCACACCTAGCTGTTATCATGTGAAACACCCTGGGGCCTGAGAGCATTTCACAGCCAAGGCTGAAAGCCAGATTCCTCCCCACCAGGGCTAGGGCCGGCGGGATCCAGGACCTTTTTTATGGCTAGAGATGGGGCAGGATCTCTACCCTCCACTGCCCATCTCCCCACCTTTCACCAAAGCCTCTGCCTCGAACCGCTTAAGGCTGAAGTCTCTTTCCACTCACCCCCTCCCTCCAGAATCCCCAAAACCTGGGCTTGCCCACATGCATTCACTGCTGTTCCCCGGGAGGTTCCGATGGGAAGCTTCCGACGGTATTAAACAGTGTGAAAACCCCATCAGGCAAAGGCCCAGAGATGCTCTGTGCGGCCTGCTCTGAACCTGGGCTCTGTTGCACCAGGGGAACATGGGGCAGGGGACTCATCTCTTCTCTCTGGAATGCCATCACTGCTTTCCTGCTCTGATGCCTGAGGTGACTCCTTTGCCCCGGGGCAAGACAAGTCCCACCTTGTTCCCTCTGCCCCAGCCTGTGCATGGGCTGAGGTTACTAATCAGTCATCTCTCAGTGGCATGTATTAGGAATGTGACTCCTGTGCTTCAGCTCTTAACATGCGAGGGCTATTTTTGTCCCTTGTTTTCGGCGCCCTGCAGAACAGGTAGGCAGGTGCATGGATGCAGCCTGACATCAGGGCAATTGCAATATCATCAGCCCTCAGGATTTGGGGTGGTATTTTTTTTCTTAAAGCTCCAGCTCCTGGAGTCCTGGGATTAGGGGAGAATCTCAGCTTTCATTTAAAAAAAAATTAAAAGTGTCTGTCTTTCCTGGTTACTGAGAGAAGCCTGAAAATGTGACCCAAGTGCACCCTTAATGTTCAGAAACCAGGTGGCCAATAAGAACTCCTCACTGTATTAAACCTCATGATTTTTAAGCTAATCTCATGATTGCACCGGGGGTCTGATTCGTGATTTGCAGAGTATCATGTTACTCTGCAGGGGCGGCACATTGCCCTGCATGACCGAGTCCCACTACATGTGGAATTTGCCCTGCGCCTCCATAGCATCAGAGGTGCGAACAGAAAAAAAAGCCGAATTCAGCCTGGCCCAGCCCGTTAGAGGGCTGGGAGTATGTGATACTGAAGCCATGTCTACCATTGCAGAGTTTTTGCACTATCAGTTTCACCAGTGATAGTGAACTGGTGAAAGAAAAGCGCTGGTTTGTGTTCTCACTTACTTCCATAGGCATCAGATCTTGTCACATTTGCAGCACTTCCATCGCCGATGAGCGCACTGAGGGCAGCGATCCCACAGTGCAGCTCTTTGCATTTTGACGATAGGTCTTGTGGGAAGGGGGCAGGGGGGATCGCGGGGCATCCTGGGTCCCTGAACAGCCTCCTCTCCCCAAACACTGATCAACTCCAGAAGCTCAGTATTTGCTCTGTGGAGCAGGCATTGTCACCTGGCCAGATAAGTGAGCACTTGCCATGAAAACAGGAAGGGGAGTTTCAAAGTTCCTGGGACTTTACAGGGGGAGGGGTGGACGTCCGTTTACCTGGTGTCAGAGCAGCAGAGCTGCTGGCCAGAGTGATCACCTAGACACTGTGGGATATCCTTAGGGTGACCAGGAAGGAAGTGTGAAAAATCGGGATGGGGTGGGAGGTAGTAGGAGCCTCTATAAGAAAAAGACCCAAAAATCGGGATTGTCCCTATATAATCGGGACGTCTGGTCACCCTAGATATCCTGCGGAGGCTAAAAGCTCTGTAAACAGGAAGAAGGTGTCTTCACTTGCACATCACTGCAAAAGCATCACCGGTAAGAGCTGTACGTCTCTCGTGGAAGTGGTTTTCTTTTTGTGGTGAAACGTCTGAGTTTCACCGCAAAAAGTCATTGGCAAGTGTAGACGCTCTCATGGTTTTTGCACAAAAAAAGGGACCTTTTCTGCTTTAAATGGCAAGTGTAGATATTCCCTGCAAGCAGCTCTTTACAAGGACTTCCTCTCTGTGAAATAACTGCAGTAGTGCAAAGGGCTCTGCCCAGCTGAGACCAGCTCCTGCCGCTTGGACCCGGGTAGAGGGAAGGTTAAGGTTTCTGAGCGTGGTGCTTTCAGTTTCCATTCTTCTCCTGCTTTTATGTGCCCCAGGGATCACAGGGAGCATCTCTGAGATGGAAAGCCCTGAGTCAGAGCCCCAGTAATATCGGATTCTGCTCAGGGTAGGGGGAAACCCAAGAACTGGGAGGGGCGGATGATCTGTGTAGCACCGAGGGCACAAACTCACCCCTGTCATGCCCAGCAGGGTGTTCCTGATGGGTCTTATTTAAACACCCACCAGGTGACCCTGTTTAAATCCAGGCGGTGTCTGCCCCAAAGAGCTCTGGGTCTCCTGGGAAATCCAGAGGTGGAGATAACTCTGCACGCAGCTTGTTAGTGGGGCAGGGTCTTCTTGGGAGCAGCTCGTCCCCTGGGTGCTGCCAGGGCCGCTCCAGGCACCAGCTTAGCAAGCAGGGCTTGGGGCGGCCACTCCGGAGAGGGGCAGCAAGTCCAGCTATTCGGCGGCAATTCGGCGGAGGGTCCCACACTCCCGCTCGGAGTGAAGGACCTCCCGCCGAATTGCCGCCGAAGTGCTGCAGATCGCGATTGCGGCTTTTGGGGGGGAGGGGGCTGCTTGGGGCGGCAAAAACCCTGGAGCCGGCCCTGGGTGCTGCACTAGTCTTGGGTTGGGAAAGGGGCATCAGGCCACACTGAGGAGTTCTGAACACACCCCCACAGCTCAGTGGCAGGTGGGAACACACTTCTAATCCTTGTTTCACTATCCAGTTGCGGCTCCTCCCAGAGAAACAGGACAACTAAGGGATCAACCAGCCAGGCCAGAGAGGGTGCAAAGAGAAGATGTGAGCAGGATTTCCTGAGCAATGTTGCCTGGAGGGTATCTACCCAGACCATGCCAGACCCAAAGGCCACGTTGCTCTGTGTAACGCAGTCCAGGGCTCCTTCATTATAGCCGTTTCCATGTGGGGGCTGGCACTGCGGAGGCTTCTCTCATTGACCCTCCCTCTCTCTCTGTGCCTCCAGCAAAGCACACCACCGGCATGAGCTCGGATCTTCCTTGTGTAACTGCAGTAATACAAAAATTGCATTGGAGTCTGAGTCATCCTGGCTCATCTCTGTTTCCTCAATACAGGGCTATGTTTAGCTGGGGGTGTGCTGACAGTGTCGGAGCTCCCGGCTGCTGCTCCCTCCCTTCTGACTTTATGTGCATGTTGGGTGTAACCAGCGTATGAGGAAGTCATCGCTGAGTCTGTTTATGATTAGGTGCGATTCCCATTGCTCCACTTGGGCAGTCACCAGGGGCTCCATCAACATGCAAGAGGCAGCTTCTGCCTCTTCCAGAGACGGGGGTTGCGGGGTGCACGAGTTTGCTTAAAAATGGGCAAGCTTTGCCACGGCTCAAACGTTTGCAAAAATTTAGCTCCATCCTTTAGTTTTACCCCAAAAAATATTAGTATGGGATGGGTAGAGTCTAAGGGTACATCTACACTACAGCGGGGAGTCAATTTAAGATACGCAAATTCAGCTACGTGAATAGTGTAGCTGAATTCGACGTATCGCAGCCGACTTACCCTGTTGTGAGGACGGCGGCAAAATCGACTTCTGCCGCTTTTTGTCGGCGGCGCTTACTACCACCTCCGCTGGTGGAGTTAGAGCGCCGATTCGGGGATCGATTGTCGGGACGTGATAAATCGATCCCCGAGAGGTCGATTTCTACCCGCCGATTCAGGCGGGTAGTATAGACCAGACCTGAGAAACCAAACGTTTTAGAGAGAGAGAGAAGAGGTGTAAGAGACTAATGAGAGTCTTTATCTAAAATGTCTGAAGCTAAATTGAAAAGACACCTGGAATGTGGCCTGGGGCAATGTCCCACGGGGCGGAACCTCCCCAGATCCCTTCTTCAGAGACAAACTGCTGTTGAGCTTCATTTTGAAAACGCTTCTTAGATGTGGGACACGGAGCCGTGAGGCTGTTGGACACAGAGGTGGTTTGTGGTGGAATTTGGAAGACTCACTCTCCTGCTGTTGGCCCCGGGGAGAGAGGATCCTGCAGCTTACATCCCATGGCTGCTGTTTTCATTTAATTCCAAAAAGCTCAGGCAAAGTTCCCCTCCTGGACTCAGTGCAGAGCGGGGCCCTGGCCTGTTGTCCCTACAGAGGAAACGGAGCTGGTATTCTTTGGCGGATGGTTTGGAGGAATGTCTGCTGCTGAGAGTTGCTGAAATTCACCCAGAATGAGACCCCTCCCTGTGGCTTTGGGGTTGGTCCCGCCAGCAGCTCCCTTTACTCCCCCTTAGCATTCGTGTCCCCGAATATACACCCCATCTTTTCAGGTGGCTCCATTAATTCGCAGGTAGCCCCAGCTCTTCACAGGATTCTCCAGACCAGCAGTGCTCCCTTTGGGAACCACAGGCCACAGCGATCGAGAGAGGCCTGGAAGCGCTAACACTATATCAGCAATAGACTTAGCCAGTGAGGTGACACGGTCAGTTTCCTACAGGCTACATTTTCCTTTGGGATGAATCTGGGACCATCCCAGGGGGTCGAGGTGGGGAGATGCTCTGAGCATGGGATTGGGAGGCAAACACCGCCTGCATTCTCCTCCTGACCGTGGGCACATCACTTGTCCTTTCTCCCTGCATTTCCCCTACCTCACCTAAGGAATCGTGGGGAAGGCCCAGGTGGAAATTCCTGCACCCCTGTTACACAGCGGGAGTCACCGACTGCTACAAGAGTCCCAGGGAGCAGTGGAAGAGGCAGGAGTTAGGAGCACAGGTGCTGACTTTTCTTTTGATTGGCAGCCAGCCCTGGGCCAGAACCAATGTGGCTGGTAGGTGCTAAGCACTATTTTTTTTTCTGTGGGTGTTTGAGCCCCGGAGCACCCATGGAGTCGGCACCTATAGTTGGGAAGATTGAGTAATTTACACTGACTCAGGCCCCGAGACTGCTCCAGAAAGGTGGGGCGCCCCGTTCAGATTCACTAACAGGACTCTCGGATTCTGTTGTACAATCCGGGTGAAGAATACTCTTGGGAAACCTTGTACTCCCAGCAGCACACAGGGCCCGAGAAATCCACAGACACAGCCTGTTCTTGGATTTATGGCTGTTAAGTCTCATCTTACGTCATGTGCTCATTGCCGTGGTTCTCTGACGTGAGCTGAAGGGGTATTTCCCTTTTAGGAATGAATCTCCTACCCTGGGGCAGAGGACTCAGATTTTGTATCTATTTCCAACTTCACCTGCTCCTCCAACCTCATATGTTAGTCATTGCTATTGGCCAGAGGACAGGGCGTGGCTCTGACGTGGCTGTGTCAGACGAAACCAACCTGAAGGAATCAGGTCCAAGGTGAAGCTGTTCTTGCAAAATCCAGACAAGCACCTTCCTCGGCTGTTCTTTTCCATCCTGTTCTGTTGCCAAATCGTTTGCGTTTAATGATGTTTCCTGTTCACCTCAAACTGTGTCCTTGTTAGGACTCACACCCGCTCTTGTGCCTCAAGGTACTGGGAAAGGAAGGGGTCGCAGAGGGTAAGCAGGGATGAGCTCACAATTTTCACAGCCCATCCTGCAAGGGGACTGCTTACCTGAGTTGCTATTTCCAAGTAGATTTTCAAGCCCAGGGATTCCTTCATGCCATTCTCCATTACCATAGCCATGACTTGTTTGCATTACGCTAGCACCTAAAGGCGAGGACTAGCCCCATTGCACTGGGCACAGTACGTAGACACAGGAAGAGACCTTTCTGACCCTGAGGAGCTTGCAAGGGAGAACAGGAGCATTAACATTCCCATGTTACCGGTGGGGAACTGAGACCCAACGAGGCTAAGTGACTTGCCCCAGGGTCACTCAGAGAGGCTGTGGCAGAGTTGGAGATTGAACCTGGACCCCCCTGTTCCCAGTCTGGTCCCTACAAACTGCCTCTCTCCATTTCAAATGCTTTTAAAAGCTGCCAGCTTCCTTTTCGGTGACAGCCCTCTGGAACTGTAGGTCCGACCGAGAATCCCTTTCGCTGCTCAGGCTCTCACTGCCTCCAGCTCTCTTCGGCGAGGAATTAATGTCCACTCCAAGCTGGGATCGGTCAGCATTGCTCACTTGTGCATAACTCTCCACCACATCTTCTGCCTCGTTGTTTCCGGGTGGCTTTCCTGCCCCTTTTCTGTTCTCTTAATCAGGACTTTCCGGATGCCCTCCCAATGGAGGGCTTTGCCTGCACATTGTCCTTGGCATTTGTCCTTTTGTGTGTGGGGGGGGGGGGGGGGGTCACCTTATTTTCTCTGAATCATTTACTTGTTTTGCAAACAAGCTGCTGCATAAATCAGCTGGCAGGGGCAGGTTGTGGAGCTCTAATATCGCTGCCTGGGACTCATCTGTGTTGGGAGGTGGAAAGCTTAGGCCAGATCACGGGCCATGCCCTCAGTGTACACTAGCAGCTGTGCATTAATGGCTATAATCAAATCATGCTTCAGGGCTTCAGCTAGTCACCTGCAGGGGTCAGGAAGGAGCTTTTTCCCCCAGTAAGTACTCAATTGGCTGGATGTGGTGAGGGGGGCCAGTTGGCCAGCCTGAAACATCAGAGCTTGACCACAGGTAGAGACAGACAGGACACCCTGAGGTGGCACAGAGAATCCCATTTCTAGCTGCCTGGTTGGTGGATCTTGCTCACATGCTCAGGGTCACACTCATAGTCAGATCTGAGGTTAGGAAGGAATTTTCCCTGAGGTCAGATTGGCTGGGACCTGGGCAGGGGGGACCGGGGACTTCACCTTCCTCTGCGGCATGGGGATCATACATGCATCTGGGTATATCTCACCTAATCAATTCCCTGCCATCGCTGGGGCCTGGGTCTCTCCCATTCTCTCAATGTGGCACACCGTTTAGTCTCCTGAGGGCTGAAATGCTTTTGTCTAAAGTCTTTGGGCTCAATATAGGTGGATCTGGATGAAAAACAACGGCCTGTGTGACACGGGAGGTCAAACGAGGGGAACCCATGGAGCCTTCTGGCCTGAAACAATGAAATTGGGAGTTTGAACTTCCTCATTCGGTCTCCAGCGTTGCCTTACTGAAGTGCTGCACAGAGGTTTGGGTGCAGGCAGGAGTCTGTGCATCTACCAGTGAGTCACAGCCTTCCTTGCACCCCAGTTAATTAGCCCAGTCGGTTGGAAAGTCACTAAGTGAATAAATAGAAATGACAAGTTAATGATTATCAAAGCTGGGGATAACAGAGGACGTCAGGAGTAACAAGGCCTTGAATGAGGTCATGGAAAAAGCCTACGTATCCTGGGAGGCGCTAAGGGATCAGGGCCGGCTCTCGGCACCAGCAAAACAAGCTGGTGCTTGGGGTGGCACATTTTTAGGGGCGGCATGGCCGGCGCCAGAATGCCGCCCCTAAAAATGTGCTCCGGCCGCCCTAGATCACCTCCGCTGCTGCTGCCATGGCGCGCGAAACAGCTGATTCATGCGCCGCTAATCGCCCTCCCTCCCAGGCTCTCGAACCTGGGAGGGAGGGGGAGACTCCGAGTGGCCATGGCGCGGGCACCGCTTCTCCCCCTCCCTCCTAGGCTTGAGAGCCTGGGGGGAGGAGGCAGGGCTGGGGATTTGGGGAAGGGGCGGAGTTGAGGCGGGGCCAGGGGTGGGGTAATTAAAGAATGGGGGGACGGGGCGGCCAAAATTGTTTTTGCTTTGGGCGGCAAAAATCCTAGAGCCGGCCCTGTAAGGGATATCCCCTGTGTGAGGGGGAGAAGGAAAGGGAAGAAACCTGTCCAATATCCCCTTCATTTTGAGGGATGTCTCTCAGTTTAGTCCTTATGTTCCGCATAGGTTTGGTGTGCCCCTGCCTTTTATTGCTGAGAATTATTTATATCAGAAAGGTAGGCTCATGAGACAGGTTTCCAAAAAGTCTTTGATGCTAAAGGAACCAATCCCAATCCCACAGCATTTGGCATTTTCCTGCAAGCATAATTTGTGTGTTCCCCTCATTCTGGGGTTTTCTTAGGGGTTTGTGACAGAAATCACATCTAAGTGTCACGCTGCCCTGTCTCTTCATGACAAGTTGTACAAACCTCCCAACCGGAGCCCATGAAATGCAGCACTGACATACGAACACCCCTGAACCTGGAATATTGGGCTCATCCCCAGACCTCTGGAATCCATCTTTTCACAGCTGGCTTCCAAGCCAGGAACTGTGGCTAAGAAAGTAGGTCCAATATGTCAAACTGGACAGCCTCAAGTTAGACACCTAAATCAAAACTGCCTTTGTCCACTGAGTTGGAACTGGGCTATTAAATTCTGAAAATTGTTGTTCTTAGTCTCCAAACCCTCCCGCCCTCTCCCCCGCCTCCCAAAAAACCCCTGTTAACCTAATAGTAATATCAGCAAACCAATTGTAGGCACGTTTGGGTTATTCCTCAAACTGTTTTCAGAATAACGCGTGGGAGTGTATCAAACGCTAGGCTGTATATGAGCTTCTGAGCTTTCTGCTCTGGTATCTGGGCTTCAGGCTCTATATAAGAGTTGTTACCCCGTTAATGTAAATTAAAGGGTAAATATACATTATATGACATATACCCCCTGTCTGGATTATCTCTGTATCATCATAAAGGCCTCATAAGAAACAGCTCTTGTGGGACATTTGGTGTATAAAGATCCCGTAATTATTCTAGTACCTTTGTAGAGTCTCAGACCTCGGGTCTGAATCAGGACCCTATTTCAGTACTTTCAGGAGACCTGCAAGAGGTTCAGGGGAAGTCTTGAGAGCTGGAGGTTTTGGGAATATCTGGCAAATTAGTCACTGTTGATATAGGTGTGGTGTAAGGACCTGCATTAAACTGCAGAATAGAATAGTTTCCTCGCTGAGATAGACTCATTTAAAAAAAAAATGCAATTTACCATGTGGCCAATCAACGTCAGGTCAACAAACCCCGGAGACCAGTTGCTGAAGCAGATACCACAAGCTATCAGCATGATCTCAGCAGTGAAAAATTCCTCTTACTTCCGTTCAAAGAAAGAAGCTCTCCTTCTTCTATCTCCGACCGCAAAGTCATCCATTAGCCAACTCTTGTGTACATGAAATTTCACAGAGCATTGAAGTTCCTCCTGCTGATGTTGCAACAAGGGCTAGGGAGACATCAAAAATCCTCTCCATATAAAGAAAGAGTTCGGATGGCTGTCAAGGAATGTTCTGAACCAGTTCTGTAAATCCCTGGTCTATTGCTTCCCTACCCCATCACAGCCAGAAAACGAAAGAATATAACCTTTGCAAAACTTAAAAAAAAAAGGAGGAGGAAATAAAATTGTCACCACAATGAGTCAGGTTTTTGCACTGAGATCATGGCATTGAACCAAGCATCCCATTAAAGGCCATTTGCTTTCATCCTCCTTAATACAAATAGGACTTATGACTGAATAGTCATGTCACCAAATTCTCTGGCTACCACCCAACAAATTTTGTGGCACTGGAGTTGGAAGTGAGAGGGGAAGAGGATGGAAAGTCCTACAGCATGTAATAGAAAATGATCCCTGTGCTATAGGTTTATTGAACAACTTTCTATAACTGAAGAGATCATTTTATCCCTGCTATAGAAGTCTAGGGGGCAGGGAATGTCAAAAGAACCACTAGAATCTAAGGGGGAAAAAAATCTATCTGCTGTATTCTGTTCTATGGGCCCAGATCCTCCAACTGAGCGAGGTTGATTTACACCAGCTGAGGCTCTATCTCTGTAGGCTTTTAGAGCAATTTCCCTAGAATCTTCTTGACTTTCTGTTGACCCCTCTTGGTTTTATCCTTATTTATTTTTAGAGTACTTTACAACAGGAGCTCTAGCTTCAGTAGAGGGCCACAGTATGGGAAAGTCATACTGTGACTTGGGCTCTTTGCACTGCTGTGGGGCTGAGATCTGAGGGGGGCGTGTGACCCCCCAATCCAGCACACACAGCCTTTTCACACGGCTCCCAAGAGGGGCCACTGAGGGCCCAGCCTTTCACTCCCTCTTACTCCAAACAGACTTGGTGATTGTACTGGCCTGTATCTCTGCACCAGGAAGAACTATCACTTCGTGCTTTGCCCCCATTGGGAGCTGAAGCCCATGTCGGCCTGGACACTGGGACACATGTATGTTCCATGCCATTCCCTCCCTCAGTCTCGCACTTCTGCAGCTGCCTGGGTGAAGCATCAACACCACACAATACTCCCCTAGGCAAAGGGCTGGCTTAAAGGGCTTGGGGAGGGGGAGGGAGACTTGCTCTTCAAATCCACAGATGCTTCAATGAGATGTAAAAAGCCCAGTTCTAAAGTAACTCTTAGCAGCTAAAAGCAACAGAGGGTCCTGTGGCACCTTTAAGACTAACAGATGTATTGGGAGCATAAGCTTTCGTGGGTAAGAACCTCACTTCTTCTTGCATCTGAAGAAGAGAGGTTCTTACCCACGAAAGCTTATGCTCCCAATACGTCTGTTAGTCTTAAAGGTGCCATAGGACCCTCTGTTGCTTTTTACAGATTCAGACTAACACAGCTACCCCTCTGATTCTTAGCAGCTAGTTCCTCTTTTCAAGCCAGATCGTTAATTAAGATGCTGAGCAGGTAGAAGGAAGTAAACTCCAAAAATGTGACCACATGGAACCTCCCATTCAGGGTAAGTGAGCTGGGGAGGGAGGTGAAATCTGCATCTGCCTCATCAAGAAGCTAGTATAAATAGCGTTGCATCTGGCACTCCTCCCCAGTACAGGTGTGTCCTTAACAGAAGCAGAGGGACTAGCAAAGCGCATCATGGCAGCCCTTATCTCCACACTGCAATTGCTCTTCCTTGGGGCTCTGATTGCCCCCGTCTATTTGCAGGATCCTTGTCAACTTATCCAGAATACCACTAATCCTGGCTCTTACAATCTATCTGTGAACCCTGCTGTCTACATGGCAAACACAAACTACAGTGGTAAGTTGACTGTCTCTGGATCTAGGAACTTTCCTTCTGCATAGAGCTTGCTTTGCCTGGATGTTCTCTTGAGTTTTATGGTCTCTGCAATGTGCAAGATTGAGCATGTATTTGAGCAGCTTTTATGTCGGGTGGGAAACATATAAAGAAAGGTATCAATAATCGTTTGTGCTTTAATGTCGGTGCCCTCAGGGTCGCTGGCAGATGCTCTCTCCTTGCCTGCAGCTGGGATTTGGTTTTTTTTATATCTGCCAAAACTGCGCAGCAAGACTTGGAAACTGGTTGCTTGAAAAGGCATGACATTTGGGGTGATTTCCCCCCCCCCCACTATGAGAATGCACTCTTTACTTGGGAAATAGAAGAAAGGACAAAGGTGTGGAGGCCAGGGCTTAAAGGGGGTGAGGGCAGGGATCACAAAGGGTCACAGATCCAGCAAAAATAAATAAATTTTAAACTGAGCTGGGTTGCATTGTTTTACCAAAGCTGCTCTGTGCCCTGCCCCTCTTTCCCCCCCGCCGCCCCCCCTGACCCCCTTCAGATCATGTAAGCACTGCTGGAGGCTGTTTGGGGCTGTTCTGTTTGGGTGTTAGGCGTTAGGCGCTGAAAACCAGCCCTGAAGTTGCTTTCACTGCTTTTTATGCACCCTCTGATACAGTGATTAGTAAGTAGCCTGATCCTGGTCTTGTTGGCAAATCTTCCATGGACTTCAAAATGAGTAGGATCAAGACCCCCAGTGCTGAATAAATGTCTGGACTGACAGACACTCTGGTTCCTACACAGAAGTGGTTTACCCTCAACTGGTGTAAATCTGTTTATCTCCATCTGAAGTCAGTGGAGCGATGCTTCTTGCCACTAGGTCAGGATCTGACACAATGAGCAGCCACTTTGTGAAGTTAAGGATGGTTCCAGGTGTTGGGGGGGGTTGTTTGTTTGTGGTTGGTTGGTTGTTTTTTTGTTTTCTTTCATTTCTATACCAAAAAGAATTGAACACAACTGCAGATTAATATCATTCCAAATGCCACTTGCAACCAAACTTGGCTCTAATTAACATGAGAGCGCAGGCACACACACGCACACACACACAGTCTGTTGCTAGTTAACGTTTACCTTGTGGGCACCTGGCAATCTGGCTGGGTTCTTTGGCTCAGGATAAACTCTCCCTCAAGCTGAGAATTTCCATTGCCAAAGGGAGCCTTTCCCAGCATCAGGGGTTACAATGAGACACCTTGGAGCCTGCTTTGCTGCTTACGGAGTAGCTTTCCTTATACAGTGAGTAGCCCACTGACTAGATGGTCTTTGTAATAAAGATGCTGTGGCTAGGGGTACTGGTAAGACTGACAGAGAGCCCCAGTCTTTGCAGTGAGGTGCAGTAGAACTGTACAAGGTAGCAAGGAGGAATGACCGGGCCTGGTCCTATCAGCTTAGGGGAGAATGGGAGGACTCTGGGCTCCAAAGTCTTCTGCTGCTTAGATTTTTAGGCTAAAAGCAGTTGTCCTGCTCCCCTTGTGTTTGAATCTTCTTTCAGACCCATGTGGATGAGTGGCTATTCCTCTTGGGAACTTGACATTTCCCTGGGACAGGGGGCGTGTCATGAGGCACCAAAGCCCTCATCACATAGATCACAGCATTCTCTGCTTCTCTCAAAACCCCTGGAGCCTGGTGGGGTTTTGTGGGTTCTGTTTCTCAGCACAGAGAACTTAACTTTTTCCTCTCTGCGTTCTCTCTAGTAACAGTTAGTGGAGTCGTGAACGGCAGCTTGGTTATCCTGCAGGCCCTCAATTCCCAGAACTCCTCTGTGGGCCAGTGGGAAGATCCAGTTGTGAACTGCAACAACCTATCAGTAGGGCAGCAAAATATCACCAACACAGCCACAGTACAATGGAGATCTCCAACCAGTGGGTCAGCCCCTGTGGAAATAAGGTAATGCTCTTCCTAACCTGGGAGAGGAGACAGCTCTGCTCCCCATACGCCATGTTCTGCAGGAGGGGTGCATGAAATGGCAGCCGAGCTGTGTCTGCTTTCATTAAAAGCTTTAATGGAAAGGTTTTGGGGTGGGGGGGGGGAGTGCAGCTCAACCACAAAACAATCAGAGTAAATTCAAAGTGGAGCTGAATTGCAAATCCAGCAGGTCCTATCATTATTCCATCTTATTATTATTTATTGGTATTAACCTATCACCGATGAGCTGTAAGCATGGACTAGCACTTTGTTGTACTAGGTACTGTATGCACACGTGCGCACACACACCCCCCCAAAGTCTTTAAGTATTCAGTTGTGGCTGTTCACACAGCCTATGCCTTTGTAGGCCATTTTAACCATGCACCTGTCCCATGACTCCTCTGTTAAGAGCTGGAGTTGGAACAAACACCTCTGCGTGCTCCCAATTCTCATTTGACTGCATTTACCCCCAGTGGGTGAAAATCCACAGCGACTCGACCGAACCAAATGGACTTGTACCAGCCTGGTCTACACTAATTAATGGAGTTGCATCAGTGGGAAATATTTACCAGCGATAAGGCCTATCAGGCTAATGACTGAGAAAGGAAAGAGAGCAGTGGTTATTTACAACCATTAGTTCTATATTTAATTGTAATGGCTGGCATCAACCGATTTGCAGCTTGCGACAAACATTGGAAAGTGCTGTAAAGCAACAAATGACAGGAGTATTGATGGCAAATAGTGACTAACGAAATGTCATAGATACAAAAGATAATAGGGAAATTTATCATTTGCTCAATAAAAGTAATCTTTCTGACTTTATTGTTCCTCCCTTTATCTACCTTTATTGTGGCCTACATTATTCTAGGGAACAGACGTATTAGTGAGATCAAACCCTTGATGTCTGTTGTTCCTTTATTTTCCACAGGGTTCTTGTGACTTTTTCCAATAACTCTACCCTTCCCCAGCTCCAGAAGACAACCCTGAATACAGGTAAATCAGCCTAATATGCATGTGCCAAATGACAAAACAGTTGAATGGATTCATTTTTTTTATTGTGGCTTTTAAGAGAAGAATCGATTCCGTCTTTTTCAAGACACACACCCATTCTCTCCTGTAACGAAATATAAGGCAAAGGCATTAGAGCCAGTTGAAAATTGGCACCCGCACAAAAATGGGGGTCACAAAAATGTCATTGACATCTGGAAAAAATTTCAGCTGGCTTTAAAAGAGAGAGTAGCTCTAAATGGGAGATCCTCAGCTGGTGTAACTCGGCATCACTCCATTGGCTTCAGTAACAGGCCTGATCCTCAAATGGTGTAAAGGGCATAACTCAACTTCACTAAAGCTATGGTGTCTTACACCTCTAGAGGATCATCATTTGCCTGCAGCGTCCTCCTCTTGTGCACCTGAGCACAGTAAGAACTGATTACAGGAACTAAATGGCACACTACAGATTAATTCCCAGTAAGTCTATCCGGAGGATTTTCAGGCCATTTCCTTCCTGTAGCAGGAGGATCGCTCTGTGTTCAGAGCAAAGCTAATCCTGTCCTTGTTCAATGTGGCTGTCTCATGAAGAGGCGCATTCGGAGCCTTAACGGATGGTCACCAACAGCTGCTGCAGACACACAAAGGAGAGTTCTGATCGGAACAGCACCTTCCAGCCTGATCCGATGGGGCCTTTGAATACAGATCCAATAGGCCCTGCTTGGCTCTCAGCCCGTTGTCCAACTGGGCACCAGATCCCTTCCAGTCCTAGAATCTATGAATCTATGAAATCACATGCCTTTGTGGTACCATCAGTGAAATGATGAGGGGGGAGCAGGTGCTGTCCTGTGATGTTGGCACAAGGCATGGGATGTGTCCTCCTGCTTAACCTCTCCGCCCCACACATGGACACTGAGATTGTGGCTCCACACACCAAATCAAAGGGACCTCTGCTGTCCTTGATCCCTTTTATACTTATTCCATGGAAGGGAGAGACCTCTTCCCCCCCGCCCCAAGGCAACTAAGACAGGATCTTCAAATCCTTTTAATCTCCAAAGCTCCACTGAATTCAATGGAGCAATGCCAGTTCACCCCAGGGCCAGATTTGACCCCAATTTCTGAGACATACATGCAGCAACAGGAATTGACACACCATCCTGCAGTGAGCCCACAGCCCATCCACTCCACTGATTTCTAATCCTGGTTTGCTTCTGCATTTCAGCATCTACAGTCTCCTCTGGATCAACGACAAAGACACCCACCACACCTGCCAGCACCACCAGTTCCGTCTCCACGGTGCAGGCCAGCTCCTTCCTCCTGGCAGCCGTCCACCTGCTGTCACTCTTTGTTACTGGCAAACTGTTCTCCTAGTGGGAAACAGCACCCCACTCGAGCCACGCCCTTCCATCTTTGCTTTCCTCCTGGGTGCAAGGGTGGATGGCTGATCTACTCAGGAAGTCTCTCTTCTACTGTTATGTATTTAAGAATGATGACTGCACTTTCTTTTACACCCTACTTGACCAGAGAGCTGACACCCAACCCCATTGCCAGCAGCAGGAAACACATGAAGAAATTCTGGCACGTACTTGTCTCAAGAGTTTTCATGAGCTGAAATGTTCTGTAGCCAGTCAGGATTTGATGCATTCATAGAGTGTAGAACAGCGTCGGGTAGAGTAGTCTAACAAAGGTGACTGAACAAGGTAACACCAGGGGTTCCTTCCATCCTGATCTCCTACAGGTCTATGAAGCGGAGACCGCATGTGTCTACCACCAGGAGCGCTAAGCTGCTTTCCACAGTAGGGCACTGCAGGTTGATAACGGGCATGGGGAAGGGTCTTCCACAGCTGCGTTGCTGCATTCCATTTGCTGTGCACACTGGGAACGGAGCCAGTGTCTTTCGGAGCCAGTAGCTCCTGTATGTGACTCATCGACAGTTGCTTACAGGGCCCTGACTGGGATGGGGCATTGTAAATCAGTCGGCCTTGCAGAGAATGGTGAAGGGCGAGGCAGACTTGCACACACTTCAGACTGATTAAAGCCTGAATGGGATCCAAATTTAAATGATGATGAAAGAAGTAAATGAACCCTGTTTTTCAGGCTAACCTGCCATGTGGAGGCAAGTCCCTTCCGTAAATCAAGCTAGAACCCCTGCTCGCGGGGCCTTCTCCATGAAGGCCCCCTGACTGGAATTCACTGCCAGTTTCAATTCTTGGTCCAAGATAACCTGTTGTACTTCAGGGCACCCTGCAATACCCCCCCCCCTTGATTTTTTCTCTGGTGTTTTCGGGCGGAACCCTGAGATGAAGGAAGGGTTAGGTCTCTGAAACGAGTAGGAAATTTTTCTTCATAGACAGCAGATGATTTTTCACTGCCATGTTGGCTGGAATGTGCCATTGAATTTGTTGATCCATTTTCTTGTTTAGATTTTGGGGGGGAGGGTTTTGTATGGCGTGTGTTCGTTCAGAAATTGTTAAAGGGCCGGAGAGAAGTAGATTTTCTTACACAAATCTCAATAAATGAATGAATAAAATTCTTCAGATGGTGCCTGGGGCTCTTTCTTGGCTTGTCCGTGACCTTTCTTGGAAGAGCTGGGTGAGAGAAATTACTCTAACTACTGTGAAATGCGTGGTTTCTGCCTGTAGATGAGCCCTTAAACGTTACAGTGAAAGACCAAGGTCAAAAATCTCCCTTTAGCTGTTCCCTCGTAATCTTGTTCAAGTCAATGGGGGTCTAACGAGGGGTGAATTGTTTCCTCCAAAGCATGTGGCACGTCTTAATTGCAAAATGTCTAGTTGCTGGCTGGCTACATCCAGCCATTCTGCTGCGTGAACGTGCAGAGGGGAGAATGGACAGTTGTGTTCAGAAACAATAAGTCATTGCGAAGCATCTGGGGTACATGCTACAATATTGCACCGATTCATGCAGGATGCTCAGAGAGGCAGTAATACAACTCCATAATCCATCAGTCGTTCCCTTCCACCCCAGGATACTCGGATCCAAAACATCACAGTATTTATATATTGCCTGGGTCAAAGATTTAACTAAACCTCTCACTTCTTAGTATCCCAATGTGAACAGGATGTAAACTGCCCTTATCCATAGAGCTAGCCCCCGCCCCCATGAGCCCACATTCCATTTCTGTGGAATTTAGTGTTAATGGGTCAATTTCAATTTGAAGTGGACTAAATGGTTAACGGTTCACGCCAGAGTGCAGCAGAGCACTGTGACCTGGGGGGGGGGAGGGGGTTTGCAGGTGGGGGAATGGAGCTGGGAAAGGAAACACCATGTTTCCAAGGAGATTGAATGCCCAGGAACAGTTGGTTCCTGTTGTTCCTGCCTTCTGCATATTGACTCCTCAGTCACCAGGACATGGGTGTTCTTACGAAAGGTGAGACTTTTTTGCTAAAGAAATGTGTGCAACATGTATAGCCTAAAACAGAACACGCATGATTCAAACCCCCCTGTGATTGTCACCACCCAGCTGGAGAGGTGGGTGCTGCTTCTGAAATGCATTTGTTTGTTACTTAAATATATCCCATTGTCTCTTGGCCAGCTCACAACTTAGGAAGGGTGGTTTTGTGATCCCAGCCACTCATTCGTTATGCTTTTCTCTCTGCTTCAGCACTTCTTCCTCCCAAATAATGGGGCGGGGGGGTGGGAAAGGATGTCGCCTCCCTCCCCTGCATACTGTTGAGGCTCTGAATGAAAGGGTCAGAGCTGTTTTAAAGGGACATGTGAGGCCGGATTAAGCCTCTGACTTTAATATTCATGGGAGTTGTGGAGAGTCAGTTCCATGGTGAAGCTGAACCTTACGCTCCAGGACGCACCTTTCAGAGACTCACCTAGGCTGAACTGCAGCATTAAATGCACAGTCAGCTGGCGCTAGCAGGCAAGAGAGAGTGGCACCTCGGGAACCTGCAGGATGGAGGCTACTCAGCCAGCTCCAGGCCTCTGAACCATAGTGACAAACCCCAGCCTGGCTTGTGGGATCCATGGGTCTCAAGAGATGCTGGGCTTGAAGGCCAGAGAGTCTGTCAGCATGGGGGAACTGTCAAATGATGGCCTCATTAGGGGAGAGGGTGTCCCTTAAGGAAGGCCTTCAGGGGGAACCTCCAGGCTCAATCAACTCTGATTTTGGAATCTTCCATCCCTGGAATGCTGCCTGCTAGTTTTTCCCTGCCCCCCTCCCCTCCAGTGACATCAAAACACAAAGGTAAACAGGTGGGGCTATTGTCTTGCATTTCTACCCTGAAGGGTTATTCTGACCTCAAGAGGTGCAGCTGCAGAAACAGGCCAGAGTCTTTCCCTGTAGCTACTGGCGCCTCCAGCGAAGTGTAAATACCTGACTCACTGGGAGCTTTCAAAACAAAGGCTCGGGAGTAACTTGATAGATAGATAGTATCTGTCACCTGATATGCTTTCGGCTTGCCAGCTTTGCTCCCTTAATTATCTGCTGCTCTGATCTCTTCTCACATTGCCCCCTGCTCTTTCTGTGATGCTCATTCTGGAAACTTTTTTCCAGGTTACCACTTAGGGATGAAATGCTCTCTTTATAGAACTGATTCCTAGCACCACTGCCCCTCGCTTCCTTCCAGTACCGCCTCAAGCCCCATCTCTGATGTGACACCCACCAGAAATCTGTCTCCAACGGGGGCCACGTTGTACAGCAGACAGGGAGGGCTTATTGCAGAGGCTTTAACGATTTTGGAACTACCACATGATCTAATTATAGTTCCCACCATCCTTCCTTGGGTTGATCACATTTACTTGGTGCTGCTGCTTTCCTGTTGCATTTCAGGGCAGGGACACCCTCTGCATCTCCGTTTGTGCAGCACCTAGCACCGTAGGACCTCCATTCGGCACCACAGTATAAATAACTATCTAGACTGCAGGGCTCTCAGGCCAGCTTTCAGATGCCACCTACTGCTCTTGACAATGGGCATGTATACATTCAGGGCTCCTTAAAACCACGCTTTCTTGCGGAACGTGCAGATCCAAAGGGGGGCCGGTGAGTCTGTGGTTACCCCAAAGATCCTTCCCAATCAGATGATGTGATTTCTCCTAAAATGCCCACTACCAGACTCATGCTGTGCCCTGTAGAGCTCCTGGATCTTTCTAGATGTTTATCCTGTGCTTCGGATCTAAGCAGTCCATACGCCACCTCTGTATTGCCTGCTGATCAAAGCAAGGGATTCAAAATCAGGATTCTTGGGTTCTAGTCCCATCTATGACATTGATTTGCTCTGTAACCTTGGGCAAGGTGCTTCCTTGATCTGTGCTGCATCTGAAAATTGGGATAATAGTATCTAGATTGCAGAGCTCTTGTGAGGCTTAACGTATTGTTTGCAAAGTGTTTTGCATTTAATAGCTCTTTCATTTGAGCAGCTAAAGCATTGTTGGTTTATCATCAAAGGTTGGGGGCAGAACTTTGAATGTATCTTTCTGGCATTCAGGTAGGAATAATTTCCTCTGAGATGAAGATTCCCATGAGCATTAGCCATCCTCAGTGCACTCCCCTTTTTCCCCCCTTCGTTGTTACAAAATAACCATTATTCTGGTGCTACATAGTGGAGACAAAAAATTAATACAAAGGAACATCAGACTTAATGTTTAATCATGCCAGGAACTTTGAACAAGCCTTTTCCCCAAACTCAGAACATGCAAAACTTTCTCACCACCCATAGATGAAACCACATGACCCATTCCAGAAGAAAGGGGATATTTTCCCTAGGGACGAGCACCATCATATTCTGGGAATGGTTGGTTATTTGACCAAGCTCTGCCTGGCTTGTCATGGGGAGGATGGACTGCACTGGGATGCTGCCCATTGGGTTCCTAGAGGCCCAGCCAGGTTGTCCGCTCCAAGTAGTTGCATGCTAATTTTTCCTCCCACCTCAGCACCTGCCCCTCTGTATAAGGGGGAGTCTCCTCAGCAGTCCTGCAGGCGGATGTTGTGTATTAATACCAGGAAAGCCTTTTGAGATCTGTAGAGGAAGGTGCAGGAAAAGGGTTGAAGATTAATGTGTTGATTGTTTTTATATTTTTTCTTCCTTTATCCTTCTGTGCCCTTAGGTATATAGGGTGGCCTACAATTTCTGCCATTTATTTTGGTCTTGTGCTGGTCTGTTCAGACTTCTGAGTGTCATGTTCATGGATTTGGCTTCTCTCTCTATTGTTCCGTGTGATGTTTCTCTAAGTCAACCTCTTCCCAGGTGGTGTTTGCATATCACGTGATGTAGAAATCATGTTAATGGCATCCTTAACGTGTACTTTAAATACATCCCTCTTCTTCTTACCATGTTTGTGGCTTAAATTGGTTTGCTCTCCTTAGAATTTCTGATGTTGCATGAAACTCTTTCAAAGGGACTGAAGATCTTTCACAGATCTTGTAGATTTCCGTGACTCTGCTCTGTGAAGGAGGAGAAACATGATGCCAGTGTTAAAAATTTGTATTTTTGTGTCGGTGCCAGTCATGCTACTTTCCCAAATCTTTTCAAGTTTATGAAACTTGGTTTTTGCTTTTGATGTTTGTTGCTTGACATCTAGCCTGGTGCCAGTATCCTTGCACATCTCACTCCCTAGGTAGGTAAAATGACTTATTACTTTATTTCTCCATCTACTCTGGTGGTTGCTTTTGGAACACTGATAGCCATAAATTCTGCCTTCTGCTTGTTGATGAACAGACTAACTTGCTCTGCTAAAAGCGGTGTCTTTATTTTACCATTCAGCAATGGCTCAGCAATAAGGATGTTGGCAAACACAAATAGATGCTGATCCCTCTCATTAAGCAATAAATGGCTTTGTCAGAGTCACAAAACAGGTTCATAATCTTCATTTATGGCCCTCACGTAGTTAGGGCGAAGCACACTCAGCCCTCCTGCAACTTTCAGATGATGAGGTACAATGAGTTAGAATTGATCTCTGACAAGCTGGCTGTGAGCCCAGCTGCCAGAGCCCCTCAATTCTTAGGAGAGATGGGCTGTTCCCTCAGCAAAAGTGTTCATTCTCAGGAGCCAGTTTTACCCTGGGTTACAGCTAAGAAAAATCCCCTCCATTCCCAAGGGAAAATCCTACCGCTTAGCAAGTGGGAAATCGAAATTTGCTGCAGAGTTTAGATGCTGGTGGTGGCTCACAATTACAGCACCTAGCAGAGCATGGAGATGATTCTATTCTAGTCTATATAGATTCTTATGGGCCCTGTGGCAGAGTGCGAGCAGCAATGCCCCGATCACTGATGTTGCTGCGGCATGAAGAAGGCTGGAGGCTCCCAGTGGACATTCCACACCGGGCACTGTGACGTGTAGGAGTGCCCAGCTAGGAGCAAAGCCTGGTGTATAAACCCAAGGTGGAAAGGACTGAGCTGGATAGAGAGCCTGGGTGAGCCCAACTCTAGATTGAGAGCACAGGAGAGCCTCCCAAGGGGGGACTTAGCTCAAGTGATTGTCTTTCCTTCCTGTTTGTTTCCCCACAGCTCTGTTATATCCAATATAGTAGTCCTAATAACCAGCTCAACATACAGCATTCACTAAGTATTACAGGCAGCTCCAAATCCATCACACCTGGTACTCTCCACGCCCAGGGAGCCAACCCGCATTTCCTACATCAAGGGCACACCTGTGACAGTCGGTCAGCCTCTCCTCGCAGGTTTCTGACACCTGCTGACAAGGAGGGTCGACAGAAGAGCCGGGACCTCAGTTACAGAGGCCCCCTTGCGCTATCCCAGTCCCTCGGTTTGGTTTTCCTTTGGAAAGCGGCGTCCTCTGCATTAAGGGAATTACTCAGTCCACTCCTTGGGAAGCACAAACAAGGGAATCTCAAATAGGAGGAGAAAGGTTATTTTACCTCTGTCCGCTGCTAGAAGCCTGTGTCCTGTTCTGGTGTCCACAGTTCAAGGAGGATGTTGATAAACTGGAGAGCATTCAGAGAAGAGCCACAATTAGAAAACATGCCTTATACTGAAATACTCCAGGAGCTCAGTGTAATTAGCTTAACAAAGAGAAGGGCAAGGGGCGATTTGATTACAGTCTGTAAGTATGTTCATGGGGAACAAATACTTAATAACAGGCTCTTCAGTCTATCAGACAAAGGTAGAACACAATCCAGTGGCTGGAAGTTGAAGCAAGACAAATTCAGACTGGAAATAAGGTGCACATTTTTAACAGTGAGGCTAATTAATGTTTAAAACAGTTTGCCAGGGGGCGTGATGGATTCTCCATCACTAGCGATTTTTAATGGATGTTTGTTCTAAAAGATCTGCACTAGGAATTAGTTTGGGGAAGTTCTATGGTCGATGCTATACAGGAGGTCAGACTAGATGATCCCATTGATCTCTTCTGGCCTTGGACTCTATGAATCCCTTAAGAGGAGCTGTCTGCCCTGGGTTAGCATCCGGGAATCTTGGCCAATTCTATTCCATGCTATCAAAAGGTCAACACCCACCTCCGACTGGCCCGTGATGCCAGCATCATCACCCACTTGCTACAATTTCCAACGAACACCTTTGTACCGTCTCCTGTGCTGTCCCTGACAGCTGGGAGGAGCTCCCCATAGACATCTGCAAAGCTGCTTCAGTGTGCTCCTTCAAATCCCTCCTTAAAACCCGCCTTGGCTGTGATGCCTACCAACAACGTGACAACAGTTAGATCGCTGATGAGCGAAGACCACTGCCTATCACGCTGGCCAGGATGGCCTCATTGTTTCCTTGTGCTCCCCTAATGGTCTCTGTGTCCATCTGTCGTCTCTTGTCTGATACCGAGATTGTCGGCTCCGCAGAGCAGGGGCCATCTTTTTGTTCTGTGTTTGTGCAGCACCCTAGTACACCGGGGTCCTGGTCTGGGACTCGGGGCTCCTAAGCGCTTTGATAATACAAATGATAAATAATAATAATATTCCTGTCTGGTGACCTCATTGCAGCCTGGGGAAATAAAACAGAAGGATCGTCCGTGTCCCCTCTCCCCCACCCCGCCCCCAGAAACTACAGCTTGTGCACTAATCTCTCATCACAGCCAGAAGAACAGGCCTGAGCAGAGACAGCAATTGTCTTCCCTCTGGCTTTGTGATTTTCCAACAGTACAATCAAATGGTCTAGCTACCCTGAAATACAACCAAATCTGTCTGCAAAGCACTCACCGGCCCATTCTTCTGGGGCAGCTAAACAGGTTATTCCCTCCCTTGCTAAACACTCATCTTCCTTCAGCAATAACTGGGGAACAGTGACATAGAGGAACCACCTGGCTCCCATGTGCCAGCCTGGCCTGCCCCCTTCTGAATGCACGGAAGAGCTGTGAGAAAGTGCATAGGGCCTTCTGCATTGTGTTTATTACAGAAACTGAAATGGTGCCTACAAAGACCAGTGGCCAGCGCAGGTGGCAAGAGCCGGGCAGCTGTGGCCCAGGTGCGGGGTGGCTGTAGGGCTGCTCCGTGAGCTCCATCTCAGCCGGAGAGCAGCCGTGGCTCCTGCATGTAGCGTGTGCTACGACGGGGGGACAAGGAATGGCCTCTCAGATCCTCTCCGCTAGATACTGTGGGGCCCAAGGGGGTGCAGAATCGAAGATGTCTCACACTAACGTTGTACTGTGTTGTTAAGGGGAGCCTTTGGTGTGAGGAATAGCAGGCTGTTGTCATGTACAGAACAGTGAGTTCAGAGCAAACACCAGGCAGTCAGCTGCCACACCCCCACTCCCCGCCCTCCAGCCGAGGGGGGGTTCAGGAAATCAATTCACACACCACCCAGAACCCGTGACAAGCAGCTGCCAAGGAAAGCAGCTCTGCTAAATCGACTGACAGAGGCTGACCGTGAAAGGAGGCTGCTTGGCTGCAGGGCTGCCCAGAGGATTCCGGGGACCTGGGGTCTTTGGCGGCGGGTCCTGGGGCGGAAGGACCCCCCACTGCGGGTCTTCAAGGCACTTTGGCGGCGGGTCCCAGAGCAGAGGGACCCCCCACTGCCAAATTGCTGCCAAAGACTCGGAGCAAAAGCAGCTCCGGGGGCCTGGGCCCCGTGAGAGTTTTCCAGGGCCCCAGGAGCGAGTGAAGGACCCCGCTCCAGGAGCCCCAAAAAACTCTCGTGGGGGGCCCCTGCGGGGTCCAGGGCCTGGGGCAAATTGCCCCACTTGCCCCCGCCTCTGAGCGGCCCTGGCTGGGTGTGAAGATAAGACCAGAAACCTCACATCTCGGCCCAGTTCAGAGAACAGGCCCTTTGACACTGACTGAATCTTGTGACATGTCTCCGAGCCAGGCTGATGGCTTCTCCTGGTGCATCAGACACACCGATGCTCTGTTCTCCCACTGCTGTGTGCAAAGCCCACACAGCCGCTAACAGCAGGAAGTCTGTTCACATGCAATCCAGCAGCCACTAAACGAGAGGGGTAACCTGCCTTGGAGAAGGCAAAGGGGAAGCAGCCTGTGCCAGTGCCGTGTCTTCCTTCATGCTGGGGGTGGGTCTCGCGTCCCCCCCTTCACTTCAAAATGGGAAGCAGGTGAGGCAAAAGCACAGGCTCCGTGCAGCAGCTCTGCTCCATGGGGATGGGATCTTGTGGGACCTGCTCTGTGGGAAGGGATGGTGGGGGAATGGGATGCTATGGACCCCGCTCCATGGGGACAGGATATCGGTTCCTGTGGGGCCTTCAGGCATGGGATCCTGTGGGACAGGATACCAGCCCTGTGGGTAGTGTGTGTGCCTCACCCAAGTTAAACAGCTGCTTCAGCTGCTCTGAAGCACTCATGGCAAATCAGTATTGCCCTGAGGCCAATTGTCTATCGGTGAATCTTGTTTAACTTGTTCCTTTGCATCATCGATCACTGCAGCGGCCTCTTCTCCTGGTACCTGGACTCCGCTGAGTTCTCCACCATGTTCCTATCGGAGCCCACGTTCGGGATTCACTCCCACTAAACCCCAGGTTCTCTCCAACATCCCAGGGGATTCTGATCAGAGGGGACTGTGACGGGTGGTGCACCTGCCTTTCCTGCCTCCCTGCCGGAGGCCCCAAGGTCCTACTACACCCTGCCCCAGGAAAGCAGCAGAGAAGGTAGGTCCTATGGGCCTGCCTAGAGAAGCCTCCTGCAGGCAGCCAATCAGAGCACCACTGTTCCAGATAAAAGGAGCTGCAAGGCCCAGGCAGATCAGTCCCTGGGTGGGGGAACCAGAGGGGTGGGTCTGGGAGCTGCTCTCTGGCCACAGGTGCTCGAGGGGTGAACAGAGTTTGGTTCTGGCTGCATTGGCTTAAGCTGGGGGGCAGGCCCTGAGTTCTGAAGCAAGGAGTGAAGATACAGGGGCCAGGTGGGAAAAGGTCCAGGGAAGGAGCCGCAATGAATCAAAGTGAGCGGAGCGTGGCTGCTGTTCATAGGGTCCCTGGGTCAGAACCTGGAGCAGGGGGTGGGCCTGGGTTCCCCCACTGGCGAAGTGGTGTAAGCCCTGATAGTGGGACACGGCTACCTTGGAAGCCCAAGCAAAGGGCTGAATTTAAAGGGCCTAGAGCAGGGGATGAGTGAAGACCCTGGTGAGGGCAGACAGGCAGTTTTGTTGGACTCTTTGCTACCCCAGAAGGGGCTCATTTTGACGGTGTGACCCAGTTTGAGGACCGAGCCAGTGAAGACCTGCCAAGTGAGGTCTACAACCTACAGGGGGCGCCAGGAGTGAGAAATGGACTGCAGTACCTCACAGCAGCAGCAGGAGGTGCTCAGGAGGTGAGTGCCCCACCATAACAGGGATCTTCTATGTAAACAGCCCTGGAGCTGCAGACTCGCAGTCCAGGGAGAAATGTTATGAGCTGCCTTGGGTTGAATCCCATGGGGGACCCAGGCAGGTTCTGTATTAGACCCTTCTGCACAAAGCTGAGACCAGGACAGTTCAAGGAATCATAGCACCTAGAAACAGAAAATCTCTGTTGACTCCATCTCCCCTTACCAAGTGCAGGGGAGATTGCACAATATTGCATATTGACTTTGGTTTTGTTCAGTCTTGTTTAAAATGGGTCAAGCATGTTTCCCCGAGGGGAAGAAGCAACCTACACAGGCGATAGATAATAACTGGTAATAGAAATAAGTAACAATAAGTACCTAGCATGCTCTGGGGTGCTGCGTTATAGCACTTCACCCACCTCTAGTGCCAATAGGCTCTTCCCGTCACGTATTTATTATTCTCTGTATTACAATAGTGCCTAGCAGCCTTCCCCGAGATGCCTATTCATAGGTTTTAAGGCCAGAAGGGGCTATTTTGATTATTTAGTCTGACCTCCTGCAGCACACAAGCCAGAGACTTTCACCCATTGGGGCCCCATTGTGCCAGGTCAGACTAAGAGAAAGGCCCGGAAGAGCTTGCAAGCTAAAGAGACAAGGTAGGCAAAGAGAGGAAGAATTATTATCCCCATTTTAGAGATGGGGGACTGCAGCTCAGAGAGATTAACTGGTTTGCCCTGGCCGGGTCAGTCTGTGGCAGAGCAGAGGGATGAAGTTAGCTCTCCATGATGCCTGAACCACAAGACCACTTTGTCTTCCAGGGCTTAGCTCAGCTGTCCTCTCCTTGCCCGTTATGCAGTAGCATAACCTGCGTCTCCCAAGCTGAACTGTATGAACTTTTTACTGGCATTGATCACTCTTCTGAACTCTTGTCTGCCTTCCCTGAGGGTCCCATCCCAGCTGTGAATGAATCTTGTCTAACGGGAGATGACTTCTTGTAGTCTTCATTCATTGTCCAAGAGGATAAGGGAAATAAGCCAAATTAACTGGAAAAAACCTCCCAGATGATGTAGTCATGCACTTCAAGCGGAGTCATCTGGGAAATTACTTTAACCCTTCCATCTGCCTGGTTGCTTTCCTGCGACACACATGATGTCATGGGGCTATGTTTATTGAGGCTCTGAGGTCCGGCGTGGGACAGTTTCCACTTCGGCAGCGACTGTGCTCCTTGGCTCCAGTGATGCAGAGCAGAACTAGAAATGGCAAACTCAGCCCTGCAGGTAAGGTGGCCTTCCTCACCAGAACAGAAACCTTTGCAGCCATTCACAGGCTGAGCAGGTAACAGGGCACAATCAGCCTTTTGGGGGACATTTTTTGGTATTCCTCCAGCCACTTCGACGGTTGTTGTCTGGCAAAGATGGGTCAAGCCGGTTTGTTACCCACAATTCCCTATTCGACCAGGGCAGCATCTTGAGCCACCAGCAAGGGGACAAATGACTTTTGCAGGCAACTTCTCTGCTAATAGGCCCAGGCAAGGGGCAATATATAGTGAAAGAGGTGGGGCTTCTCTCAGGTTTGGACTTTAAAGGAGATTTGTCAATCCTGAGACCTTTATTTTTTGTCCAGAGAAGGCTGAGATTCTATAGGCCAGGTCAACGCTTCGGGAGATTGTTTGTATGTGTAGCTAGAATGTATGTAGCAATTTCTATTTATCAAACCATTACACAGTTTGTGTGATATTTAACTATGAGTCATGGCATAATGTATATTCTGAGACCGAGCTCTCAAGTGCATTGTACAATGGTACACAATTAGCCTGTGGAACTAGCTGTCACAAGACATGATGGTGCTAGAATTTTGGATGGGAACTAAGCCCTCAAGTTTCCCTAAGTGATGGGATCGTGGGAGGGGGTGGAACTCCAGGAGGGCAGGGTTTTTTGCATCTTCCTCTGAAACAGCTGGGGCGGGCCACTGGGGCGTGACCAGATATTGACTGGCTTAGACAGGTGCTCTATCTAATCTGGCAATTTCTATGTTCCTGTGATCAGCAGGAAGATAAAAGCAGGGCAGGTTTGAGCCAGGGAGCAGAGCACAGGGAGGAGCTGGGAAAGCAGGGAAGCACATGTAACGCTGCAGGGCAGGATTAAGCAGAATAGCAGAGAACAGGAAAATTAGGAAAGTAGAGAAGCTCCGGGCAGGAGAAGATGGGAAAGTGGGACAGCATCTTCCATGCAGGTTTTCCTGGCTTCTCCTTCCATTTTTAGGTACATAAGTGAGATGGAGTTTCTCTTTCCTCTCTCATCAGTTTTCTTCGCGATTCAATGGCAAATACAGACACTGCTGCCATCTAGGACCTGAAAAATGGTTCTGTAAGGTTCTGCTCTGATCCCTCAGAAAGGTGACATGGGGCAGGGCACAGAGTGGTTGATGGAAGCTGTCTTGCCATTGGCTTCCTAAGGCTGGCTTTCCCACCCCCCCTCCCCCCACAGCAAATCATGAAGTGATGATGAAAACAAGGAACTCTTTGGGAAATGCAACCACAGTCATTGACTCAACTATAAAGGTGAGGGGCAGCCCTACATGTTCCCCTGGTCTAGGGAAGGATCAGTGAAAGGGAAATAGGGGTCAGTGTCTAAAAACATGCTTTCCCCTTCCCCCTCCAAGCTAACAGCTTCTGTCTCACATTCAAAGCAAATAATCCAGAACTGGAGAGTTTTCTCTCCATGAAAAATTGTGAACAAAGACTAAGGCCAAGGGGTGGAGTAGTCGAGTAAATAGGGCACCAGACTGGGAGTCAGGATATAACCGTTCTTCTTATCTTCCTTTGTTACGTGCTTGGAGAGCTATGAATGAAAAATGCTACGGAAGGGCTAAGTACTATTATTTAAAAATCCTATCCAGGGAATAACTGCTCTGCATCTGATCCTTGAGACAGCACCTACTTCTCTCCCATTCCAGTTGCTAACGTAAAATGGATGGGTAGTAATTTCAAGGTATTATTGTGGGTCTAACTCTCCAGGTTCAAGGCCTGATTTTCAGGGAGGCAGGACATCTGCAATTCCCACCCTGACTTCACCTGGAGTTGTAACTGCTCAGGGTTTTGGTAAATCAGGCCTTTTAGCAGAGGGGGCCACCTCTTTCCATAGAGCAGCAATGATTTGGGGTTAGCATTGCTGCTGCGTCTCTCCATGGCAGTATCTGTGCCTCTTTTATGGGGCACCAGGAGAGACAAAATATTGCCTTCCTGTCCCCGGGAAGCCCCCAGGTACTGCTGGTAAGGGAAATATTGGACATGCAGTCAAAGATGTGTCTCATAAGCAAGGTTGCCACACCCAGCAGGCTGCAAAATGCAGACTGTAATTTAAAGATCCCTATTGCAGCAATATTCCCCTTCTTTTCCCCTCCCCCCTCACTCTCCCCAAAACCTGTGCGTGGCAGAAGCAAAAGCAGAGGGGGTCTATTCACAACTATTGCCTTCTATTTGCTTTGCAGTGACCGTGGGCGTGCGTGAGGAGGTAGGTGTCTCTGCTTATTTCCCCTTTATCCAGGCTGTGTTTAGCTTCATTTGGAATTCTAGCTAGCTCGGGCCTTGTCTAAGCGCGGGATTGTCCCTGAGCCAGCAGGCCCAGGCTCTGAGGGTAGACCGGGAAAGCAGCAATCTACACCAGTGGAGTTTCCCTTGGTTTCAAGGAGGGAACAGCAGAGCCAGTGCTTTTGTCTGCACTGGGAGATTGAACCCAATGTTGGGGGGTCACTGACTGCTGAACCCCAAGTGCAGACAAGGCCTTAGTCCTGGGGCATGGCCCAGCAAAGATTGCCTCTCTCCTGCTCCCTGAAGCCCTATTCCCTTGCTAGCAGTAATGAAGTGTTTACCCAGCTCACTACAACATCAAGCCACAGTAAAACTCATCGCCTTTCTCCCTCCTGGACAACTTCCAAATAACAATGTGAACCACAGTTTGGTTTCTGTTGGCTTTCAACTTCTTTTCCTGTCCCTGTGTTATGCAAATATATCACTTTGCACCGGACAAGAACTTCCCAAGGCAATACACAATTTCATTGACTGAGCTGAACTACCCAGTGTCTGTGAAGAAACTCACAAATGTGTTTCCCTTGAGCAGCTCAGTGAGGTGACCAGATATCCCGATTTTATAGGGACAGTCCCGATATTTGGGACTTTTTCTTATATAAGCACCTTTTACCCACCACCTCCATTGCGATTTTTCACATTTGCTGTCTGGTCACCCTACACCTCAATGAGAGAAGATTTCATTACTATGCAACTGAAAACAGCTCCTGTTTGTAGGTAGGCTAATTGCTATGTAGCATAAGAACTACCACCACGATGGGCACAGGATAAGGAGCTAATTAGAATAGAATTATAGAGCATAACATTAAACTCCTTTTTGATTTGCATATCAGGTCGGAGTGCTACCAGACAGGCAAGGCACTAGGTCTATATTGCACATATGAACTTGCTTTTTGCTCAGTGTTCCAGTATAAACTCCAGTTGTTTCTGCGTTTGAATCGTCACCACAGAGCATTTTACAGCATTGGACTGAGGTTCCGCTCTCTATTTGTCCTTTAGATAAACCCCACCAGTGGCGTGTTTATAAACATTCTCACACTTCAAGAACACATGAAGGTAATAATGTTACGGATAGTTCCTTTCATGCTGCTTACAATCCTCTCTGATCATTGGAGGGATTTCACAGGTATCAGCAGTAAGTTTGGAGGGCCAGAAGGAAGAGGAGTGTTCTGTGCAGTGCCTGTGATTTAAGTTCCCTCTGTGACATTTCCTAGTGCTCTGAAATTCAGGAAGCCTCCTCTAGGATCAGAGATAATATCACTGCAATCTGGGGAGCAGGCTTAATCACTGTGTGCCCTGAACTCTCCAGAGCAGCGCATGAAAGCTACGGACTGACTGCAAAGCCTGTGACGTTGGTGCTTTGGATAAAGACCCGAGGACAATTAGGGGCTGAATTATGCGATGCTGAGGGGACGCAAGCCCCGTGTCCTGCTGGTGGGAAATCTTCCCATTACCAGCCCCTTCACTAGATTGTGATGTGGAGAGGAGCTATTTGACTTCCCCTCACCAGCTGCATAACATGCTGCAGTCTCCCGTTAGCAGTTTCATCCTGATATCTTCCTGCCAATGCCAAATCTCTAGGGCCTCAAGGGAAAAGACTGAGCCAAGGGTTCAGCATCATTAAAGATCCCCACCTTAAAGTGGTCTGGGATTCCCCTAAAGGTGTCATAGGATCTTCCCTGGGCACTCAGCTCTGAGTCCAGGGCACCAGTAATGAGCCACGCAGATGTACTCACTAATGTCCTTCCTCTCTGCTCCAGGAGACCATCCTGGAGCCACTTGATCACAAGAACCTGGAGCAGGATGTGCTCCATTTTGCTGATGTTGTAAGGTGAGTGGCGGGGTTTTGTGGCAGAACTAAAGTCAGTGCCTGGGAATTTTAGGGACAAGTGGCTCCACTCTATTTAAGACAAATCTTTCTCTCCGAAGCCATCATCTGCAACTGTCTCTCTTTCCTGTCCTGTCAGCCTAATGTAAAAGGCCCCACTTGGGAGGATGCTCTTGTGGTGCAAATTCTTACCATGCTTCCGTGGACACCAAATTCTATCCAATGTCCATGGAAACTGGCCAATCTCTCTCTCTGGAATTTCTAAGCTGCTTCCCAGAGAGCTTCTGTGCTCAGTCGGCTGTTCAGAATTCTTGAACCTGAATGCACAATTTATTGTTGGTAGTGCCAAGGGGCCAGATCAAGGATCAGGGCTGCACTGGGATTGGCACTGCAAAAACATGTCACAAGCTCTGGGTCAGTAAATCTACGAGGATTTACTGAATCTTTACCGACAGGCCAAATCTATCAGAATAAGCCTGTTTATTGGAACATTTCTACAGTCCAAGGGGTGAAGCCCATAGGGTGCGGTTTTGTATTCAACAAACTGCTCGGCTCATTTGTGACTGCAGTATTGTTATTCTGTGACTCCATGTAATAGGCCGGAAAAACATAGCTGAATTTTCAGATCCCGGTTTTAAGTGCATAGCCCTGAGAGTTAGAAAAACCATAGAATCATAGAAATGTAGGGATGGTAGGGACCTCAAGAGGTCATCAAGTCCAGTCCCCTGCACTGAGGCAGGACCAAGTAAACCTAGATCATCCCTGACGGGTGTTTGTCTGACCTCTTCTTAAAAATTCCAATGATGGGGATTCCACAACCTCCCTCAGAAGCCAGTTCCAGAGCTTAACTAAAGTTAGAAATCTCCCTTGCTGTAAATTTAACCCCATTACTTCTTGTCCTACTTTCAGTGGACCTGGAGAACAATTGATCAAAAGAACAAAAGAATTGTTTGCTTTATAGCAGCCCTTAACATCTAATCCACTGATCAGATTAGATCCAGGAGTTGATTTTATATAGTCTATTGGTGTGTGGGTTAGTGGGAGAGTAGGCCTATATAGAACAGAGATAGGGTATCTTTGTGAAATGAATGGTTCATCAGGAATCTCAATGATTAGCAAATTGTTGGGATTTTCTGAGTTGTGGGATGGGCCCCTTGTGCCTCTTTGTCATCCCCACATTTAGAGAAAAGTCCTTGGGGAAGAGACCTTGAGCTGACACTCCTAATTTACCCCCAGGGAAATGAGCAAATAAAGTCCATTGAAATTGCCGGAGTCACATTGTGCCAGCAAGAGGAGGAACCAAGCCCCTCATTTTTCACAGACGTTGGCAAAGCGCTACAGAAATGCGCAAGGAGATGGTGATGAGCCAGGTGTACAGTGGGGCTGGGACAGAAAGACGTTCATTACAATCCCCCATCAAAGGGTAAGGCAAACTACAAACACATCCAAACACCTATTGCCTTTTATCGGGTACTGAACATACTGGTTTAGTTTGTTGTCTAGGAAGGGTTGGTTATAGTAAGTGGCTATTCAGTAATGCAAGGACAGCACAGTGCACTCACTTCTAGGAGTTACTATGTGCAGAACTGCTCTACTGATGCAGTCAATGCACCCACTCCAGAGGAGCTGGGGTAGGGGCTATGGAGCACAGGCAGAGCATTGGTTGGAGAGAGTGCCATTTGCAGACACAGTACACCAAGCTGCAAAGCACTGGATATGTGGAATCTGCTGCAAGCTCAGATAGTTCTGGCAACACCTAGTTTTACCTGAAGCCGTGCAGTTCTCCAGCCTTAAACAGCACACTTCTTCCCTTGGCGTCCTCCTCTTTTCATCATCAAGCCTCTCTTCCCGCCACAGCACAACAGAGAACCTAGCGGTGTAGATCGGGGACAGCCTCCAGAAACGCCTTCCGGAGGGATGTCTGTACAAAGTCAAAAATCTATGAATCTGACAAAAACTTGATTGTCTATAAGGGCGAAGAGAAGGATCTGAGGATATTAAAATGCATCCTGAAGCCTAAACCCCCGGGGGTTGTGTAATTGGTAAGCATGACTCTGCTATTGCAAACTTTCAGTCAAAAGAACATTCAACAATTAACAGAAATGATTGTTGCAAAGTCCTTAATATAAGTTATAAAGCTGCTTTAAAGGGTTTCCCATCAGACTGGTTGCCTGTGATTCATAAACTTTACTAGCTATTGAAATTTCTTGTGCTCATTTTGAAAATGAAATACTTGTGTTACACCAATCATAACCAATAACCCTGATGTTCTAGGCTCCAAACTTGACGTTCCAGCTGATATTTCTTAATAAGCAACCCAGGAGAAAATGGAGGGGATTTGTAAAAGTAATTTGGGGGAAAAAAAGCCTTTTGCAAGGTGGAAGTTTACTATGAGTGCTAATCAATCCATTCCAAAGGCTACTTGTATTTATTTCCCTTATTTATGTGACTCGGACATACCACTGCAGAATTAGATGTAGCATTTGCCCTGGATCTGCAGTTGCTAATACTTTTCCCTTTCCAGGGGCAAGAACACCAAGACTCTGTCTCATGACCATTGAAATAGCCCTGAGTAAAGAGTAGTCTACCAGCCTAGACCCATTTTGGGCATTAAAGGATAACCCATCAGCTAGAAAAATGTAATTGCTACTACATTACACACATAGCTGTTAGTCATCCCCAAGGTGGAGGTAGATGCTGGCAGTGGTGCAATATTTCTATCTCACATACTCTTTAACTGTTAAGAAGCTTATGTGACTCCCACTATAGCCCTGTGGTTTGGGCCCTTGCCTGGGATATAGCATAATGCTGGTTCAACTCTCCTATCTGCTTGTTGGTAAAAGATGGGCACCTTGATCTCTTACCTTGCAAGTCTTTCACTTTAATTGTATATTAACCAGGGCAAAAGGTGATCTTAAATCCCTCCATGGTATAGAGGTTAGGGTGCTCACTTCAATTGTGGGTGGCCTGGGTTCAGATCCCCTCTGTGTTGGTTAAGAAGGGATGGGTGTTTCAATCTCTTACCGCTCAAGCATTTCACTTTAACTATATATTAACCGGAGCAAGAAACACTCTCAAGTCCCTCTATGGTACAGGGGTTAGGGTGCTTGCTTGGATTGTGAGTGACCCTGGTTCAACTCCCTGCTCTGTGGGACAGGAGGGCCTGTGGGGTGTGAGAGGAGACCCCTCCTAGCTCAGCAAGAGGCCTGTCACAGGGCCTCTTGCTCTTTTAATTAAAGGGGCTTTGCTGCTGAGCAGTAAAACCCCC